>NW_020955347.1:729450-1117129 GCF_003031625.1 Empidonax traillii | reverse complement strand
ACAAAAGCATTTCTATAATATCACTGTGTTCAGAACAAGTCCAGAACAGAGCCCCATACCAGCCACTGTGAAGAAAATTAACTGTATCGTGGCCAAAACCAGCACAGACTGGTAAGTCCAATACTCAGTGGTAGTTACAGCTACTGGAATTGATTCTAACTGAAACCAGTATGATTTTTTTCAAGCCATACCTGTGTTATATGATACGATCTTTGAACAAAGGTCCACCAGAAGTTGGTCACATGCCTAAGTATGAATTTTACCATGATATCACGCCATGGATATGTTTCTCATTGCAGTTTTTTACTGCATTATCAAAAATTACATTCTGGCAGTTAATATTCTGATACATAAGAATAGATGACATCCACTCTGGAAAAAAAAGTGAGTTGCACTTTTCCTGCTTGCAGTATTTGCCATCCTGTAGTGTTGGTTAATAGGCCTATAATGGCAAATTTTGTCACTTTGGTCCTGAAAAACTTCAATGACACCTCAGAAATTTTCCCAAGAGTCATGAGGCAGTGTATCAGGATTTCTCAATAATACAGTAGCGTTATCCTCAACAATACTCAATGCTGTTCCCAGACAGATGCTTTGGTTTAAACAGGAGCAGTGTATATTTGCTGCCCAGGTTAACTGTGTAATATTTCTGTGCCATGAGAACAGAGAAAGGCTGTAAAAATGTGGTAATTTTTAGAAAAACACTGTAGCTGAGGAAATACTGATAATATTCAGCAAATATACTTTCAGTTTTCTTACGAAGTGTGGAAGAATCTCTAAATTTGCCTGAGTATTAACTGTGGACTTTGTAACTATGTCACTTACATTCATAGAATAAGGGGTTTTTATAAGCTTTGGATCTATAAATAATATGTAATACAATTAAGTTTAATTTCTTTGTATGCCAATATTTTCACAGTGATTGAAGATAATCATAAAACTTGACTTGGAACAGACAATTTTTGAGACCTCTTAGGATTACAATTGCTATTAATTAATATCACAGATACGAAGCTACATAACAGAACACATTTATTAGCTTATTATAAGTCAGTTGCCATTTTGGATGAATCACAGGCTGAATCCTTTCATTTGTTACATTTGTGTAATGCTGAATGCATAAATAAGAAAAGGCAGTGTTTATTTCTGCACTTCCCTGGAGGAAACTCAGAATGCCCCAAGCTATTCCATATCTGTAACTATGACAGCGAAGGAACAACTGCCTCATCTGCAAAAGCCAGCGTATAAAAAGATATTTCTACCCTTTATCTCACTTAAAATTATAAAAAGAAATTTCTTTAGATAAACTGAAGTAGAAAGTTCACATGGTGACTTAAGAAAATTACTTGTGCCACAATAAATGCTTACCTGCATAGTGTGTCCTGGGTTAAACTTATTAAACTTTCTAAATTGTTTTAGTTCATCTCATAGATAGCACTATGAATAAAGATGTAGAAAACTAACAGAATAATAAACCAACATGATAATAGATAACTTCAGTGTATTAGTAATGCGGACAGTTGTTTCCATATGGTAGATCCATCAAGACCCTCTTTAAACCAGCAATTTCCGTCTTGGATGCATGGCCTCCAGTATTGTGAAATCTGCATCTCTGCATGGGGCTTTCTAGATGTCAGTGTGTGATTAAAAACTGAGCACAAAATGCTGGGATACTGAGGGCCAGTGTGAGTCAGTGCAGTTTTGATTCACAGCTGACATAATTCAAAATGACACAACCCCATACATCTATCAGATAAATAAAGAATTAAAGCTGATGGTAGATAGATAGGATAGATGTAATTTAAGAATTAAATGTATTTGTTCAGTACTTTTCTCTGCAGATTTAGTGATTGCCTTCTTCTCTTTCATAATAAAGCGTGTGTAGGTAGAGAAAGGAATTAAGCTGGTTTGTCATTTCTTTGACAGCATACATACATTTCTGGTCTCCCTAGGCTACTCCACTGAGTTCAGCTTGGCAGCTTAGCAGGTGACATGCAGAAGCCTGTAGTTAAGATCTTAACGTTTATGCTTTGACAGACTTAATTAATGCTTGAACTGTACCTAAAATCATTCATTCTTGCTTTTTGTCAGGCATGCCACTTGAAATTTCCCAGTCATTTCCTCCCAATGCACAGTGTAGCTCTCCAGTATAACAGAACAAGCTTTATTTATGAAACAAACTACCTTGCAGCAAAATGTTGTGTTCCGACAGAATTTGAATTCTCGTCCTCATTTCTCAATTTGCATTTAACAGTTGCATGTGAATGTAGAGTAATTAACCAGTGATGGTTAAAGATGCCTCTTACCATTTGCCTGAGCCATCACCTTCTCACAAGAAGCTTTGAAATTCAAAGGTAAGGTTAAATCAGTTACAGTAGAAATTCTGTATTTAATTACTCGATGGCTGGACTTCGTGATCTTTGAGGTCTTTTCCAACCTAAATAATTGTTTATATCTGTCATAAATGGGAAGGGAAGTCCTTAGCTATCCTAGAAGAATTCTTAGGTCATCAGTTCTTTCACTTGGAAGGAGAGTTGCAAACATGATCTTATGATTTTCATTCATGCTGGGTTTGTCATTTGGACGTAGGATATACTAAATGATGTGTAAAACTGTGCTACCCATCCAGCTCCCAGATGAGTATTCCTGTGTGGGAGTTTAAGTGCATTGTTAATCTTAGCTCAGGTCAAGGGATGTAAGATTTCATTGGAGAAACCTGTTCCTAAATTGCAAGGCTAGGTGGTTGGATTCTGTGATTTCCAGGAAGTGCAGGGTGGAAGTTGTTTCCTTGAAGATGTTTGCACCCCTACAGTCAATGCACCCTGCAGTCAGTGTTCAGATCCCATTTAGGAGAGAAGTGATGTGAGGAGGGGAACATCTGGAGCCGGCAGTCACCTGAACTGGCTCTTCTTTATCAAGTTGAATGAGGAATTATTTCCCTACTGGGAATCAAATCATTCTTTCATACACCTGTACGGGATCCCACACTGGTTAGCATCATCCAGTAATTGCACCAAAAATGATTTGACTAGTGTTTGTCAAGTTAATAGGTTCTTAGCTCTGTGGTTTTTGGATTTGTTTTTTAGTGCCAACAGAATGAAGCCTTAAAGTATGTTTTCCTCCATTCTGGGGATCTTTGAGATGGGCACATTTAATCTGCACTTCTTGCACCACAGGGTGCAATGTTTGGGCTGCTCTTATTTTCATTTTCTCGGCTATATCTGTGCATATCAAAATCAAGATTAGTTTAAGATGTTTTTTAAAGCAAACATACTTGTCTGGGAGGAAAGATTTATACAAGCAGTGTGGAATGTCAGTTGGAAGTTTTTTCCATGATACAGGTCATAAATCACCAAGAGAATGGTTCTGGGATATTTTGGTGGTGGTGGTGGTTGTTCCCACCCCCTCCAAGGCCTAATGTAAAGCAGTTAACGTTTATTATTTTTGTTAATATTGAGATATTGAGATCTGTACTGATAGTGTAACAGAACAATTGAGTTCGAAATTCTTTTTGGATTCTTTTTCATGGTAGCTATTCCAAGTGTAACTTAGAGGAATTTAACCCTTTACTGCTTTGACTTACAGAAGGAGCATGATAAAAAACCATCACGTGCATGAACACTCATCAGTTGAAAATAATATTGGTTTTGATGTAGTAATCAGTTTCTTTCTGCAGCATGATATTCTAACCAAAATAAACTGCTGTTGGAAGGCTGGAATTCCTATCAAGTGAATAAACCCAGGAAATATTTGGAAATTTTTAAAATTCACAATATTCTTTCTGTAACAGTTCTTCGTTTTATCAGGTTAATTGCAAGTAAGGTAAGCAAATTTAAAGGTAGATTCTTCTACTTTTATTCATGATAAACAGCACTTACTCAGAGAAGTAATCATCCAAATAAGTATTGCTTAACTATGAGAGAGCAAAGTGAAATTGGGACAGAAAAAAAAATAGGAGACAAATTGTGGCTGCTAAGGAAGTTCTTTATTTCTCAGTACACAGATTTTTATGCAACAAAAATTTTATCACTATACTGGACTTAAACTTGCATTCAATTTGATATTTTAGTTCAGTAGTATTAGACATGTACAGTGAGGTTTTGGGCTCCAGCAATTGGAATGATCTTAGTTTGCCATTTGCAGTTAGTTTCAGAGGGTGATATTAAAGATGGTACGATCTTCCATAGGTGAGAGTGAATGTTGGAAGAAAGTACTCCAAAAGAACTAAATGAGGCCTGTGGTTTTCATTTGGGTACTCTGACTGATTAGCCAGTCTCCAAAGAAAAAATGACCTCAACATTTCCACTCCCAGCTGTGTGGATCAATTATCATGATGTTTTTTAATCCACTCTGAAGACCATAGGAGATCTCTCATTTTAGGTCTCTGCCCTTAGGGTATGCTAAGTGTAATCTGTTATTGCCATCATGAACAAATTGTTTCTCCCTAGATGGGAATGCAAAGAAACACTTTTTTTTTCAAGCTGTCACCAGCTTCTGCAAAAATCCTTTTATAATCTTGAAAACCAGTTATGTCAGAAGAAAGTAATGAAAATGTTTTATTTGGAGGTATTCATGTGAGGATACACAAAACTTTAAAGAAGAGTAGTCTGGAGAGTTTGAGATTAAGTGAACTAAGGAGATTGGTAAATGCTTGGAGATTTTAAAAGCTGTTTCCTGAACTATATTCTGTCTATGGATTCACCTGCTCAGCTCTGGTGAACTTCAGTATAGCTTGCATAATTTGACTGGAGTTAGGAAAGAGGTGAGAGGAGTGTATGATTTGCTGGAGTATGGCTCAGAAAGGCACAGATAGAACATCCTGGGAGTTGGAAGTTTTCTTTGCTGGGTTGGTAGCCCATGTATTGTCTGATTTGAGTAACTTTTGTTTGCTTTGTTAAATGTTTTGTCAGTAGAGTTTACATGTTTCTGTTTGTGCAGTAGTTTGTGCAAGGTGTTTGCTGTACTTGGAGTTTAAAGGTAATTTAGAATCAAAGTAGAAAAATTTCTCAATTTCTAGAGAGGAAAACTTCAAAAAGCAGATGTATAAATATGGAAAAACTTAGTAGCTTTTTCTAAATAGCTTTCTGGGGGAAACAGGCACCAAGTCAATAGGAAGGTTTTGTAGGGGTATGGGTATCTCTGCAAAACATTTTGTAGAACATTTTGTTCTCCAGTGTAAAAAGCCCTCCAAACAAAAAACCAAATCAAAATGAAAAACAAAACACCCCCTCCCCCAAACCCAACCACTACCAACAAACAAAACTCAAAAAAATTCCCACAAACTCCTGAAAACAAACAAACAACAACAACAAAAATAGGAAAAAAAAACCAAAACAACATTACAAAAAATAAACCATAACCCCACTCCATCCACAAAAAGAAGTTCTGCTTCTTTTCACACAAATTTCAAAAAGCATTAATGGAATTTACCATTAAAGAAAAAGAATTTACAGGAGAAGTTGTTTGGAAGTTGGGCCTGTATATGTCCTTTCACCTACTAAAAAAGAAACAATTGTAGTTTGAAGCAGCATTGCTGCTGAGACTCTGAATTAAAATGACAAGACTCTTACAACATCCTCTCAGCAGCCTCTGTTGAGCCAGTTACAAGCAAACCAAAATTCCCTTTAGGCACTATTTAGCTGATGAACATATGGCTCCAGGCTTTTCCCCTTTCATGGCTGCTTTCTTGTATTCTTGCCTGAGTTTCTTTTCTTTCTACCCTATGTTTCTCTCTATTTCCTTACCCAGCAATATAGTTTCTAAGTCCCTCAAAACTTTTGGCAGCAAATATGGTGTTGCATCATTACTCTTTCAAGCATCTGCTGACTTTTGATAACACTTATTTCATTATTAATGTGAGGCTCAGCACTTTTCACCTCTTTAACCCCTTTGATATTTGCGATTGAGTAAAATATTGAAATGAAGAAAGTTCTTAACTTTTCCCAATAATTTATATAAAAATTCTGGCCCCAATAGAAAGTTTATCCTGTCTGGAACATTATCTCTCATCCAGACACTATTCATTGTCGTCTTCCAGGCATGCGTTACACCTGGTCTGAAAATAAAGAACGCACCAAGCTTCTCCTCTCCTCTTCCTCATCCTTCAGACTGTTATGAATGGGTCAGCCTGACACTTTCAACCTTGTCATGAACCTCCAAATGCATGCTTTGTGTTTTAACTGTAATGTCCAGTGTTTTGTGTGAATTGCCATTAGAAGCTGAGATCAATGGGACAGGATATTAAGATTAAATGAAGTAACATGCACGTTCCAAGTTAATTTATCTAATAAAAGCACAGACTTGCAAATAAAGATGCTGTATGCCTGTCTGAGCACTTCATATGCTTAATGATTTTGGTTTTGAAGTCACAGTAATAGAAGTTCCTTCTGGAAACTGATCATGATTTATGTGAAAATTTTTTATCAAGTACTAGAAATAATCTTTTCTTAAAATTCCTTTCATTGTTACATGCCTCTTTTCTTGTTAATAGAAATAGAACAGGGGAAATAGAACAGGTGGTGCATCATTAAAAATCATATAGGGAAACATTTCATGAAGAAAAAAATAAAAAAGGTTGTACTGCACCTCTGAACTCGGCTTTATTTCCATGAATAAAATTATCTTTGTAAGGGTGCTTCCTATAGTTTTTTCCATGATGCTTTACACTTTTTGAGAATTTACTGATTCCAAGTAATTTTGGAGGGGGGCATAGTTGTATGCAGCACTAACTTTTAACAAGTGATTTAGATTGTAGTATACATAGGAAACAGTAGTGTATTTACATTAGCTGCATGTGTATTTGTGCCCCTTGAATCTGGTAGTACATGACAGAAGAACAGCAAGAATGGACTTGCATGTACAGAATTTTATATTCCAGTATTTGACCACATAAGGCAGCACACAGCTGAAAGCACTTGCTTTGGAGTTTAAGTTTTAATGTAGTATATCTGCACAAGTTTTTTTTTTCTCACCCTGGAATTTTCAAACAAAGCTTTCTTCAACCACATGATAATTGAAAGAGATTGGGGTTTTATCTGTGTGTTTATTTATAAACACTTCAGTACCTTGCCTCGTAGTTTAGTTCTCTTTTAAACCCTTTGTTGTAATCATTCTCTTCTCCTCTTTTATGGAGATATATCCACTCTGGTTGATCTTCTTTGTTGTAAGTCGAAAGAGAATTATTTCTATGGCAGCTGTATTTTTTTCTTAATTCCCTGGGAGACCTATTCGAAATATTTGCCTCTATATCCAGATAAAAGGAGCATGATGATAGGATTCTTCTGTCCTCATGGAGCAAAAATTGTTTTATGTGCCTGCTCCTGAATTTGTTAATCTTCTAAAGCTGATTTTTCCACTGAAGGAAGGTGAAAAAAATTGGTCTCTGAAGGTTAGTTCTATATGATACTGTGTTATTTACCAAAAGACTATATTTTTATTTTGCCTTACTGGACCTCATTCTCCCTAAAAAAAAAAAAAAAAAAGACTTGTAGAAGGAAAAAAAACCAACAAACAAACAAACAAACAAAAACCCAAAACCAAACAAAAACACACACAAACAAACAAACAACAACAAAACCACAAAAACCCCAAACCAAACCAAAACAAAAAACAAACAAACAAACAAAAAAAAACAAACCCCAGATTGAGTGAAAGAAGTGAAATGTATATTTTTTCATATTCTGTAAAACCATCAAAACACAGGTAATAAGAAAAATCGTTCTTTAACTGAGGTTCAGTGAGCAAACGGATTCACTTCCATGATGGTGTGAGGAGACAGATTCTTCAAAATTATTCCAGGAGAACAAAAATATAATTTATCAAAGTCATTATGCCACAGCTGTTACAACAATCTATCTCCTACTGAATGCTGGCCAGCTAATTTTTGAGAAGTGACATTTTTCACAGTTTATTGTTTTCTCATCAACATGGCACCAACCACATCAAATATAGTCACACAGTGATGCTGGCGATGATGAATTAGCCATGTGCTTTCTACTTACGAATACAAGAGTTTCAAGTTCTTTGGGTGAAAAGAGAAGTTTTAAGTAGAATGTAGGAGTTTTCTCTCTGGTCTGTGTGTATGTTTTCCCTGTTCAAGTACTTGTTAGGCTATGCTGGAATTCTATAGTATAATTAAGGATTTTCCTGGAAATGCAACCCTTCACAAGACTGTTTTTATGGATTTTATGGATGGGTAAAGGATTTTGGCTCCCTCATTTGCTATAACTTGAACTGTGTTGCTCTTACTCTTTCTGGGGTCAACAGTAGTTTCCCTTTGCAGTAATTTGTCGTACAGGTTTAACTGTACAAATGTAGCAGATACTGGTGAGATCTATAGGCTACAAGGAGGAAAACTGTCTGGAAATAATCTTGCTAGGCTGATGTATGAAGACAACAGAGGTATTTCACCGTTTGGGGTTCACAGTCACAGTTGGCCCTTTTTTTTGTATACATTTGTGTTGTGTGCAGTGTTGGCCATGACAAATAGAAGGATGTCCACCCACAGTCTTTGAGAAGAGTTCCGTCCAACTTAGATCTGCCCAGCTCTTTCTCATGGTTCTTTTACGTATATATTTCAACAAGAGCAGTCATAGTGCTCAGATACTCAAAAATGCATCTGCACCACAAAAAAACTGCCTTTTAGATCTCCTGCATAAACTGTAAAACGTATCTTGGCAATTATTTTTCAGCTGTGAAATATGCTTTTGTAAAGCTGTGACTATAATTTTTCTTGCATAGAACTCTTTGTACTCCCTTATTGTTAGCATATGCAGAGCTTTTTTGTAGTTCAGCCACTCCCTGAATAGCCAAACTCTGAACAATTTTTTCTTCCATAAATTGCTTTTAGACATAACCAGTCCATCTTATAATTGCAAAGGAACTATTGGAGTATTCAGACTGCAAGAAAGACTCCAAGCTAAGAGTCTTGTAATGTAGAGTAATATTGCTCCAAGGAAAATTTTGGAGACTACCTGGCACTTCTGGTTTATTTTGAAAAATTTAAGACTGTTTCCCATTTTTCCATCTTGTTCCATTTTTGATAATTTCCATCATCTAATTTAGGTTAGTATGGACACTAGAACCACTTCATGGAATGCTAGCTTCAGGTCAGCTTTTGTTTTTTGAAATTCAAAGTAACTAAAAAGTATGTAAAAACACAAACATTTTCTTTTCTATGGCAAGAACAGCAAAATATGTATTAGAGTCCTGCCAGTTGTACTCAGCAGATAACTATTGACATTGAGTTATTGCTTTACATGTGCATGCTCCATATTTCTCTGTACAGAAGGCACTACACTGGTTGGATGGATTAAAATATAAATTGGAGTAACTTATGATTACCTTTATGCTCATGAACTGAAGTCTCAATACTGAGAACCTACCTCAGGCATGGTGTAACTTTTCTGTCTGATGGAGGTTTTGTCTGGAGCCTTAGTCATGGTGGTCCTACTCATCACTCCCCAAGTTCTTTCAGGACATTGCTTCTAAGACTTTTCTGTGCTTCCTGGGTATACTTTGAGATCTTTGTTAGTTTGATGAAGGTAATTTTGTAGGATTTTTTTTATAAGAGAGTCAATACATGGCTTGCAAACAAGTGAGAGATTGCCGGCATTACAGAATGGTGCTATTAAGGTATTCAGAAAGCTTTTGCCTTCCTGCCCTCCTCCCTTCCTCCCCTCTTTCTCTCTCTTTCTTTCTTGAATAGCTTTCCCATCAAAATAAAATCAGTGAAGTCTACTGGTGAGGGGTAGTAGTTCAGATCTTGAATGATTAATTTTGCATCAGTGTTTTGAATGAGTCTAAGCAAAGCAAGATGTTGTTTCTGAAGGCTGAGTGTGTGATAAAGTCCTTAGCAGTTATGATGGGATCTGTAAGTTTCTGGTCAAAGAAGATCAAGCAGCCTGACAGCACCATGAATGTTGTTTTTTTAAGAAACCTCTTCATTTAAACCTCTAAATCCCTGCCTTAGAGCACAGTTATTCTTACTGTACAATCTCCAGGTGATGATCCATCTAGCTGAGGTTTATGTCTCACGTACTAGCTAATGCAAACTGCTTGAGGGAAGAATTCAGGAAGCTCTGAAATTGACTTTTTTGAAAGAGCTTTGCAGTGCTTCATTTGTCATTGTCAGTAATTTTGCTTTTTTGCAGGTAAATGGTTTTAGAGAAGCTCAACTCATCTTTCTTATACTCTTGTAGCTCACTCTTCTTGCAGTAAATTTTTCTCCTGCCCAAATGATCTGGATTATTTGGTTTTGGATGGGTTTTTTTTCAGTAATGTCCTGATTGCTGGCCAGAGAGACTTGTTACAGGTTGATTTAGTGCACTTTTCTTCTCCCAGACTTGGAGCAAGTGACTTCTGTACCTGGACTGTTGGCTCACATTGCTCCTAACAAGAATCATTTCCAGACATTGCAAAAGAACCAATAATATTTCATCAGTAGAGAAATTTAGCTTGATCTTATTGTTTACATAAGCTCTAAGCTAAAACTTCACTAAAAAGAAATCTCATCAGACTTGCTAGGAATACTGTATTAAATCTAATACATTGAACCTTGACAAACCTGCAATAAACCAATGGAGAGAAAAAGAAAGAAATTAAAATCCATCATTTTAGTGGTATCATGGTGAGGAAACCTGACAGAGATGGGCTTTTTGACTTCTATCAGTCTTGAACTAAAATATGTGATTTGAAAAGGCAATATGTCATCTTTCACCTTACCTGAACTTACTGGGGGTGACATGCAAACCTGCTGTTTCAGACAGGTTTTCTCTCTCTTTTTATTTCTCCTCCACATAGGTATTTTTAAACTCAGTCTGACAGAGTAACTGGCATGCAGCTCATACAGCTGCAGTAAAGCTGGATTCTATGATTCCTGTTTTCTTCTGAATCTCCTATTGTGTCTATTGACATAAGAGATTTTCAGGCAGCTGAAAGAAGCAATAAAAGTTATGACAGATTGTTTAGAAATGTGGAATAATTTAGTTGTATAATTTTATCAGGATAAGAGTTTCTGAATTCTGAAAAAAAAAAAACAAAACAAAAACCAAAAAACAGCCAAACAAAAAAACCACAAACCCTTCCTTTATATAGAGAATGTTTTTTCAGTTTATAAAAAAGAAATCATATCTGTTTTCTGTTTATTATATATCTCCTGGTTCACAACTGAATGGTCTGATGAGTATTCCTTTAATAAAAACATACATCTGAAGGATGAGTGGAGAAGAGTAAGAAAATAATCCATAATTTCCTCTTTTCCTTTTCATAGAAGATTCTTTTATCACATAGTAAATTTCAACATGTGGTATCTTTTCTTATATTTTCTTTTAGGTGAGAATTTTCCAAAGAAATTAATATCTCTTTAAAGTTGCCTAAAGTAATAATTCTTGCTATCTCTGACAGAAACTCTCTAAAGGTTTTGGATGCACTTGCTTACATATATACTTTCTAACAATACCGCTAACATTTTAAAAATATTTACCTGCAGAGTAACCCATATGTAAAAAAATAACTGCTTAAATGGAAAAGCAACTGCTTTTGTGTAGCAGTGAAAATCTGATTAAAACTATTTTTCTTTGAGATACATTGTGTTTACAGTATTCTTGAGGAGTGGAAGCTACTTTGCACAAAAACAGACTGAAATTGCACTTGTATGCTCCTTCCTCCCATGTGTTGTCTCTGTCCATTATAGGGTTATGAGACAGGTAGTTAAATGATAAGTAAATAGTTGGGTACTCTTTGGGGAAAAAAAATCTACTGTACAAATAACTTTGCTTTTGAGGATTCTATAAAGAAAAGTGTGTGTAATACTGCAGATAAATACCCGGTGTCATAGTTCAATCCCACATGGCAACTCAACCCCACATAGCCACTTGCTTACACTTCCCTTGTGAGACTGGGGCAGAGAATCAGAAGGGTAAAAGTGAGAAAAATCCTGAGTTGAGATAAAGACAGTTTAATAGTTAAAGCAAAAGCTGCACACACAGTTAAAACAGAACAAAGAATTAATTCCCCACTTTCCCAGCCATCGCCAGGAAAGCAGGGCTCCGTCACACGTAATGGTCCTTTGGGAAGACAAACACCATCACCCTGAATGTAAACTTCCTTCCTTTTTCTTCCCCCAGCTTTATACACTGAGTATGATGCCGTATGGTATGGAATATCCCTTGGGTCACTTGGGGTCAGCTTTCCTGGCTGTGTCTGCTCCCAACCTTGTGCATCCCCAGCCTCCTCACTGGAGGCAGAAAAGGCCTTGACTGTGTGTAAGCAGCGATCAGCAGTAACAAAAACACCTCTGTGCTATCAGCGCTGTTTTCGAGAGAAAAACAAAACAACGAGCCCCACTCCAGCTACTGCAAAACCCAGCACATCGAGCCACTCTGTACATTTAAAAGTCGTAGCAGAAACCTGAAAAGGAAATGCGTTGTCCACAAGAAAAATTATCAGTATTCTCTCTGGTATCTACAGTAAGCAAACCAGAATTTAGTGTACATGTGTTATATAAAACTACTCACCCCTTCCTCTTTCATGATTTATCGTTTGCCTAGTTTTCTAAAATATGTTACAAAGATTGTGTTAGAGAAGACCATGTATTTGGGACTTGTCAAAAACTACTTGCTAATCTGAAGTAGCAATTATTTCATAGGACGAAGCAGAAAGTACTTTGAACTATATAGCACAGCTCTGAAGATATTCAGGTTTGAATCAGACTGTGACTTGAATGCTTTCTCTAAAATGAATGAAAATGACTCTGAGACTTCCAGTGCAATCATATAATGAACCTCAATAAATATTGTCATATATAGGATTCTTCTCAGTGCATCCTGAATTAACCTCATGCACTATTTCAGCTCAACTTTCTCATCCAGCTTGCGTTGGTTGTGGAGATTCTAATTTTTTCCATTTTTGAAAAGTCCTTTCTCTCTCTTTCTAACACTAGAAAGAAGTAATTGAGGAAAGAAGGAAATTGCCATGGTTTGCTGTTAAAGATTCAGTATTTTTCTAATGAAAGAATATTATTCTGTTTCACAGTGTTTTCTTTTTCTTCTGGAGGGCATTATGTCTTGATCAAGTTTTGCTTTCCTCTCCTGTTCTACAAAGCAAATCCCAGAAGACATTCCAAGGCTTCAGACCAAATAGCCCTGATAGAAATGGAGTCATGGGAGAAATTCCTCTTATTTTCCATTGTGAGCAGATGCTTCTCTTCAACCCACTGGGAATTTCTAATTCTTTTTTCTGAACCTCTTCAAGGTGCTGCCTATAGCCCTGTAATTCAAGTGCAGGAGTTATGTAGCATCAATAAACAGCAGGCAAACATTTAACAGTAATTAGAACACCTATTATTTTAAAGGAACCCAAGTAGTGGGTTTTTTTCCTATGATAAAGAAACAATTCCTGAAAATAGTGCTTATATTCGCAATATAAGCATTGATACAGATGCAAGAGCTGTTGATTGGTCCCTCTGAGCCAATAGTTCAACCCCATAATTTTCTTTCTACAAATACTTGCATAATTCTTTTCTGTATTCATTCATCATAAAAATATTTAAATCTTTTGGGCTAAGTCTGCAGCAGACCTGACAGTTAAACTTAGCTGCTGGCCCACAGAACCCTGTGGGGAACTTTATATACTTACCACGACCTTACAGTTGAGTGTTTTAACTGGTAATATCTGTAGTTTATTTTCTAGAAGAAAATTTATTCATAGCCAGGGTTCATCTCAGCCTTCATTTTTGTACCTGCAGCAGACTGTGTAAATATTACTAGATAAATATCCTGTATTACCCAGTGCTAGAAAAAAATCTGGAAAAGCTAATAACTTGCAGATGCCTTAATTTTGGGGGTGTATAGTACCATATTTAGAAATTTCCTAAATAATTATGAGAAAATCAGTAAGTGCTTTATGAGTGCTGCATGTGTGGGATCAAGAGGCATAGAGGAAACATAATAAGAGCTGTGCTGTTTTAGTGCTTTGGAAAGTGTTGCTTTCTTCTTCCCTGCTACCGGGGAAGGACTGTTCAGAGACAACATTTGAAAGATACTGCAGGTCATCCCAACAGTCACAAACTTTCCTAGGATGTCAGCACATGGATAAGGTAGTGGTCATGCAGACAACCAAGATGCTGCTGACCCGCTTTACACTCTCAGCATGTCATCTACTCATGATGTGACAGGAAACCACAGTAAGAGCTGGGGGGAAAGAGAGGTAAGGCATTTTAGTCCTGTAGGGCTTCCCAGATACAGTAACTTGTTATTGGATCTGACAAGTAGGTTAGTGCACAGGCTTCTTACAAAGCCAATAATGTACCAAAAATAATGAGTTTGACAATGTCCTTGTTCATACTGAGTATGTCTGGAATTTTCAGCAAAATCCGGGATGTAGGCCGGGAGAAGACCGTTAGTTAGGGAAATCACTAGATGATATGGCATCAGTTTTTCATAGTACTTACTATTTTCTTGATAGCTGGTTGAACTAACTTAGTAATAGTACTAAAGGTAGGAATGCACGCTCCTTGGTGAAGAAGTCAGCAGAACCTTCAGACCTGATTTAGACTAGACTTTTCTGCTGATTTTTGCTCACAAGCCAAAGTAGTGCTTAGAGAGGGGACAGAAAGCAGTTAAAATGGATCAACATAAAACCAGCAAATATGTTATGTGCTGTCTTCTCAGCAGCAGTGATCCAAATCTAGCAGTGTGAGCAATCAGCCCTAAGGGGCCATATGCTTAGGAGAGGCAGTCTTGAGAGGGGTGCCTGTGAAGCTCCAGGGGGAAAGTCTGGCTGCATTTAAGAGAAAACTTCTCTTCAGCAGACATGAAATAGTGTCCCATTTGCATAGGGTAAATAACCTGAGAGCTCACAATTTCAGCCTAAAAGAGGAATTAGGTGGCAGAAAAACACCACTCTGCCTGCTCTTATCCCATTGTCAGTGAAAGGTAACTTGACTGCTTATTGTCAGAAGACATAGCAAATAAACAGTGCATTTAAAATAAATCCAACTTTCTCTAGCCATCTCCTCTCCTCTGATCTCCTAAATGGGCTGATGGTACAGAACCAGTTACTTAGTTACAGCACTGTACATGCACTTTAAATCCTTTGCATAATTTGCTTTCATATAACTGGAACCAGCTTCTGGACTCTGAAGAAAATAAGTAACTTGTAAGGTATCAGCGAGGAAAGGTCCATGTTTCCCAAAGGAAAAAAAAGGAAGCAGGATAAGGCACAGGACTTCTTGGATGAAGTGTAGGTGGAAATGTACAGTACATCAGTGAACTGCATGAGCTAAAGTTTCTTCCTAACCATCATTACTTACTATAAGTAAGTATATATTACTTACGAGATTTGAAGTGTTTGCTCTTTTCATCTTGCCACCAAATGACAAAATGGTTCAGCAAATAGGCTACCTATTCCCTTTTCTCAGTTGCTTAAAGGAAAATACACAAGCCAGATGCATTATTTCATATGTTTGATTATGTTGGGCCACTGTGATTTGCCAAACTAACAGTTCTTCATTTCATGTTGAACCTGTCTTTTGTTAAACACCTATTATTGCCTGGCTGCTTCCCACCATGCTGTTTTTATTAATTCTGTCTTAGGTCTGCTTCTTTTGCTGTTTCTTTTCTGTGCCTTCATTCTCAAAATATCTTTAAGATATTGAATTTAGCTGCTGACATAGAGTTACTCATCTTCTGAAGTCCACAGTATTCCCCAAGTCTGTATATTTGTCCTCATCTTCAATGTTCCTCTGGTTTAACTGTTCCATTTTGTTTTGACTTTTGATTATCCCAGGGCCCGATTGGTATGGATGGAAAGCTGGTAGGTGATTTGTTCAAAACCAGTGTAATTTAGGTCTTGCATTTATTCCATCTTTGCTCTTTTAATTACTCACGCTGAACTGTGTATTAGTCACATACTGGCTTCCTTCACAATAACTTCCTCCAACCCTAGTAGCATGGATTTTCAACATATTGCTGAAAAGCCGCTTCATCTTTTGTGTCTATCCAAGAAAATGGAGGTTAGCTGTGCTACTCTTGTTTCCTTATAATTTTCTATCTGAATTAAATTGGAAGACAGATGTTCCTACTTGGGTACTCTGTCTGGAGAATGCTCCACAGGTGTAGTTCGGTGGGGCGTTTCAAAGAGCACGATATCCCTTCTGACCACTTATCTGTGATTCTTGCTGGTTTCCTTTTTCCACAAATTCTTAATTTTTGTGTTTTCTCTATCTGGATTTTGTTTGCCGATTATATATGAACAGTCTCATGTCTCATAATGACTGCATTTGTAGGATATTCGAGATATTCTTAAGGGATATGCTGCTTAAAATAAATTAGAATTAACCTTTAATTTTATACAATGCATTTTTTAATGCATTTGTACTTGTGTGTATATTTGTATAGCTACACGTTTGGATGTATGAGCCTGGAAGTTTATGTTCCTAGCTCTCTAAAGATTAACACCATGGAAAAGGTGTGAAAATCCAGTTTCTGCACCTTCTTGATATTGCTTTTTCTCCCTTTCCAGGATAGCTGTTTTCACTGGTACCCTGGATACGTACTTTCTTTTCTGTACTTTTACTTACTACAAGCCCCATCTCATTTTCAAGCTCGACTTGTTGACTTGCAGTGTCAACTTTCATTTTCTTCTCTTAAGACTTTTGCTGTGCTCCTTGAGATTTCTTTCCGCTGTTAAGTAACTTGTCTGCAAAGTTTGCAGCATACAGTCAATCGGCTTTTTCTTTAATCTCCTCTTTTAGCAGATTGATAGCTTACCTGTTAACTTCAGCCACACCATATATGTTTCCTTTTTTAGTTTTAGCGTCATATATGTATCAGCAGCTAATATGTGGTTAAATTGCTAGGAAGGGATTAACTATCAACAGTGGAAGAGCTTCTGTCATGGTAATTAGGCTGCCAAATGTAAGCCTGTTCTTTACCTCAAAAGAGTGTATTAAGCTAGTAAATAGAAATACAGAGGGGAAAATCGTTCTGAAGATTTTACTGAAACCATGACATACTATGCAGCTACACGCACCCTAGCCATGGAGATTAAAAATAAAAAACAAACCACAAACATTCAGTATGGATAATCAGGTATGTGAGTAATGATCCAGAGGTTCAAAGCAGCAACAATGAAAAAGTACCTGATCAGTTACTGGTGTTGGGACTGATCCCTAAACACATGCAAAAAACAGCAGTCAGGTGGTAGCTGCAGTCGATGAATTTTAGAGTATGTAACAGGTTTGAATAAAGAGATGTTCATTAAAAAAAAAAAAAATCAGAGTAATGCTGACTTTTCTTTAAGAGTATTTTCACCCTGTTTGTTATCTGAAATTTAGAGAAATACTTCCAGCTAAAACATTTTAATCCACAAGTAACATGAACTGGAGGTGATTTATGCAGCAATGAACCAAGGGTGATTTCAGCAGTCCTAGGGTCATTTTGGGAACACAAACAGATGAATTGAGATTGAGCTTGCTTAAATGTGTTATAATATCAGATTGTATACATGTTAGAGGATATTTTAAAGAACACAAAAGTAACTCATGGAGCTTTATTCCTGACCCCTTCACAACATACAAAAATGTAAGAAGGCAAAATTAACAGCCCTTTTTTGTCTCCCAGATTTTGAATTGCTGTTGTGTGGCAGTGAGCCTTTGCAATCACAAAGGTCACTATTTTGATGCCTTTCTACCTGTACCTTTGTAAGAAGAGCTGATGAGTTCCATAATTCAGTGCTTGCTGCATCATCTGGGTAGTGTCACTGGATCACTAGTGAAAAGGGAAAATTACACGGTAACTGCAGTGGCTGGTAGGGCAAGGAGTAGCTAAGAGCATACAGAAATATTGAAGGATTGGAAACCTTTGTAAAAACCATAAAATAATTACTTTCACTAATGTGAAGATCCTTCCATGCTAAAGGAGCTCAGAGGCAAGAGGTTAAAAAAATCCTGCTAAGAGTACTTTTGTATTCATCATATGCATTTGCAACTAAGTGCAGGATAATTACAATATTGACAGTTTATGTAAACTAAGAGCAATGCAACTATTACATTCCCCAATATCTCATAGAATTCTCTGCATAAAAAACCATTGTCATATTAAAATTGATTTTCTAGCTTTCCTCTCTCTGTATCGCAGAAAAGTAGTTATAAATGCACAATTACAGAAGGGCAAACTGGTAATGTTGTTGAGTCTGAGAGTAGGGAATACTTTCATGGAGCATGATTCCAACCCTCAGATTCAATTCAGGATATGTTTGTGTTATGTGTGTATGTCTTGTATGTCATACATATAGCATGTACCATGTAGACAATTAGCAGCCTTTATGTCTTACATTGAAGAAAAAAGGCATTTTTCAAATCTCTTTGGTTAAATATATATGTATATATTCTGTTTATTTGCCTTCTATCACTTAAAATCAACTTTTTTTTTTGCAACATTTTGGTAATTTCAAACCATCACATTTTGTTTTTTTTTATATATGTGCATTGCAGACAGCTTTTAATGATTTGGCCAAAATGTATTACAACATTAGATATACTTGTGAGTAAGTGTATTCTAAGGTTTATATATAAAGTTTGCATGCAGGGGCCTCAGTGTAGATAATTTATATGAATTTATGTACCAGCAATACTGCATCAGTAAGCAATTCCTGGTGCTTTTTCCCCCATCACCTTTAAAATCACACAGAATCATAGAAGTTGGAAGGCACCTCTGAAAGTCATCTGGCCTAACCTCTCTGCTCCAGCAGAACTATCTAGAGCAGCTTGCCTAGGATCCTGTCCAGATGGCTTTTGAATATCTTCAAGAATAGGGACTCCACAGTCTCCTTTGTGCCTGTGCTTGGGTATCTCCACAGTAAGAAAAGTGTTTCCTGATGTTCGGACAGAAAAGTTTCCACTCTTCGGAGCAGTAATTCCTAGCTAAAGTGAAGAGGTTTTATAAGACTTAGAAGAATTCTCCATGCTCAGTTTTTGTCAACAGAAGGAAATGTAGTTTCAATTCAACTGAAATATTAAAGTGTTATAAAACACTAAAAGCTAAGCTAGCCCTAAGAGTTTAAAGAAGTTCTCTCTTTATAGAGAGAAAGATATAAATATTTGTCTCGCTCTTACAATGTGAGCTGTTTGTCTGGGTGATAAAGTTCATAGTCACAGCTACTATACAGTTTGATAGAATAATCCTGCTTCATGCCTATAGTTTTTATTAAGTGGGCTAAAACATAACTGATGACTTTCACTGGCTGTCCTAGGCTAGGGACCTTACCGATAGGAAGTCTTCTCTGTAAGGGTTTGCAGCAACAAGAGATGCATACCGCTCCTCAGTGGTCAAAGGGTGCCTCTCCAGTTTCCTAAACTGGTCTAAAGGGGGTGTTGATAAATAAGAGAGAGGAAATGCATCAGCTATCTCTTGGGGTGGCTGACAAAGGTTCATCTACTTCTGTCTTGTTGGTTTAAATTTTGGTTATACTTACTTTGAACTGTGATGCTTGCAGCAAAGGAAGAAAGACTGTTGTTTGTTCAACGTGTTCTTCCAGTTCTGAGACTTTGTTCATTCAAAAAGCAGTAATTAGCACCTCCTTGAAACATGGAGCTGAGCCATGATAGAGAAAAAAAGCCCAGTACCTGCTTCTAAATCAGCTCAGCATATGTGGATTCTTTCTCACTTGGGAATTGTTAAATTAGGTCTTTCTGTCGCTTCTAAATTGTTATGACTGTCTAAAATATGAAGTTTCTCAAATGCAGTTTCAGTGATGTGTTATTGTAATTTATTTCTAGAATCAGTTTCAAGAAAGTTCATCAGTTTGAACTAAAACTTTCAAATTCAATATAGACTTAAGAGTCAAAAATCTGACTTCCTACAGTTACTATATTTTTTTATTATCTCCTTATTAGAAAGGACTGTAACTATTTTCTACTATTTAAGGAGTTAATCCTTGCCATAACTTTCCGTAACCTTTTCTTTTTCTTGTTTTTTTCAGGGTCAGCCTGGTCCTCAAGTAAGTGCTATCTTATTTTCCTACATAAGTCATAGCTAGATACAGGGCCCACCAAACTCAGGTTATCTACAGAGTATTTGGATTTTTTTTTTTTTTTTAATCCTACTGTAATAAACTAGAAACTGGTAACCATCGCATAATTCAATAAGGCAAATATTTCCCAAGAGAGAAACATGCCCCCCCTGATATGGTTGAGTTCCCTCAGCTGTTTGACCAGATGGTGGGGTTAACAACGTAATACTGAATAAAGCAAATCTCCTAACTATGGCTTGAAACTTTGCCACTGAGCTTTAGAGCAAGATAAAATAACTTAGCAAATGTGTAGCAAATGTAATACTTCAACTGCTTATTAATCACATGCTAATAATGTTGCTATAATCCAGGCAGCCCTCAGTTATTTTAAATATTGCACTGCTGGCTATTTTGATTCATTATATACACTGCTTTGAATTAGTTCTGCTTTATTTAAAATAGTACAACTTTGTCTTGTGAGCTGTAATTGAAGATGTGGAAATATAGGGACCAAATTTCAGTTCTAAGGTAGAAATAGACCAGCAGAAAGGAAACATTATGTTTAGCAAAAATTAAATGTGAATTATTTGAGTGGAAGAAGGCGATAAAAATGTGAAGAAACAAGGAAATGGGGGCGGGGGGGGAAGCCAATGCCAATGCCCAGCTTACTGAACTCAGTTGAAAAACTCCACCTTTTTGTGTACTCCAAATACTGTGTAGGAAGCTTTGGTCTATGAGACCGTCTTTGCACAAGTGAGTTGCCTGAACCAGGATTTCTATGAGGGCCTTTTATATTTCAGAATCATAATTGAAAGTTAAAGCTTTACTGCCTTTTTGACTGATAATTTTTTTAAGTTAAGATTTTCATTATGGGAAGCAAGCATTTTCTTCAGATTTTTTTCATTTTAATCATTATTCTCTGTTGAAAGACACTGTGTTAGAAAGCCTCAAACCACCAGTTAGCCTGAATGCCCAGTAGCAGGCTCCATTTAATAGTATTGTATAAGATGTCCGTATGATATTGGAAATGACCACTGCCCATAGCACTTAGGTTTCACAGTAGGTTGTTGATGTGTGGACTACACAGAGAGAGAGAGGTACCTTCAACCTCTGTGCTGCTGGGGGTTGATGAAGAGGGAGATTGTAATTCTGTGTGGCACTCTAGCTCTGAACAAGCTCTGTTGAGGACCTGAGGCATATACTTGAGCCCATGGGCTGCCCTATAGTTGATGCTGACTTGTGCTGCCACCCGTGTCTTTTCCTTCGGGGTTTGGACCCCCACCTCCCACATTTCAGTTGCTTAGCGAGTGTCACTTGCTTGTAAACAGCTGCTCAGTCCATGGAACACATATCTCTACATGAAATGCCCTGGGGTAGCTGTAGGCAAAGAACCACAGTGGAGATTGCAGTATTCAGTGCAGTTTCAAGGGCAGAAAGGCAGAGAAATCTTGTCATGATTTTAAGAGAAGTGAGGTGCAAACCATAGGAAAAACCCACTAAAAATTCCCACCCCCCTCCCAATTGTATGAAGAGAGAATTCTTACATCCTAACTTCAGTAACTCCACCCAGGGGCAGTGCTTACCTCTGGGTCATCGCTGTTATTCTGAGCAACACATACCATTATTCTTATTAATGCCTTTTCCTCCTTTTCTGCTCAAGATGCACTTATTGTGTCAGGAGGATATGTATTTTGTATTTTGACTGGCTGATTGAGTCCAGGTATAATTCTTGCAAGAGCACTGGTGGGGAAGTCAAAGTGGCATCAGACAGTCAAGAGTTTAGATCAAAATGCCTAAACCTAGAAGCTTGTGTGCAAATGTTGACGTATGAGGCATCTAAGCACTCCTTGCAGTCAGTGAAAGTTAAGTCAATACTCAGAACACCTAGAAACCTGTTCAGCTCACGGTAAACTCTTTGGGCTCAATTACATTGCCCGCATACAGGTATTTGTTGCTGTGTGAGATGATCCAGGGTCTATAGCTTAGCCACTGGCTGTTTTGTGTACAAAGGCTGTATTGGAGTCTGTATTGGACCATTGTTGTAGCTGCCAATCACGGGCAGCTGTCTCAGATACCTAGAGAACCTCTCCCATAACACTGGCTGCACACATTTGTGCCTCTTAACTCCAGATTCTGATTGTAGGTGGCTACTGAATCAGGTAACTATTCTGCTGAATTGCTTTCTAGCCAATGTTGATGTCTGCCTGTCTCAGGCTACTACATGTAGGCTGTACATTTAAGTGTCTTTCCCCTTAAACTAAAACTCAGATCCAAATAACTTAATGAAACAAGCATTTTTTTTTTCAATATTGAAAGCTGTGGTTTAAAATCTCAAGTCTTTTAAAAATTAAGTTTAGAGTATCAACAGAAAACAGAATCTGTTCACAATCAGATAAAATAAGTCAAACTCTCTTGGTTTGTCCTTAAAATAATGCAGACATTTCAGCCAGCTGTGATTGTCAGCAATTTCCCTGGTCTTAACTGTGTCCATAAGAAATTCAAAATTAAAAGTATTGCCAGTTTGGTTAGTAAGTAAAGGCTTCCTGCCTTCAAACAACAAAATTGTTATGCTGACTAGAGAAGCATTTGGAAAGTTTCTGATGTCATAGCCATGTAAGTCCACACTAAGATCAGAGATTCTCATCCTTTTTATGCTGAGTGTTTTACTCACACCTATCCTTTTTGCTATGGTTTTCCAAAAGTATGCACTAAATTCACTCAACACACACATAATTAATGCACAGAAATATAAATCCATAACAGATCATTAACACCTCCTGTCTTTTTCTCTTTAATTTTTTACTGCTTATTTTCTTCAAAATTACATAACAGAAGACAATTTTGCTTCATATATTCCCATTTTAAATACAAAAAAGCTTTATTACAACTCACAACCTTTTTTTCAATAAAGGTTATTTTTCTATCTCTGAAAAGTAAAAACTAAAATCAACAGCTAAAAAATTTCTAGCATAACCTCTAAAAACTAAAGTTCCTTCTTATGATTTTGGTTTTCTGTTAAAAAGAGAGCTGTTTTAAATACCCTATAAGCTATATTTCTTTGTAGAAGAACAAGTAATAAAATATTTAATATTTTTGCTGAAACTTATGTTCTGACTTTTGAATGACCTCAAAGAATATGTGCTTCTTTTTCTCTAGAATGTAAATAAGTGTTTGGATTACCTTGTACCAGAAAGGTTTCTTCTCCCAGTAAATCTGTACAATAAAATTCTGCCCATGCATCTTCTATTTGAAATAGTGGAAGCATTTCTGTTTGTCAAAGAACATGGCTTAGCTCCTAGTCTAAAGTTAATTCCATAAGTAATGTACTGTCTGGGTAAAGAGAGAAGGCTCACTATTTTTAACTGTTTTTAACTTTTTTGGTTGTTTAGAAGTGAAGTTCATCTAAATACTAGAAACCAGTGCTTTCAGTATTATGGTGAAGGAAGACAAAATAATCCTTTAAAAAATCTTGCAGAACCAGAACTAATAACAAGTATAAATGTAGGGTAGTAGGGTGGTGTTTAGGTGTAACTTTGTCTTAGTCAGCCCCTGTTTTTATCTTGGGGGCAATATCCTCTCCCTGGCCTATCTCTAGCACAACAGAATTTCTCTCTCTTGTCAGCACACACGATCACTCTCTGTGTGGGACTTTGAGATACAGCAGCCTCACAGATGCTTCTCCCTTCTCTTTGGCAGCCATCCAAATCTGCGTTAGAAATGGACAAAATATTAATGATTGATATTTGTTTTCATGGGATTCTTGTTTTCCTTTGTGTGAAATGTCCATGGATGTGATGTTGTAACAGTCTGAAATTTTCCAGGGCTTTGTGTATGATAAAGGGTTACCATAGCAATTCTGGTGACAAATGCACATATGTGTCTTTTTCACCCTCAAGCTTTAGGGTTTGTCACTGGAGTATTTTTAATTTCTGATTACAGAAATTCTGATTCATGGTTAAACTGGCTATTACTGGCTTGTGCTCTCAGCAGAGCTGGTGGGAACCATTTTAACTTTTAGTTTTCTGGTTTTTGTCAAAGGACAAAGAAACACAGTCAGCAGGACATGGGCCATAGTGTTGAGCAGTTTTGGAAGGCAGCAGTCTATGGAAGAGATTTTTCATTTTCTAGAGAACAGCTTGATGGTAGGGACACTCCTAGCCCTTAGAAAAGAGTTGAGTATCTGGCAGCAGGGAAGATGGAAAAGGGGTTGTGTGAAGAAAGTGCATTTTAATTCCTGGTGAGTTTCCCTTTCAGTTTTGGTACTTTGGATAGCCATCTGTATTCCAAGACCTGTTAAATGTGCTTTTATGGCTATGAGCAAGGTACATAATATGTCTTGTTGACTAAAGCTACAGAGTACCTGTCAGACCCTTAGATTTGGACATACTTCTTTTGTTTTGATCACCATAAATTGAGGTGCAAGCTCCATATTACTCGTTTCCAGCAGTTTGCTTTCAGAAATGCCTCAAGACTCTTTACTTACATGGAGAGTGGGGGAAGGAGGCAGGAAATACTCTTAAAAAGGAAAAAATCAGCCTAAGAGTGAAGAAATAGTTCGTCAGCTTTATATACACAGTGCAGTAATGTTGCTCTTCCTGAGAGAAGCCCATTAGCTGTTCCCACTGTGGAGAATGATCTTGTGGGGTGCTTCTCCTTCTAGAAACTGATATCCTAAGCTCCTCTGTAAACTTCTGATCCTGCTGAAGGATTGTATATTCAAATTCTTATCTGCTTTTGAGTTAACAAGTTGCAGGTCAGATTTTGCTGTCAAACTTTAACAATTAGTTTATTAACATCAGGTAGCAGATTTGTGAAAGTGTGTTTCTCGCTTTCTTTGTCTGAATAACAAAGTAAGTCCTTGATCCCTCTGCTGATAATAATCATTTACAATAAATGTTAAGATCAGAAATTAATCTTAGCTGAGGGCTTCACATAAATAAACAAGCTTGTAATAAATTTCATATGGATTTAGTGCGCAGAGTTTTACTATTTGCTTACCATTCTCCTTTCTAAAGTGGTAATAGAAATTGTAAAGACTATTGAAATTGTGAGATCTCTTCAGGAAACAGCCTCTATTGATTTGTGAACATGAAGAAACAAAAGCCATTATCATGGCTTTTCATTTTATTCTAGTTGCTAAAATGAACCACATCAGAGAATGTAGGATGAGAAGTCACACTCAAAACTCCATGTTTACTATGTACATACATGTTTATGACATAAAAGATGCAAGAAATTTATCTTCCCAGAAGGAGCTAATGCATTTAATGTATTAAAGTATGATGCTTTCTCAGCATCATAAACAGAAGGTAATAATGTTAAAAGGCACTGACAACAACAATGAGCACTTTCAAAATATAAACCACTTCAGTTTTCCTTGGTAGACTTAACACATGTGTAAGGACAGCTGCGAATATTAAGTGGTTTTTTGGCTAAGCAGGTAGTATTAGTGCAAATAAGAGGATTCATTGCTCTGGGAAGAAGAGAGCACAGAATTGGAGATTTAGGGGCGAATTGTTCTGAACCATCAGTTTTACCAAGGCTAAGGAAGCGCCACAGAAAATTTAAAAAGGCTGAGGGGAGTAAGTTCCAGTCATCAGCAAGCAAAATTCTCATAGCATTTGATACTGTACTTTATCCAACATGTTTTTTTACTTGTCTTCTCCCACCCTTTTGTCAGGAATTGCAAAGGATCCTCTAATGACAGATTAATGACTTCCCTACAATATGCTGCTAAGTGAACTTAGTTGGGGATAATTAGACTCCTTAAAGCTCTGCTCATCAGGCTCTGTCAGACACCCAAGGGGAGGCCAGACCCTTACCCCAGCTGTGCTACTGTGTTCTTTTACCTACTCTGATAGGCATGCTTTTGACTTACAATTTCAGTAGCTGTTTGGTGCTGAAATAGCAGGATGTTCAAATGTTCCACAGCGTTTCCTGGAACAGATAATTTACTTCTGATTTTCTTGCTTGATTCAGAAAAAAAATATCAGATTTGAATTTTACAATAAACAATTCAATCTAGGTTTTGATTTTCTAAAACGACAAAATTTAGAATATTCATTACACAGAATTCTGTGGAAAGGCCTCTTCGTGCAACATTATATAGGCTCTGGATGTCCTTGTGAAATGAATTCTGCTCTTAGGAAAGTGACTTCTTTTCCTGGACCCGAAGATCTCCTTTCAGAGTAGCTATGTGCAATAAATGAAGAAATATTGGAAGATGAGTTTTGAGAATTCAGTTGAGTGTAAGTTGTTTGGCCCATAACTTTTAGAAGTTGATCCCCTCATTTTGTAGTTCACAGAGTGACAATTGCTGATACTGTTACTCTAAAAAAACACAAGTTCTAGAATAAAACAATACAAATAACTAATATATAAAAATTCAAAAGAAAATATGCAGGACAGCTTTTTATTTTTAGAGTGTTACCAACTTTTTTTCATGGTGGCATCATTAATTTCTGAAAAGAATTGGGTTTGTTTTAATAAAACAAACATGAAGGTCTGATTGACTGGTTACATATGCTAGCATAAATGTTATGGGGAGTCACAAATTAACATTCCATCTATTCATCTAGAGGGCAGCTGTCATCAGGGCATACTAGATCTTCTAACAGCAAGTGTGAAACTGTGAAGCAAAAATTACTTGTAAGCCTTAATTTGGTAAAGCATCACTTAGGTTAACAAAGTACATATGAGTACAAAAAAGCAATTGCAAGGCTAGTACTGTGCTTTTGTTATGAGATGTACAAAGGATTGTCAAAATATAATTAAGGACCCTGAAAATATTTCTTGTATTCCTAAATCATTTCTTTATCAAATGACCTTTGTATTTTCTTCCTCCTGTTCTACAGATGGCAGAAATACACTTGTGTGTACTGTGTTTTATTAGGAATTATGTCAAAGCTAAGTATTGCACTGTGTTCAGGAATATTATATAGTATTTTACTATCCTGCTGCACATGTTTTTAATTTGATATTAAACTCATGCTGGCTTATTGTTTTTACTGATCTTCATGCTGTATTTCAGTTGAATTCCAGTTCAATTTGTTGCAGATCCCAGTAGTTTCACTATCTTTGGGAAAAAAAAATTAAGAATTATAAAAATGTATATTTCATCAATCTTATTATGACTTAAAGATAATGCTGTGATATTCAAAGACCTTGGTCTTTGACACGGTTTTCAAAATATCAGAGTTTCCTTGAAACCCATTATCTATCCAGAGACCTAGTGATGTTTTTGATGAAAGTTTGAAAGTCCTATAACCTAGGGCAGACGGGGGAGATTTGGATCTCAAACTGCTATTTGGAAGCTTCAAAATTTGTATATTGTATATTCCATTATAAAGTGACACTTCTGTGAATTAAAATTTTACTTTAAGCAACTTTATATTTTAGGGAAAACGCTTCTGTTTTTTTATATTGAATTGATGCTGGCATGAAGAACTGTGGTGGTATGTTATTCTCTCCTGTAAGCATGAGTCAAGTTTAAAGGGGAAAAGGAAGAAAAAATTGAAACCGCAACAATTACTTTTGCTGGAGTGTTTTGTGTACTGCCAGTAATGTTATTAACGACCATGGCATGGAAGTGTCCATTTTGTTTGTGAGCTTTAATCTAGAGTGCCGTGTTTGAAAAATGCTTTGTCTGTGCCTGCAATAGCTTAGGAGTTCCTAGTAATCGTTTTTACTGAGATCCATCAGTAACATTCAAGAGCTGTAAGCTACTGAGAAACATGAAGGAGAATCACGTATTTTCAGAAATACAATCCAGTTATATTGCCCAGCATGTCTGCTAGTGATCATTTGCCAAAAAGAATGAATATCCATTTAAGTAGACATATACATATGTGTGTAATTTCCCCTGAAGATGTTCTGAATTTTGTAGACCAAACTATTAGTCTTGAGGAGAAAACAGTTTTGTTTTTAATAAACTTTATGTTGTCTTAAATTGCTTCCTGTATAAAGTCTCAGCCTTAAAGGTTACAAAAATATATTCAGTGATCTCACTTTTACGTATGTCTGTGTATAAAAGTATGTGTATGTTTGTAGTTGATATCAAAGTTCATTTGCATTTATCCAGTGTTTAAACTCAGACTTCAGAAATCTGAATGGTTTTCAAAACATGTCTATGAATTATGTCATTGCAGTTTTCCCCTTTGTAGATGAGGAAACTGGGGAAGATAAAAAAAAAGTTTAGTTCTCCTCCTGGCATTTGTTTGTCTTACTGCAATATAAATATTATTTTATATGCTATCCTTATGTGCTTTTATTTCTATATACTCTTTAATGTCGAATAAAAGGGTTGACACATCCCCATCAGGACTGGAATTATGACTTAAGGGTGTCAAGTCTTTGCCTCTTTCGGCAATGCCTTGTACCTAGGATAGTTTGGAGACATTTGCAGTAACCTAGCACTTGGAGGTCGCATCAGCTGGGTTTGTGCAGTGTAGCTTTTATCATGATGTTTATCAGGCAGTTCTTGTAAAAAGGCTTTTTTTGGGTACCAGTGGGCCAGGTGCGCACAGAAACTATTTAAGGGACTGCAGGACATGCAAGAGTGGGGACAGGAAAGAAAGAAGAAGGAGATCCTTGGAGGAATATATTGTACTTTGGTGAAACATGTTTTCCTCAAGCATTAGCATACCCTTAAGTGATAAAGTTACCTAGTTTGTGAAATAATTTCATTGCTCTTAATCTGTGGAGGTCTCAGAAGCTTTTCTGTCCCTTGGGGTGTTTTTTACATGGCTATGGCTTTATACTGTTATTCTAGTGCCATTTTTTTTTAACCATTCATGTTTTAAGTAATCTGACACACCACATTTTCACAGTAGAATTTATAGTAGCATTTATAGACAACACTAAAAGAATTTCTGAATCTTTGACATTCTACTACCTTGAGTGAGCAAATGTCTCCTGTACTGAGTAGCAAAGTTTGCAAAAGAAAAAAACAGTGTATGTACAGTATGCTCTGCCTTTGAAATACTGAATGTAACTCAGGGCATTGCAGCTGAAATGGAAGACAATAAATGGAAGAATGGAATTTACCTTCCCTATTTCGAAGTCTTTGTTAAAATCCTGTTGCTGAAAAGTTAAGTTTAGCATTGAAGTGCATGTTAGCTGCCAAACCTTGTTTGTATGTGAGCTATGCAGGTTTGCTTGTTTACACAAGTTCAGCCTTTAATACTTTAATGTGAGTATGCCTTGATATGATAGCAGGTACAGGCCAAGATTCTTCTGAAAGCTGCCTTGTTTTGAAACTAGTCCATGTTTCAAATGGATGAACAGAGAGGGTTATTTGGTATTTTAATCATCTGTTTCTGTGTAGTTACGATTTTTTTGTAGAGCTGGATCCTATGCAGCATCTGATAATGAAGTTCATGAATCTTCTAGATCCAACTGCTGCTCAAGGGAGGATCTGCCTGGTAGATATTTGTAAGGGGTAAAAACTGATAACTCACTTGAATATCATTGGTTCCTATGTTGGATATTGTCTCTTTGTATTGGCTATCTAAATGTCCAATCACCACTCGTCCCACCAGCCTATATAAGCTGGGGGACATTTGAATAAACGCTCTTTTCCTGCTGGCCTCCCTGCGTGCTGCGTGCTCTCTCTCTCTCCGGACAGAGGCCCCTCCGCTGCCTGTCCACGCCACGAGGGCAGGCAGCGGGGGGGGGGGGGGAAGAGGTAATCTCAGCCCTAGGAACCTTCACAGCGCCGGGAGAGACCCCCCAGAAGCCACACAAACCCCGACAGATATTTGTGTGCTATTTCATCACACAGTCATCATGGAGACAGTAAAGTTGAAATATCCAAAAGTCTAGGGAGCTTGGAAGGTGTATTTCGATGACCATAGTTACTTCTCTTGTAAAGTAGTGGATTTACCAGCAATGGTAGATCTCCGTTGCTCTGGAACTCCCCTCTTCCCTTGCTTTTATCCCTTGTCTGTTTTCTTCAAAATACTTGAAGTTTGGCCTGACATCCTCATCAAAAAGGTTCTTTTAAGCCAAACAAAAAAGACTAAATGAGTGAAGGCCACTGTCATTTCAGCTGAATTATCTACCAGGCCAGTAAGCAATCAGGGAAGCATCAGAGGTATTTGAATTAAAGAAGCCACTGTTCAAGTTTTGGGTAAAAAAATAGCTGAAGCATTAGGATAGGAACTACTGTTTCTGAAAATAACAGGAAGTTGTTAACTCCCAGTGAGGAGCTGTTTTCTTACTAAGCTTCTAGGAATAAAGGAGAGAGCTGGCCAAAGGAAGTATAAAAAATATTTAATGGTGACTTTTTATCTCAAAAATCTGGAAAAGGGATTTCGTGAGTCTGATTGGCAGAACATGTAGGGGTTTTTTTTTTTCAATTTCTATTGTGTTGGGAAAGTAAGACAGAATGTATTTTCATAATCCCTGCAGTTTTATAAGCCCTAAATTCCATGGGAGTAGATTGGTCTTCCTTTTATGGTTTTGTTTGTTGGATTTTGTTTTTGTTGCTGTTTTGTGTTATGGTTTGGTTTCTTTTTTCTCAAGTTCTTATTTGGTTTTGGGGCATATTAACTGCTTCCATAAAATAAAATGTTTTAATTGAGTTCAAGGCATCAATACTTAATGTTTCTCCTTAGACCAGGGTGCCAGAAGCGTATGAGTATTTTTGAGCAAAAATAGCTCTATATTTGTACAGTCTGCTTATTGGCTGCTTATGGGTACAGTTCTCACTGGCAAGTGCAGAAAACTCCTCTGGAGTGGTACTACAGTTATTTTAATAAATGGAGATAATTAGGAGATTAAGCAGTGGCTGTTTTTTTTTCTCCATTTCGTATCCCTTTCAATGTTCAATGCAAAATAAAAGGCATGAAGTTTAGAGCTATAACTTTTTTCATTTTTCACTAGTTTGACACAGAAATAATGTGGAGGAAAAAGTGAAGCAATGTACATTGAAAAATCTTTGCACTCTAGTTCTTTTTATTGTTAAATTTGAAAGCCGCCTTTCATTCTACTTTGTGTTCCTGTACACCAAACATTCTTCTTCATAGATGTTAAATTCATTGCCCCTTGAATTTCTGTGGTAGCATTTCTGTTGACTGCAGTGAATATTTATTAGTCAGCTACACTTTTATTATTGAATCTTATCAATAACCCCATGACTTATAATACATATTTTCTTCTATTGACAACACACTAATTTTTGTCTATTCTATAGTTACCATGCTATATATCAACTTTTCTATCCCTTGTGACATAACCACTCAACTATTGAGTGAATGCCAATATAGAAATGCAGTGTTGTTTTTGAATTCCACCACCAGCATGGTCACACATACAGACACACGTGTGAAGACAAACACACACATATGTATGTGTATTGCTGTTGGAGAGAGAATAAAAATAATTCTGCTGTGTACTAGGCTAGTATAAGATGGAGTGGATCTCTAAGTGTCTACTCTCAATGCAGCAAAAGGAGGAGGAGGAAGAAAGTAGAGGGAGGCTCTGTGAAGGTAAAGGACTGCAGAACAGCCCACCTGTGATACTGGAGAATGAGAAGTTAACCTTGGCCGTACTATACTTTCTAGCAGAGGCTAGGACAAGAGTTGCTGATTTTAAACGGAAAGACGATAGATTCAGACTAGATAGGAGGAAGAAATTTTTTACGATGAGGATGGTGAAAAACCTGGCACATGTTGCCCAGGGAGGTGGTGAATGCCCCATCCCTGGAAACACTCAAGATTAGGTTGGACGGGGCTCTGAGCAGTCTAATCTAATAGAAGATGTTCCTGCTCACTGTAGGGGGGTGGTCTAGATGACCTTTAAACCCTTCCAACCCAAACTATTTGATGATTCTAAGATAGCATGTGATAGCACTGCTTTTTCAAGTCTCAGGTGGACACATAATGAGACAGGGATCTGCTAGTGGATTGGTGGAAGAGGAAGACTGAAACAGTCTGTATCAAAAATGTCTCGTTTTTGGAATGTTTTATAAACCAAATACTGAACACTGAAACCGGTATTATGTTGTACTGTCATTAAAAACATTCTTAAAAATCATAAATTGAATTCCAAAAAATTCTGAGAGACTGCAATGGAAATAGCAAATATATAACAGTAATAGTAAAAAAACCTCCTTTTTTCAGTCTGTTTTGTGAATTTTGATTCTGTAGGGCATACAGGTTGTGTTTTCAAATGTTTTTCTGCAGTTCTGAGTGACAGTCAAAAATTTGTGTGCTTCTGTGTTTTTGATGTGACCAAGATTATGTGTTTGTATCTTCCTTGCACCTATGATGTTATTGAAATCAGAAACTCTCATTGTTTTCTTACAATATGAGAGATATTGCAGTATTAGATCTTCTCATATGTATTTTTATGTCTTGTTTTACTTGTTTACAAGAGTGGGATTTCCTTTGTGCTGTGGGTTTTTGGGGCGTTTTTTACAGTATTGCATCAAATCTCAAACATCGTCAGTAAACTTGTGTTTATCTGAAAAATAATAGAATAGGAAGGTACATGGTGGACAAGGCAATGAGGGTGTAGGTTCAGGAAATACTTGTTTTACAGTGCATTGAGCATTAAGTGGAAGTTAGGAGGTTTTTGACGTTACTTGAAGCCATTTTCTTATCTCTAATAATGTGCCAATTTTTTCTGTCACCATATAATTGGTGTTACTGGCATGTTCAGCAGCTATTTGATTCACAAGAAACTTTAGAGATTCAGATCATATTTGCTTAAATTATTTTGTGGAAATAGTAAAGCCAATCCTATTTTTTCATGTACATATTCATGTACATATTCATATACCCTCCATACCACAGAATCTTTATCAGACTATTTGTGTTGAGTTTTGTAGGTTTTCAAAGAAAAATATTATGTTTGTGAGTAGAAGGAGGGCAGGGTTTGGGAGGAAGGGGAAGAAGAAGATGACAATCTTATTGATTAATCAAAGGAAAAAGTATGTCAGAGGAAGAAGAGGAGACCTCCTCTAGCAGGTTTTTGCTTGGGACACTAAGCCTTATGCTTCTTCGTGGGTACTGAATTAGTCAGTTAGTGGTGACCCTTTTGCAACTTGTGATGCAATCTGGTTTTTGTGAGCAGCATTATAAATTCCAAGAAAAACACCCCATCCTGAGCTCAACAAGAGCACTGTGTGAGAAATGAATGTCAAAAATTACAGACTAAATGCTTTCTTGACACATTCAGGGTTGATCATGTTCTCCTGCCTGCAGTTTATGAACTTGTATGATTTATATATTGGTATAAATCACTGACCTCTGAATGCAATTGTATGGATTTACAGCAGGAGTCACAATTTGCTTGTTGTGAGTGTTAACTGAGCTGTTTGTCCAAATTGCTATATTGCTATATATGCTATATATATCAGTCTTATATTTCTCAGATTAGATCATTTACGTAACGTTTTTTAGGTCAGTTACCATTATTGTGTCAAATATTCAGGTTTCTTTTTCTCTGCCTTAGGATATTTTTTAAAAAAAAATTATAATATAAAGGGAACAAATGAAAGATTGGTAAGAGTCTTTTGAGTGGTGGTTGTTTTTTTTCTCTTTAAAGTTTTCACCATAAGTCAGTCATATCAAAGGGGAAGAATACAACTTGTAAAAAAGAAGAGACTTCAGCAGTAGAAACAGTTCAGATTCACTGGAAATTCTCATGAGCACTTGTAAAATTGATGCAAGGTGAGATGTTGGCATTGTAAACTAGCATATGTAAACACTGGCTGAAAACACAGCCAAACTCAGCAGATGCCAAAACCACATTGCTCAGTAGTTCAGGGCTTGCATAGTGGGCACAAGACTGAAATGGGTGGAGGAACTTTGAAATAGTTATGAAACACAACTGTGCTTCATAATATGCTGTATAACCTCTTACGATTCAGCATATCTGATCCCAGTGTTTTGCAGCAATTAGAGGTTAGCCTGGGGACTGTTGTTCCAGACAAGTTCTTGTAATTTTTGGAAGTCATGAGTCAAATTTCAAAGAAAGAAAAAGTTTGACTTTTGTATCTGATTATTTTGTTGTTATGTGCCGAAGCCACCTTTTACCCTCAAAGTAAACTGCAGTAATTGAATTAACTTCGGCAATATATGGCATGCCATTTAGTAGTGCAAACATAATACAACTAAGTTGGCAAATTTATTTCCTTCTTGAGTTTGTCTAGATGGCATTGGACAGTTTGTGTTGCTTTTCTGTTCATATCTACAGGGTTGCTGTTCCCTTATGCGCCAGTCACGCTTTTATTGTGGATACTGTTGCTGCTAGTAGGGATGAATGGGCTGTATGCTCTTTGATCCCAAATGAAAATGAAGTTTGAATCTTGGAAGCTACATTCAGTCCTCTGTCTGCCAGGTTGCCTTAGCATGTGGCTGTTGTAGTTGAAATGTAGGAAAGCAGTGACTGTCTCTGAAACATTGTTACCTGTGCCTTCTGTGATGTCTCTGTCTGATGAGAGCTGCTGAGTTTGACATCTCAGGATGATCCCAATGGGATGTGGGACTGTCATAGTCCAACTGATTTTGATTGGTTGGTTGGTTGGTTTGTTGTCACCGGGGCACTGACAGGTCCTTTATCCAATGGTGTCATATGGGCTAACAGTCAGAAAAATCTGGATTTCTCTGTCCTGAGTGTGGAGCTTTCTACCCAACCTACAACATTGTTTCTTCTTTAAACCTCTTATTGAGAATCACTTATTATTTTCAGTTTTACTATAGGTAACATGTCAATTTTTAAAGCCTTTTGGGTGAGTTTATAATAGAACTACCTGTTTTGTGGTTAAAGGCAGATCGGTAGCAACAGGAATGTGGAGAGAATATAAGAGAATTCTGATAATTATGAATGTTTGTAAAACCAATATAAGTCAAGTAATGGCTTTTGAAGAGGTCCTCTGAATGTAACTATAAAGGCGGCAGTGCCTCAAGGGTGGAATACAAAATTAGCATCTATCAGGGAATGAATTATAAAATTCCAGCTATATGAAAAAAACATGCTGATTACATGTAATAAACCTTAAGGGAATATTGTCCAAATAAAGACAGCAAGGATCAGTCTCCTGTTTTCTGCTTCTGTGTTCTCTTGCCCTTCTATTCTTGTACACATATTTATAATACTGTAAAATTTCATCAGAGAAGGGAAATGAGATTTTGATAGCCAAAAGAAAAGGATCACCTGTCAGTAATGCTGAGCATGGCTGTTGAATGGATTTGACCCTTATTTCAGCTTTGTTCTTGGCTGGCAGGTGCCTGGAGGCCTTTCAGTCTGCTTTAGAAGACCTTGTTTTAAAACCAGTAGTATTTATCGCCTAATTATAAATGCAGATTTTGCATGTGTTTGAGATTTGCAAGGCCTTGCTTATGTGAAACAGGCTATAAACTCTCCTTGGAAATGTATAGTAGTCTGGAGTAGATAATTACAGTTTGAGAAAAGAGCCTCTGTTTCCAGTGAAAACACTGTAAAGTTATTTCAGAAATGCTCTGACCTCAGACGTTTCATATAACTTACACAAAATGCTTTCACATTTGTTCAGCAGCTACTGGCTTGATCTCTGCCATCTCATAAACGAAAGCACAGAAGTCTCCCTGGGAAAAAAGCAGCATGTCTATACTGTGGCCTTCAAAACTAGTGTTATTTTACTCACTCTGTTCTTTGTGTCCATACCCTTAAACAGAAGAAACCTTGCCCTTCTTTAAACAAATCTGTCTCTTAATCACACCCCACCCCCGCAAACCGAACTTTGGCTCGGATTTTTCTTCCTCCCTGCCTCCACTCAGTGTACACACACTAATAAATTCTGAAGTAAAAACCTTGGGAGAATTTCTCAGCACAAATGGAAAGAAGATGTCAAAGGCTGAAGATAGGAATTTTCTGTTTAAAGTTGCAGAAACAATAGAGGACAATTGAAACAATGGGGGGAAAGCCAGAGATGGGTGAACAAGCCATGAAAGTATTGCATTAATTTTCTTTTGAAGAAACCCCACTGGTTCTCTTTACTTGCATCCAAAAGAGCTATTTTTGTTTGCAATTGTTTGTGTGTTTTTCAAGACTCTTGAGGAAAACAGAAGCATTGCAAATACAAGTGAAAAGACTCTTGAGAATGTTCACACCAGAAATGCTCTTGTGGCCTTTTGAAAAGTTGTTTTTAACTCCTGGTACAATAAAATTGTTAGATATTTATGAATACTTTGTATGAAAAATGTGTGTGCTGGAAGGACGACTTGATAGAAACTATGGTGTGTGGCACTCAGGGAGAGCAAACACCAAGCAATGAAAAACATTCTGGAATTCTGAATATGGTGTGAACAGGTAATTTTCAGAAAGTCCTAAACAGAAAAAGAACTGAATTTAGTTGAAATACATGATTCTGTCTTACTAAAAAGCATGTTTGAGTATGGATTGTGTTTTCAGAGAACTCTTAACAGGAAAATATGCAGGGTAGAGGCAGGGGCCGCTTCTGCAGCTGGAGATGGTTGAGGATATTGCCAGCAGTTGTACAAGAGAGACAGTCTATTAGCCCCACAGATCTGCTGGATGAACCCTCATGTGAGCACATTCTAACTTGTTTCTGTTCAATGAACCAGCTTAATTCAGGCAGCTGATGTGATCAGTGCTGTCTTAGTTTCTACCAGCAGGCAGAACTGTAGCGAGCACGCCTCAGAACAGTTCTGAGCCAAAACCCACCAGAAGCAGGGCCACCCCTGGGCGTAAGAATGACATTAAGCATCTGACCGAAGGCAGCAACAACTCCCACAAGTCAACATCTGTCTACAGTCTCAGTCATGTCATGTTATCTATAATTTTATGCCTAAGGCCCAAGAAACAGGATTCGGACTGTAGCAGATAGGGGTCGTGCTATTTGCAGTTTGCAGCCAGTAAGATATTCAGAACCAGTAATAGCTTGACAATTCGAGGAGATGGAACACATGAGCACAACCCTTCCCTTGTACTCAGTGTTCATGGTGAAAAAGGCAGTAACAGCCAGCACTGACTGATTTTAGTTCTTCCCGTCATGCAATTAGTGTGTTACTGATGGTATGAGTTTGCAAATTCACAAGCTCAATGGAATGGATGTGTAAATTTTAAAGCAGAACTGCTGAAAATGTGCTCTACTCTAATGTCATGTCAAAGTACATATATGTGGAGTCTGTAACTAAAAGTAGATAGTGCTTCATGTAGTTTTCAAAAAGTATGTGTTTGTGTGAACATGTGAACTGGAGAGGGGCAGTCAGAGCTAACGTATTAAAAAAAAAAAAATAGATGGAGAGACCTGAAAGGTGCAGCAAGGTTGTGTCTATTCATTAAATTATTTTGTTTAATTTGTTTTTAAAGAGGCCAAGGGCTTTCAGGGCAACATAGAGTGGGCAGGGGTCATAGTTAATTGAGCAGATAGTTTCTACTCAGCTAGCAGTGAGCACTGTCCTTCCTGAAGGAGATGTAGGGACGTCAGGAGGCAGAGTTGTTTCTTTGTCCTCTGCAGCAGACTATGCAGATGGCAGGTTATGGAAGGAGAGGCATGTGCTTTAACTCCTTGAAAGATTTAGCAGCAGATGCTCTTCTCTGGTATGCATCAGGAGCCCTTAAAACTAAGCAGAAAATTGGCTACAATAAGGATTCTCAAAGACTTGCCTGGGGTTGATCACATCTTTAATATACAGCAGGCTAACCTCCCTTCCATTGTGTTTATGTGAACCACATGAATTTTTACAAGGGTTGTTGGTGACAAACTTTTCTTGTTCTGCATACACACAGACACACTCACACACACCCTCTATTTGCATTATAACAGTGGACCTTGCTAGGTTGGATGGCTCATTCTCTGTTTCCAGCTGCTTTCATATATATCTGAGGTCGTTCTTTGTAATGAAACACCTGCATATCTTTCAAAAAGCTGGAGGTAAAGTCTGCGTTATGTAAGCAGCCAGTTCTCTGCAGACTGATAGCACTTTTATTCACAAGATACTAACCTGAAAAGCTAGTGTTTTAGAAACCTGCTGGTAGCTTTATGGAAAGCTCTCAATAAAAATGGAATAGGAAAGGACCTCAGTGTTTTGTGATTCTAACACCTTACTGTTTGTTGGGTGGTAAGTAACAAGTAAGTAGTACTTCGGCAAAATCATGTTATACAAAGAGCTTATTTTGCCTGAAACACTGTGCTTGAGACTAAACATCAACTTCAGTATTGCCAAAGACAGGAATGAAAACCCTACTTTTAGATTCCTAATCCATTTTTGTTTGGCAATCTAAGACAAGGAGGGTGCCAAAATATGTGACAGATTTATCTGTCTCTGAATTTATTAGCTGCACTGCAAAGAAGTTTTACAGTCTTAGGAAACTCTCATATCTGATAGGAGATAAACTGTTGTCCCTAACAGAAATCAACAGAAATCTTGTCATTTCAGGCATAGTTTTGCTTGTATAAGTAGTCTGATTCAACACAGAGGGTTAGTAAACTATTCAAGAAATAACTGCATAGTGCCTATTATTAGTACAGTGAAGAAGCCATCTCTACAATAGTCCTGGCATTTGGAGTGAAAAATTGTAAGGAAATACATTGTTGGAAAGAAACCGCAAGTTGGTGCAGACCTGTTTCTTGCTGTGTCCCAGGAGTTAATCGGTATCGATAACTCATCTTTGCTTTTGTTTCTTTCAGGGCCCACCTGGTCCAAAAGGCGAGAAGGTGAGTGGATGAGTTCTTACAAGGTGAATGGAAAGCTCTCCCAGCATGAACTAAAGAGACCGTTTGTATTGATGCAGTGTAATGTTAGATTATATAAGAGAGCTGGGTAGCACACAGATGCTGTGTTAAACCTATCATCTCATCTTTCCACTTTGCAGGGAGATCAAGGTGATCAGGGCCCTCGGGTAAGCATCTTAAAAAAAATGTTACACTTCCCCTTCGCTGAGTAGGCAATTAGTCTTTAGTGCAAAACTAAATTAAATACACTGTCTGAGCTAATTATGCTTATTAGCTGCATTTACCCTGCATGTTGAAGTAAGTGTCTGCAGGACAGTAATACTGAACATGACCAGATAGTGTCTGGGAAGATCTGAGTAATGCAATAGTAATGCACTAAAATACACACTTTCCATTATGGGTGGACGAAGGTTTCTCAGGCATTTTGCTCTGCTGTATAAAAACTGGCTTTCCTAACCAAACTGTTCAGTTTCCCCAGCAATGTCTTCGCGCCATGCATGGGCTTCTACTATGCAGAGGGCCACTGGGTTTCTAATAAATGTCCTTCTAGATTTCATGTAAAATGTAGCTAATATTTAGTGAATTATAAACAAATATAATGTATGCATGTATTAGCTCTTTTTCCTGACATGTATGTATTTGATATTTTTAATAATAACCATATTATCACCTTGTAATTATATTCAGACAGTTCAAAGATGGTTTAGTTTAGGAAATGTAAAGGTTCTTTTAATTTCTAAATATCATGTTTATTTTAACAGAAAAATAGAGAAATACAGGAGTGAAAGTTAAGATAGACTGGCTGTGCTACTTTTTTCTTCTTTACATCTGTGCTTCATTAGAAAGTGCTTGCTTACATTGTTCGGATGATATAGTAACTCTCTTCAGTTACATGTTTATAAATTTTTCCATAACATTGTGTTCCATGGACTATTTTTTTATGTTAACTGTGTTAAACATTTTGAATTTGGAACTTTATTTTATTCTACTGTTTTGTTTCATATAGTTTGATTTAATTGAATTTTACCTTTTCAGTCAATAATGTTATCTAAAGTCACAACATGCTTTTACAGCTGATTTTGATGTTGGTGCTACCAGTGTTAACTACCATGGTGTCCTGTTATGCTCAGTGATACAACTGCACTTTATAAAGACAGTGGCCTAAGAGTGAAAAGCTTTAAATATTATTTCAGTTGAAACGCAATAAGAAGAATTGGAAAACTACTTCAAGAAGTAAAAGAAAGTAGAGGGTAACAATGTGAGGCACATTATGCTTTTTTCTAAGCTAACTAATGTACAGACTAAAAGTTCTGAATAATGTAAGAATTTCCTTTTAACTTCTAAGCAAATTTAGTATCTCTCAGAGGCCATGCTGGGCTATATATTGTAGCTGGTTCTGTGCTACAGAACTTTATGGGGAATGGGAGGAGAGAGAGGACAGGGGAGGAGAGTGGAGCAGTGCATGTGGCTTTGGAGAGGATGCTCCATTCAGATGGCGCGTCAGAATCTGTATGTTCTGTTCTGCTTGCACTGAGTGGCCTTACATTCAGAAGATGTGTTCTTACATTCACAACTGTGACCTTAGATTCAAAAGAACAAATGTTGAAGAGGTATTGGAGAAGGATTCAGTAACAAATATGGAAGAGCAGTGTTGTAAACAGGATTACATAGCTGAGGATAAGAATCTAGAATTATGAGTGTTGGAGAAGTTTCTAAGGAAAGGCTCAGAGGTTTGAACACATGAAAACAAAATAAGTGGGATCAGTGCAAGGGAATGACGATGCAAAAATCTTGTCAAAATATTGGAGAGATATAAGAACGAGAAAGTGATTAAATGTGTGTGGCTGGAAGTGTTGGCAGTACCCAATAAGAAGATGCAAGTTTGTTCAGTGTTGTAGGCGGAACATGCAAGGACTGCAGGAGTGTTTATGTCCACTTTGCCAAAACCTACCCTCTATGCTGGAAGGCAGTGGGGTCCTTACTGAACCATACAAAATGGTTATAGCTACTTTGTGGATTTGGTAACTCAAGTGCAGATTAAAAGCAGAGAATTTATGACCTAAGGAATTCATATATAAGGGCATTATGAAGTTGTATCTGCAGCAGCAGCCATCAGCTGAGACACAATTCTGTATCTGATTACAGAAAAGGAGTTCGATAACTTTAGCAGTGAAGAGGAAGAGGCAGTGAATAGCACCTTGTGGGCTATCTGAAACTTCACCAATTTTTTAGTCAATACATATTGTAGTAAAGTACCTCCTTTTTCAGTATATGGATCTAACTTGGGTACTTTGACCAGTGTTGTTGGTTTTCTCTATTTTGAATGTGTTCTGCGGCAGCTTCTCCTTTTTTGCCTTGTGTATTTCATCAGTAGTAAGTACTATGAAGCCTCTGACCATTTTATGTTTCATGGTACATCAGTTACCTCCTCTGATAACTGTCTTCAGGGTGAATCTGCTCAACTTGCCAGGGGATTTACAATTTAATTAATTGAAATTCTTTGTGTAAGCCAGTCATGCACCAAATGAAACTAAACCCATTTAAACCTGGTTGGTTACCTTTGCAAATAGTTTTCCATCATGCCTATGTAAAATAAATGGGTTTGGAGGGAGTACCATACAGTATTATTTTCAAGAAATACATTGTTCCTGAAAGTAACTGGGGCATGACATTAACACTTGGATTTGACAAGTTAGCAGACAGATTGGATATAATATCTGAAAGTGGTGAACATTGTAAATCTAATTTATCTTTTACAGATAAGGTGCCTGAAGTTTCTCTGGCTTTATGTTTTTATATATTGGTTTGAAACAAGCATTTAGCTTAGCAAAGATCTTTATTGGACTGAAATTCCAAAATGACACTTATTCTTTAGAAAAGCTGCTTTCTTTCTTCTAGGCATTTTCATTAGTAAGAGAAATCAAAATAAAATTTTAAGACTGTTCATGTCAAGATGAGACCTTAAACTGTTAAAATTCTGCTGAAAAGAAAGAAAAATATTTGTGAAAACATTTTTCCAAAAACAAAGATATTGTTTTCTGTCCCACCCAAGTTTTCACCTTGGGTCCTGAGATTTTTGAGATATCCTTCTTTCTGAAATAATTTCAGAACTGTAAAAATAGTAATCAGATATCTCAAAAGTTCTTGTTCACAGCCAGTGGACATGCAGAATATATACTGAACTGCTTTGAAATTCAGGTTTTCTTAAAAATATCTTGAGTAAATTTATACACTAAGAACTTAACCCTGCAAATACTGCCCAGGAGTCAGGCACTTTTTAGCATCATGTGTCTTGGGTTTTGTGTTTGGGGGTTTTTTTTAAAGAATCTGAGGAGTTTTCTTAAGTATTCAGAAGTAATCTGTGGATCAGTCTCTTTCGTCATACAGAGATGGCATAAGGGCTCTAGTTCATAGTGCCGTGTGGCTTAATCTACTTATGCCCATATTACCTGTAGAAAATGTGAGCCAAAAAAGCATTCCAGTAGTGTGAGTGATATTGAAATTTGTACCCTAAGTGTGAATTTGAGCAGCAAGTTAGAGCCTTTAGCTGCGTGAGACCACAGATAAGGTAGCGACGGACACATTCAAATGTCCCGATTCTTTATTTATCTCTTTATGTATTTTTATATCAGATCTCTTAATTACTCTAAAGTTCTGGTTGATTAAACATTTAGGTCAAATGCAGAACTAGATTTCCTCAATACCAGTGTAAGAAACGGTAATGTTAGTATGTCTTTTGGATGCTCTTCTTTTTGCAGAGGGCATGGCTTCGTGAAATGTCCAGGGAGATTTCCTTTACTGTACTGAGCCATGACTAAATTAAAAATGATGGAGTTTAGCCTGTGGACTGTTAGAATAAATGCTGATGTCAGGCTCCTGCTCAGTTCCAGTTGTTCCACTCTGCTCCAATTTAAAAAAAAGCCTTTGAAGATTTTGTAATGGTAGGCTTGCAAAGGATGTTTTATTCAAGCAGAGATTGTACCCTGATAATGGAAATAAGTCTTCAGAGCTGAATGTCTGAGAATGGAACTAAGCAGTATTGAGTGTCTTACTGGATGTGGAGGGGAACATTGTCATCAAGGATGATTAAAAGGCTGAGGTACTTAATGCCTTCTTTGCCTCAACACAAAGACCGGTTATCCTCAGGGCAACCAGCCCCCTGAGCTAATGTAGGAAGGCTCTGCAGAGGGATCTGGACAGGTTGAATTGATGGATTGAGGTCAACAGTTTGAGGTTCAACAAGGTGAAGCTCTGAGTCCTGCACTTGGGTCACAACAACCCCAGTACAGGCCTGGGGAAGAGTGGCTTGAAAGTTGCCTTGTGAAAAAGGACCCAAGAGCGCTGGTCGGCAGCAGCTGAACATGAGCCTGACCATGTGCCCAGGTGTCCATGAAGGACAAGGGCATGCTGGCTTGGATCAGAAATAGTGATCAGAATAGTGCTGCACTGGCCAGCAGCAGCAGTGCGCTGTACTCAGCATTGGTGAGGTCACAGATCAAATTCTGTGGTCTGTTTTGGGTACCTCACTACAAAAAAGACATTGAGGTGCTGGAGTGTGGCCAGAGAAAGACAACGAAGCTGGTGAAGGGTCTACAGAGTAAGTTGTGTGAGGAGCAGCTGAGGGAGCTGGGGTTGTTTAGTCCGGAGTAGAGGAGCCACAGGGGAGACCTTATCACTCTCTACGAGCACCTGAAAAGAGGTTGTAGCCAGGTGAGGGTTGGCCTCTCCTCCCAGGCAACTAGTTACGGGACAAGAGGACACACCCTTAAGCTGTGCCAGGGAGGTTCAGGTTGCAGATCAGGAAGAATTTTTTCATGTAAAGGATGGTTAAGCATTGGAATGGGCTGCCCAGGGATGTGATGGAGTCACCATTCCTGGAGGTGTTCAGGGAAAGACTGGACATGGCATGTTTAAGTTGATGTGGTGGAGTTTGGCCAAAGGTTAGACTCTATGATCTTGGAGGTCTTTTCCAACTTTACCATTTCTGGGATTCTTAGTCTTTTCTCATCCTTCTGTAAATGACATAATAAATGTCTTCTGTCTTTTAGTTCAGATACAGGAGAGATTTCTTGCTTATCAGGGCTAGAAATCATTAGCCAGCAGCTGCTTTTAAATTGGTTTTGGTCTAGGTGAAATGAGAAACTGCCCAGAAGCCATACTTAATTATGTCCATAAAATTATTTTCTCGTTTTGCTATGTTTACATAAATTTTCCTGTTAGCTGGGTTGGCACAGAACTGATAATATCTCTAAGTATCCTTAGCAGGAAAGACGAAGGTCTAGAAAAGAAAGATTATTTTATTGTTAACCTTTATTGACTTGAAGATTAAAAACATTCCTTGGGTCCTGGTAAAACAGTTAGGTTTGGATAGGGATGTAATGTTCTTTTCTATTTAACCCTTTCCCTTTCTCTGTTTACTTTTAATATATTTGCTCCTTCTCTGCTGTCTAATAGAGAGATATTGTTGTTTTGCAAGTTCTACTCTTCTGTGCTGGCAAACTGTGTCAAAATTATCTAATGTCAATAGAAGTAGTCCTGGAAGCAGTCTATTTACTGAAATAACTACATACAAATGTGGGTATATATAGATAGATGTAAGCTATCTTTTTAAATTAAAGTATTGTTTCACTTGTTACGTTATAGACACAACTTTTATACTGTCTCATATTAAAGGGAAGTTAAAGATATCCAAGCAATAAATTTTGACCTGATTTTTTTAAATGAAAATTTTTTAAAGTCTGGTTTTAATATGTGTGTATTATTACTATTAGTTAATACATTTCTAGGAAATAGATAATAAATATTTTGAGCCTTTTCCTGTTCCTGCTGACAATGCATGGAAAACCTTTATTCATGTCATCTGAATCAGTGGTTCGGTCACATCATTACAAAATACTAGTTAATGAGTGATGACTAAACCATGACCGTTAACTTTTCACCTTCTTTTAAAGCCATCCTATTTTGGTACTATGTGGGGTTTTTTGGTTGTTTGGTTGTTTTTGTTTTGTTTTGTTTTTTAAGAAAGGAGCAGGTTTGTTTTACAAATACATAGTAGTATACAAATTAATCTGATTTTTTTGAAGGCATTGATAACTGTAACAAATGTAGGTAAATCACTGATTTAATAGGAAGCTTTGTTCCCAAAACAATCCTGATAATTTTTATCCTCAGTCAACATCTTGTCAAAATGAAAATATATAGTACTAAAGTCAAAGTATTATGTTAATTAAATATAATTTTACATAATTTAAACATATTTTATGAATTTCTTCTGTCCTTGATGATGTTTGATTATATCATACTAAAGTTTCTCATAATTTCTTCTCTAAATACTGCTCATTATCAGAATTTTATCTTCCTTAATAGAAGGACTGTGCAGCTTTTTTTAGCAGAAATTAGTATTGTCCCCATCTTTTTCTTTTCTGATTTAGTACTCACTGATATCATTTATATTGCTGTGCTGTCAAAAGCTGCAGCGGAGTTGGTGATATAGTAATAGTATTCCCTCAAATTATATTTTTATGTATGTATAAAAGCATATTTTCTGTTTTACTGTGTGTTACTTCAAACAGAGTGCTGCTTTAGTTTCATACTTTACCAATATGACTACCCTCGTAGTTGTTTCTTCTATTATTAATTGTCCTATGTAAATCAAATTATAGTTCAAGTAACCACTGTTTCAAACTGTACTTTTAGTGTGCCACAATAAGAAGGTTAAAAATCCGTTCATGATTCCTTCTCTTAACCCACCTTTCACCGAAGCAGCATCACTGAGAAAACTGCTGGACATCTGGTTTAATGCAAATTTGTCTGTGAGCAGTTAATTTAACTTCTGAGACTTTGTTTCCTTATCTGCCAGAAGGCAGCAGGGGTATTTACCTATTCCATTCCTGGGACCAATTATCTGTTCTACTTCAGTAGGACTGGGCTGTTGTGGCTCCCCTGTTTGCATTAAGCCAAAAGTAGGGTAACAAATTGGAGCAAGGTAACTTCCAGCTCTGTAACTAGGAGAGGTTAGGAAAGAACTCAGATGGTACTGGCTGCCAACTTTGTGTGAAGTATTGGGACACTTGTACTTGAGATGTGTCTCTGCTCAGAGTTCACACGAGTGTCCTTTTGGCTGTGAATGACTCTCCAGGGCCAAGCTATGCCTTTGATGTTCGGCTCCTGAGGTACTCTTGTGGAATGCAGAACAGCTGTGACGCTCCAGAGAGAGTGCCACATACCTGCTCTCAAGACGAGGATGTTGTCATTCCTTCTTAAGAGCTAGGCAGTGCGTGTCTTCACCCGCCACCAGTTGGTTTGCATCTTCCCCCTTTTTAGTAATGCCAGAGGAATGGTGAGGAAGGAAGTCTCTGTACATCCTGTTCCTTTTTCTACAGCCTTGTCCCGTGACTGAGGATACATCATGTAGTTGCTTTATCTCAAACTGCAGCTGTCACGCAGAAGTGCTGCAACACTGAACATTTGAATTGGACCAGTTTGATCAAAAACAATTCTTTCATCCGGTCCTAATAAACATCATAGAAGAAGCTTGAACCACTTACCTGCATCACATAAGTGCAGCAGGTATAAAATTTGAAGAGAAACGTAATTCAGGACAGAAAATTTCTTCTTTGAGAACCAACTTGGTTATGGGGAGGACCAACCCATCCTGCAGTTGTCTGGATGCCCACCACCACTTTCAGGGAGAATAGTAGGTTTGCCTTCGGGAAGGGTATTTTGTGTAGGTCAGATGGTGATCACTCATCAGAACTCACAGTTGAGTTGTGTGGAACAGGTATTTGCTTCACTGAAAATTCATCTAATAATAGGACCAAAGTGTTGGCTTTTTCCAGTTTCATTCATTTTGAATGCGGTGTCAGGTAGAGTTCACTGTGGATACAGAGATCGTTATAGAAGACAATGCTTTGAGAGGGGTGTGTTTATGCTAGATCTTAAACGCTACATTTTTGTTGTTTTAATACAAAGTCTGAATCATTACATAATTTATTCAAATCAAAACTCTTTGCTGAATGTTTGCCTAAGTGAAAAGAAATTCCTGGATCCTTTTCTTGTTGTGGTGCACTGTTTTTCTTAGCAGATCGGCTGATGGAGAGAGCAGCAGTTATGATAAAAAGATTATATAAAAGAGCTCCTGCTGAGAGTCCATGGCACTGTATGGGGTTATGACAAACAGTGTATTCCCCAGGGCAGGTACAATAATTAGCTGCAGGACTGGCACTCAGTCTGAGGGATTAATTAGAACTGGAGGTGGTGTTGGGGGGAGGCAAGGCAGCCATAAAGAGTGTCAGGATCACTCTGGCTTGAAGCCTGTGTGATTTGATGTGAAATAGCAGCAGCTGGCTGTAACCTTAGGAAGTGCAAGAGAACAGCAGGTGGTGATTCCTGTCTCATTTCCCATGTCTTCACAGGAACACACAAGCTTGTGTAGCTTGGGTTTACTGGCAGGTCAGAAGGAAAATCCTAAGGAGGACTGTGACATTTACTATACTAAGCAAATGCAAATAGTCAAAATGGGGTGTTTGCAGCATAGTGTAAAACTAGTAACACTTTTGCTTAATGTTATTGTCCTGACCATGTGACAACCTTACAATACTGACCTTATGTGGACCAATGGACAAAGCTGAATGTATTCTGAAAAATCTAGGACAACTAGTGAGAATGACGTCCTCGAAGGGTGTGGTGAATGTAACAGGAGAACTATTTCATCTAAGTAAAACATCAGATAGAGGGAATGATACGATGTTCTGGCATCCCTTAGTTCTCTCAGTAGCCATTGTATGGGGGCAAGTGGGCTTTACCTACACTTCCATGGGGGTAAGCAGGACACTCTGAAGTGGTCACATGGCTGTTAGCCTCCACCAAGCATCATGTTTTCCTTGGCATTTGGGCAGAAATTGCAGTGAGGTATGCAACAAATGTGCTAATTTAGAAATCGTAACCAGCTAGCATTTCAGTGTGAGCTTGAGTAGCTGTCAGCAGAGGAATTTAGTAGACCAGTGGTCGCTGTTGATGACTGTAGTGTTTTGTATTTTGCCTCCCAGGGTGCAGAACAAGAACCCTTCCTATGTGCAGTTCAAGAATCAAACCAAATAAAGAGAAAATTGAGTAACTTTGAATCTGTTGTTGAGAACAGCTTTAGATAGAGAAAAAATAAAACAGATCTAGGGGTTATTTGTGGCTATATTTATAGCAGAGCGACAGGAAAGGAAGAGAACTCATTTTGTGGAAAGGATAGCTCTTTTTATGCTTTTTTAGAAGCTCATTGTGTGCCAACATTATCTTTCATGGATGCCAGAAGATGCAATGCCTTCTAAAGCCTCCCACGCCTGCAAAAAACTATGGGCCCATTGTAGTTTTATTGCTGGGTTCCATTTAATGTTCCCATGTTTCTGTCTCTCTCCAAAGATGTGTGTTACTAATGGGGGGTGATGCAGGTCCAAACAGGCGTTGCATGTATCTGACTGTTAGGTCTAAGATTACAACCACTTTGGGCAAAGAAAGTTTTGTCCTGCTTGGGAACAAACTGAAAGAAGTAACTAAGCTGCAGATGGAAGAATGGGTTTGTCCCCTTTTCTCATGTGATGTTTATATAGGCAAAGAACTGCAGTACAAGTAGCTAATATTAAACTTGCCTGTGTGGTGTTGGGAAGCATTGAGAATGCTGGGACTGGACTGTGAAGTGCTGTATGCTTTTGTGTACAGCTACACAAAACTTTCCAAAGTCTTTCATTTTTTCTCAAGGAAACAAAAGTCTTTCATGACAAACCAGCATATTTTATGATTAAACTCCTTTCTTGATTAATTTCCAGTTCTACTTCATGGTCAAGATGAAATAAAACTCATTTGAGTTTTGAGTTTCTACTTTTCAAAATGTCAAATTGCAAATATGGTAATTTAGAGGTAATTGAAAATTACTGTTTTGTAATCCTGAAGGCTGTTGAGTAAAAATGAAGTTGTTTAAAAATGTTCTGTTTATTCATGTTTTAATAAATGAGTTTTATTGTTTGCTACTCAGATTTTACTTCTTTTGTAGGTTTTTTGTTTGTTCTTATTTCCATTACACTGTAGTTTTATCCAGAAGATAAATGGACCATGTGCACAGCAGGGCTAATGAGTCACAGATGTAAACATTCTGCCACATTACTATCTAATAACTTCTTTAACTTATATTCCATAATAAGATAAATGCAAATTTGATACATCTGTTTCCCAAAATGATGTATCATTCCAGTCTTAGCAGTGCCTCAGGAGTGAGTGGGTTTCTTTATATGTTAGTAGTTTTACCCTTTTTTGGTTTTGTTTTCTGTTTATGTGTTTCAAAAGAGGAGATTTCAGGTCACTGAGCAATGCAGTTAGCCACACCACAGTTCATCCAAATGAAGTGGGAAGGCTGGTAAAACTGCCACTGGCTTTATGGGACCCACTTACAGAGTCTTAGCTTCCTCATCTCATGGATATGTATCAGGAATAAAGATGCTAAATGCAACTCAAAAATGCTAGTGAAGGACATGCATGAATCAGGAAGTTACTCTGCCTTTTTCTGTGAAGACTGGTGCAGTCTTTGTGATCCGGAGGATCTCTGGTGTGATTGCATGTGGAGGTGAACAGAGCAAATATTTGCAGCATTAAAGGAATCTGCTGCAGCTGAGAGACTTGGCAGGCTGCCCTGGCCGCCTGTCAGTGTTCTCCACTAGGCCAGCTGAGCTGCAGAGAGCCCCATGCACTGTGGCAACATGGGCTACACCAGCAGAGCCTTCACACAGGACTTCTCAGAAGGCTTTCTTCAAGCAGCAAGAGCCAGGCACAGCCTTCCCTTTCAGAGGTGCTAAGCTGCAATCCTGCTGTGCCACCAGCTCGACCTCCTGGAGGTGTCATGTGGGCGTGCAGGCGTGAGAGGTCTTAGAGCTACCAGGCTATATTTTATTCTGTCTTCCTCAGCCTAATGTCTCTGCTGTTGAACAAGCCTCTGCTTCAGAAGGTGTGTTACGCTAAATTCAGCGAATTCAGGGCCTAGGGATTTCCTTCTTTTTAGGAGTTCACTGCTCGACTGCATAACGTTTCAGCTTTTCCAGGAGGTTTAATTCACACCCTACAAGGCAGCATAAGAAAGGTGATGAACTGAGCACAAAATTCACCCCCTTGTATTGTGACAGCAGGCCGCAATTGCCACAGTTTTCCATTTTCATATCAATGCAGTACAAGTTCTGCACATATTGGTAGAGTAGAATATGAGAAAGCATAAGTGGCATACAGTGCTTGAGGGGAAAAAAATATGCCCTGGATGTGAAAATACTGCTATGTATTTCTTGAAAATGTTGACCATGGCCATTATGGACTACCCACGATCTAGCAGTAGATTTTTGTTCAGTGTTATAGTTGTGTATGTGCTACCGGATTATGTGCTGAATGTCATATGTTAAACAGAATGTGAGGAGCAGGATGTTAATTATGCAAAGCACTTCAAAGTATACTATCACTGCTGTCAAGTTCTGCAGCAATCCAGAGTCAAAGCTTTCTGTGTAGCTCTCTTGAAGTGCTGTAGTACATTTTAATTGAAAATGGCTCAATCATCTTCTGGCTGATAGTCTTAACAACTGTCAAATGATGATAACAATTTACTGTAATTTTAAGGAAAGGCACCTCCATGGGATTGCTCCTTCTAAAATCTCTTGATATTCTTGTTGTAAAGCAGCAACTTGCATCTGCAGTGCAGTGCAACCCTAACTGTTTCCCATATGACAGAGAGGCTGTTTCCTGTCAGTAGGCTATGTGGGGTGTACTACACATAGTGTTTGTTCTGTTTGTCTGTTAGTACACTGTCTCTGTGATGTTTGTGTTGTGCTGTTTTCGTACCATGTTGTGCTGTGTCCCTAGGGTCTGCCAGGCTTCCCCACAGTCGCTGCTCTGCACAGTAATCAGATCCTCACCGTCAAGGTTTGTGGCTGACATGTACCTGTTCAGTCAGGTCTCTCTGTATCAGCATAAAAGTGCACATGAAAAATCGCTTTTAACGTGGAATACCAATGGATCCTTATGGTAGACCTAAGTCAACCTCTCACCACCTTTGCATTGATATAAGTACTCCTGATGCAGAGCATGGAATGAAATCTGTAAATATGCATAGTGTTACTCCTGGAAATGGCCACGTTCCTAATGATCTCGATCAGTATTTTATTTTCAGATGAGTTTTTTCTGTTGTTCTGCTTCCCTGAGGCATAAATGAGTGTGGGAAATGTCAGTGAACTCTACACTGGTTGCATGTAGAGTCAGCTATTTGTGTTAGATACCAGAGGTTTGATCTGTACATCCATATTTTTTCAAAGTGCATTTGCAAATTAAGCAGGAAGCAATCTGGTCAAGCTGGAACTCCAGTCCTTATTAAAATAACACCATTCTTCATGGCATGATATGCTGGTTAGAAAATCTGACTGAAAGTTGAACTGGTGCTTTGTCTCTAGAAGCTTTGCTGAAAGAAGAACATATTAAAATATTGGTTTTTAGAGCCCAGTAATGAAAAAACTAATACACATGAAGAATTCTCACACAAAATCTGGTGAGAAAAAAGTTACACAGTTAAGTCATTGTATATGATTAATTCACAAAGCAGTTTGTCCTGTACATTAGAGGTAATTTTTTTTCCAAAATAAAATGCACAGTTTCTTTCAGGCACAAGCACCAGTTTATATTATTTTAACTATTACAAATCTAATGAATATGTCTTTATTTCTTTCTCGGGCCTTCTGATGTCTATTCTTCAATTCTCTCATCTCTGATCTTCAACCTTTGACCTCACCTGCCTGATCAGATGGTGTTTCCTAAAATCAATCATGGGTTTCTCTCTGCTGATCAGCAGCTCATTAAACGCCGCCTCATTAAGGTAGTGCTTCATCTCACTGGAGTCTAGTTCTTCTTTACATTCAGTTTACTCTTTGCTGTACCTTTTTGTCAGATGCCTTGAAAATGTTTTGAAATGGAGAAACTGTTAATGATATTAACGATTAAAAGGCTTTGGGTGGCTTTGCTAAGTGATCCACTTTTAAGATGCCAACAGCTTTTTTCAGCAGTTTGCAGTGATGTGCTGAAAAAAACTAAAGCACCATTTTGGGGTGTCTTCTTTTTTAAAGCAGAAGGTAATATGTTTTGATAACTCTCTTGAAAATTGACTTTTACAAATTAATAGGAAAAAATTAAGAGAGTTAGCTAATTGTCATTATAAAACAGCCTCCCAAAACAGATGGAAAATTATGTACAACTTCATGGAAAAGCAGTTACTTTCCATGATCATTTTTGAAATCTATCCATTCACGGGCTTGGAAAATTGCTGCACAGACTGTATATTCTCAGATGTGACTTTTCTTTTTTTGCCTCAGCTTTGTTGTGATTATGCAAATCATGAAGCAAACAGCTGCTCATTGAAAAGTTACTTGCTCTGGAGAACTACATGAGTAAAATATTGCAAGACTACCCCAAATTTTGGCATGTGTGCTATGATAGGACAAGCAGTTTAGAATCTGAACCTTCTGCTCTGTGGCTGATTGCACCAGACAGATACAAACTGCTGGTCTTCAAGGCAAAGTGCTGTCTCTGCCATAAGCAGTGAAGAAGCCACCGTCCAGTTCATGGCAGCTTCTTCCAGCCTGTCTTGCACTCTTTCTGAGCGCATTGATGTCTTTTTCTGTGGTTGATGTCTCTAAAGCAAACTTGTGACAAGTTTTTTGTTGGTTTAGGGGGACCAAGGACAAGCTGGACCCCCTGGACCTCCAGGACCACCAGGACCCAGAGGTCCCCCAGGAGATACCGGCAAAGATGGTCCTCGTGGGATGCCTGGCTTAACGGTGAGTTAGTCTGTTGCTGTCATAATGTCCACGTTTCTGTGGAGTGTATGCCAGCTTAGTTCCAAGGATGTTTTCTGAGGTAAGATTGGTAAGCAAGACATGTGGAAGCTGATCCACATTTCAGATTTCGTGGTGAACCTGAAGTCCCACACACGGAGAGCGAGTTCATAGCAGGGCGAGAAGTAACATCAGGGTTCCTTGCCTCCCACCCTTGACAGTTTCCCAAACCCATTCTAAGGTTTCTCAGATGCTCACTGATGTTTATAGCTGTGTGAGCAGAGTCTGCCCCTCTCCACCAGTAGTAAATGTTTCTATTCAAATTTCAAGGCAAAGCTAAATAGTTGAATTTGAGACACTGTAGCATGGAACGGCTTGACTTCTCACTTCCTAGTGGTTTAACCTCAAAAATCATGGAATAAAGTAATAAACTGCTAAATGCTGCCCAAACTTTGATAAAATTTGGAGTTAGATTCTACCATCTTTAAACAATTAAAACAGTACCATTTTCTTTGGCTCATACCCATATTTCATTAGAACAAGCAGCAGAATCAATACACACAATATACACACAATATTGTGTATTGTTTGTTTTAGACACAGGATCAGTTCCACACTTCTAAACAGATGCATAAAAACATTTTTTTTTTTTTTTAGCAAAGTATGTGTATGGGTTTGGTTTTGTAGCTGGTAGCTTCCTTAATTTTTATTCTTTTGAAAGAAGTATCTCTCTTTTCATCATCAATGCCACTGTGTTATCAGTGCGGAAGTGGAATCAAAGACAGGAGGGAGATATGACAACTGAGATGGCACATGTGTAGGTACATCCATTAAGTAAAGATCGTGTCTGAGAAGACACATAGGGAACTAACAAGGTGATGACCAGCACTGGAAAGAGAAACCGATTTTTTTGAAGAAAAAGCATAGCTCATTACATGAGGCCAGGGCAGGAAGGCATTAAATTTGCCTGCAGAAAATATCTGCACTCCTGTTCCAACCCTATTTGGGTGTTAACTCTATAATATAGCATAATGATTCTGTTAAACTTTCCAATGAAAATCCAGCAAGGCTTGCCAGTTGAGACCTAGGGCTGCTGCTGCTGTTGTTGTTTTGGTTTGTTTTTTTACCACCACTGCCCTTGTAAGTTTTAGCTCAAGGTTATGAAATAACATTAAAAGTCTATTGCTCTCAGTATGATGCTTTACTTTGACAACCTACTCATTTCTTGTTAGTCCTGTGGCACGTCAGGCTTTGGGCCTCTTCTGGGCCTCCCTTGTGTTCTTTTAATGTGGTTAAATTGACTGCAGTGAGCAGAGTTGCTGCTGGTTTGATCTAGTAAGGGCAAGACTAAAACCAGAACCCATTTCTGACTGCAGTGATAATATTGTAATAATTCACATACAAGAGGATAGCAGAATCAGCTGGTGTTGCTGGTTACAACGTGACTGCATGGTGCTTGGGGTTTTGTGATTTTTAGCAGAGGGATCATTAGTGTTTCTCATAACAGGAAAGTCATGCATTTTATGCAATGAGGTCATTCCATTTTGTAGTAGTTCTGCAGTGATTTTGACTTTAGATGGCAAGAGAGAGTTTCTTTTTATAGTTTTTAAGCTGTGGCTATCTTAGGCCCTATAGCATTATGGAAAATCAGTTCATAATACTGCTTTAGATTCAGATACAAAAAAGCACTCAGGCAGAAACCATCCAGTTTGCTGACTGTTACTATCCTTCTCCTTGCTGCTGTCCTGTACCCTCAGGTTGTACCCTCCTGATCCTCAAAAGGCTTGTTGCTGCATGGCTACATGATATACAGTCAAATAGGAGATCTGTAAAGGGAAAACTTGGTTGAGAGGCAAGGACAGCTTTGAATCTTCAACAGACCTTTGAGCTAGAGAACTGAAAAAATAGCTACACTGTGTTATGAGTAGGGACATTGCAGCATCACACAGCTATAGGAGGATGTCCTTACAGTGACCATTGTACCACCAGTAAGCAGACATTTCCTCTTTTACAGTGCTAGGCAAAGCAGAGGCTTCTCTTCTGGCCTCTCCCTCTCAAGCAGGAAGCTTTACAATTGCCACAGCTGTATGATGATGTTTTGGCCCTTGCTTTCCCCCATGCCCATACACTTGCTGTGAATCCCAGAAAAGTCAGGCAGATGAGGTAGCAAGATAGAGGGAGTAACTCCAGGAGCCACAGTTACTTCTCTCCTGCAGTGTAGCAGTTTGAGGATCAGCCTTTGTGTCCACACATCTCTATCTGTGTCATCACCACCTTGCAGTCCAAAGGTGTGCGTCCTGTTACAGATCCTTACAGCTTCTAGAGATGAGATTATGTTGGTTTCTTGGGCAGGAAATGGTTAGAGCCAAGGAGGTGGAAGTGTTTGGGAAATGCCATTGTGCTTATTGCCAGCAGAGAGAGCACCCCAAAAGGGTTGTGCAGACTTCTTCTAAGCCTTTCTCTGGACGTCAACAGTGGAACCTGCTTGAACCAGAACATACCTGATTTCCTAATAGTGGCACGTAGAATAGGTGCCTTCTCTTTGCATCACACACACACCGGCACGAAGAATTTGAAACTTTAACACCTCCAAAAGGAAGTAAGAGGAGAGCAAGGGTTTTTTGCTGGTAAGAAGACAATAGAATATGAAACAAACTATTGAAATTATTTCCGAATTACTTCCCAACATTTATGGGGATATCTTGATGATCACTTCAGGCTGTGTAATTGCTGTATACATAAGTTAGCAAGGCTTCAGAGTGAGCTGAAGAGTCCAACAAGCTTGGGTAATGAGCTGTCAGAAACCTGTGCTCATGTGGCTTCTTTCTCCTGGCTATCTTGGTGTGTTTGCAGATGCTGCATGTTTGCTTCTGAATGTGATGCACACATACCCAGAGACGCAGTTCTGATTCTTTTCAGTTGCCAAGAACAATGACATCAGAACAGTTCTCATCAATTTCATGGCAGGCTTTCTTTTATGACAAAGCTGCTAAAGAAGACCCTGCAGCTGTGCTGATACAATAGCACATGGACTGCCCTATGCTCAGTTGGGTTTTCAAGGGAATGATCTGTTAACCAGACCACTAAAATGGTAGGAGCTCCGGTTTTTTTGAATGGGTATTTTTAGCCCATATTGTATGACTGATATGTTTTACTGTCTCTACAGACAGATGTATGTGTTTATATGGGAAGAAAGGGGAGAAGATAGATTCTGACTTTATGTAGAGTTGTGCCCGCAGAAAGAGAATGCATTGGAAAAATGATGGGTTAGCATTTTGAAAGCCAATCCAGGTATTTAACAGCTGAGTAATTATTGCATGGCTTCAAAATACCAATATTCTTGGGTTTATGGAACATGATAATTGACAGTGGTAAGTTATGCCTGCTGAATGAGGTGATGACACAGAGCAGTAGTCTTGGAATATATAAACTGCAGGATTGAGCACATATGTGAAAATAACCTTTCTCTGTGTGCTTTAGCACTGTGAAATGGAATATTATGTTTAGAAGCAAGGGACAGAGTCGGAACACCAATGCTTAACTCTTGCCTTGAGACCTATACTATTACATGATTGTGAAATAGTACTTTACTCCTTAAGATGTCTGTGATTTGGCCTACTAGATTAAAAAGCAAAAAAGTAATATATTTAATGTGCAGTCAGATGCCATATGTGTTTAAGAATGAAATTTTTAAGGTACTTTATTATTAGACAAAATTGAAGTCAAGACGTGTTGCTGAAATTATTCACTCCTTTTTTTATTCTAAGGGTGAGCCAGGAAAACCGGGAGAACAAGGATTGACAGTAAGTACTCTTCCAGTTTGCTAAAAAAATGTAATATATACATGACATATGCCTTTTAAAGTGTGCAATTCCAAAAAGCTCTATAGCTGTGTATTTCCTAACCTTTCTTTGTCACAGGCTATTTGAAGCCTCATTTGTGAAGAAAACAACAGTGAGAAAGACAACATCCTCTTTTTATATACAGTCACCAGTCAAATAAGGCCAACTTCTTTAAGCTTGCATAAACACAGGGAAATAAAAGTCTAAGGGCACAGCAAAGCGAAAGAGAACCAAGCCAGGTGTTTGCAGTTCCTGGCCACCTCTTAACACTGTCTCTGAAGTTGAGCTATTTCCACCTTGAGACCACTGAGCCCCAGAAGAACCATCTCCTTGTTTTCAGGGCTAAAATGCAAGCTGTCTCTGTGGCAGTGGCTCTGGACTTTTGCCTGACAGAACAGAGAAGACACAGACCTGAAACTCTCAGAAAATTCTCCTGTTCTGGGGTTTCAGCTTTTTTCCTCTGTGTGTGTTGAATATTTCCTATTTACTTGGAAGCAAATGGAAGCTCCACTGGTTGTAAATCAGCTTTAGCCACAAGTTAAGGCATCATAAGTTTCTGCCTGTCACATATTCCCAGAACTGTGAAATATGCAGGGTTTTTTTCTTCCTTAAGATCTCCCTAAACACTCATAGTCATTTTAATTTTTATGAGAGATGACAGAATTGTAGCCCATGGCATGTGGTTTTGATTCCTAAATGCTTCTGAGGAGGAAGATTATATGGAAGATTATATCAGCAATCAGTGCAGATATGGTTGTTATCTGAATTTGTAAAGATTTAAACGGGTGTGATGATATTTTACCTTGACAATTTGCAAAACGTTTTGAATTGACAAAATCTATTGAAAGAAAAACCCCAATATTCCAAGACTTAAAAAGATCTGCTGTGATCAGGCAGTTAAAAGTCCTGTACATTTCCATTTTGAAATAAAGGTTTAGCAGAATCGAAGTCAGAGCCTCCAAAAGGTACTACCCAATGTTTTAGCATACTTCTGGGCTCTTTTTTATTTTGTCATTTTGGTTTCCAAGGGCCTATGAAGAATACATGCAATAAGTAGGAAGGGAGGGTTTTTTTGCTTGTTTTCTTATATTTTTATTATTTTCCTATTTGACCTCTGGAAAAAACTCCGATTCTGCAACAGTGTCTTTCTGTTCAAGACAAGATCTGCAGAGCCACAGGATCCTTGAGGGCTTTTAAAGCAAAAAAAAATCCATCACCTCTTAGTCTCCATGCTCAGTAGGTTCCCACTGCTCCAAAGTAACCATTTGTGTGAAAGAACTAAGCTGCTACTGCTCTGTTTCTCTAAATGTAGATGTGTTTAGATAGGAAGGTGTTTTAAAAATCAAATCAGCAAGCTTGAGTCAGAGAAAGATCCCAGATTACATGAATATCCAGCTCCAAATGCCTGCTTGAAAAGTCAGTCTGACAGCTTAAATGTTAGGTTGTGTATAGATCAAGTAAAGAGCATCAGAGGATCAGGAAGGTAATTAGTTTCTTTTTATTCTTCTTTGTGCTTCTGACATACTCTTTATGCCAGTACAGATTTGCAGACTCTTTTCCCTGTGGAAAGTGCTGCAATCGTTCAGGGACTGTCTAGCTGCTTCTGACACCTTCCATCATGTATTTCATGAATTTCCGTGTTGAAAATTCAGACACTGCTGCAGGAATGGATGACTTCCCAATAAGTATACCATAAAATTGCATTGCTAGAGAAAATAGGTTTGATATGCTGTGAAGAAAACAGGCTACCTGAGATTTTTTTTCTGCATTTCTCACCTAATATTTTTTCAAGTAAAAGAAAATTGAGATCTCTGCCTAGAGGAGATTCTACAGGAATTCTTTTTTTAAGGACTTGCCTTTCTTTCACACCAGAAGTCTCAAGTCTGAGTTAACTTGCTGGTTTTTTTTTCTAATGAAATAGAAACCGTGAAGTCGATGGGTCCCATAAAAGTACTACCAGTCCTTGTCTCCCAAATGTCCCAACTCCCAAACATGCTGGAGTGTAGAGTATGCTGTGGTTTCCCACTTGCCCACATATCCAAGGTCCTTTCCAGTAAGAAGCAAATACTATGGCATGTACTCTGATTCTTCCTCCAAGACAGAGGCAGGATACAGCCAAGAAGAGCACCAGATGATGTGGAAAAAATCCCTAGAGTCTTAGTTTTCTATTTTTCCTTCTTACAAGAAGTAGAATAAATTTCTTGAAGAGCACAAGATATGGTAACAATAGTAGATAACAGTGTTTTTCAGCGTGTTCCTCAGAATATACCACAAGTCTAATAAACACATTGAGTAACCTTTGAGCTACTCAAGCAACGCGTGCCTTGATTTACCGAACATTGAAATAATTTTAAGGCATTTCGAATTCTGTGAATGTTCATGTTCTCCTTTCAGTGAAATAGGAAATCCAGTGACTAGTGAGAAGATGGCAATTTGTTCAAACTGAAATTCTGCTACCATGTTCTTCTTTGTTTTTAATTAAGTCCTGTGTTAGTAAAGAAAAAGAAAGTAATGTTTCATGTGATGTTGTGAGAGAGGACAGTAATAACCTTTCTCTTTCTCAGGCAGGAGAGGTTTGTTTGGAACATATGCAGAGAATGACAATGTTTGAGTTCTTGACAAATTCTACTTTGGCATGAGAGAGCTCAACCTTCAATACAGGGAATAGTTTTTCCTATTTCTAGTGTAAGAACATGTAGGTTATGGCATGGCAGTGGAAGGATTTAGGAAGTGGGAGATGTGGTTGTTTCTTACAGAGGTGTCTCATTCTCAGCTAAAAATCTCTCCAGATTGTCAGAGTGCCAGCGTGCTTCTATTGTTCTTTTATCCTTGCAGTTGAGATGTTTGGGAGACCTCTTTGCAAGGTTTTTTTTTTTTTTTTTGGCTCTATATGTTGCTGTGTCAGGAAGAATCTGTTTTCTCTTAGAGCCAAACAATTTCAATTTCTTTTTAGGTGAGATGGAGGCTTAGGTTTAAATTATAAAGGTGTGACAGCATGCATCTTTAACGTTAGAAGGGAAGTAGTAAGAATGTACTAGTTAGTTGCAATTTGTGTCTGGTTTCTATGGCACTTGAAAGCCCTGCAGATCTACTTTCTATGAGGGTTGAAGGTATCATTAATCTGTGCAGAAAGGATTAAGAGAATTCCAATGGAGGCCAAGCAATGGAGTGACCAAAGGGATTAAGTTTTGAAATATTATCTGGAACTAGTAAAATGAATGCTGTGCAAGAGAGAAGGCCAGTAGTTTCCTTAGCTTTTCAGCCTTTTCAGTTAAAGTTTTTCATCCTGCTTCCCATGCCATTTGTCTGCATTTCTTGATGATAAGGACTCTTGAATACCATACGAGAGTTTTTCTGGTTTATTTTCTCATTTTCAGAGGGAATAAGATATGAATTTGTGATTCCTTTCTGCCTAAGAGCTAGGATTCCTGGTTACAGACTATTCGTGAGAGCTCAGTCACTGATAGAAAATATCAAAGGCTGACACTGATAGATCAGCATTCACAGATAGATTGAAATTCATAAACTGCAATAGGATAAAGAATGTGCATGGGTTGGTTTTGTTTCTTATTTTTATGTGTGAGATTTTTGATGTTTTTATGTTTAAAGTATTTTAAACTAGTGCATAGTAATAAAAATTTGGAATATCAAAATCTGTTATGTTTTCAGCTCCTTTTTTCAGAAGGAAATTAACATGTTCAGTGTATGAATCAAGCACTTCATGTCACTGAAAGAAAACCTCCATATAGTATTTTATTCCCGAAAATTGGCTTCAAAGATAAGTAATTTTACAGATGTTTTGCATGAGCAGAACACTCCAGAATTACCAAAGAACTCAGGTAAAGGTGTCTTTTTGCAAAGAAATCTATATTATAATGATTAACCCAAATGCAAAATCCCTCTGCTTTAAGATATATTGTTTTCCAAACTAGTATTTTTGTGCTTATATGGTCATACTGGGCATTTGTTCAAGAAAATAAAACTTTTACTAGTTATTCAGAATAAGGAGAATGTTTTTCCAAAGGATATAGCCATTTTTGTGAAAGACAGTGGAAAAACATAACCTTGCTGTTAAGTCTGCAAAATGTCACATCTTTGAAATTAATTAATATTATTTTTTCATCTTAGGTTAAAATTAACGAAGTGAACACACAGGGACCAGGCAGAACTGTCTGGGAAGTACTACTTGTTTCAATTCAGCCTTTCAGGCCAATGGTCAAGGCCAACTTCTCAGCTGCTGTGAATCTTCATAGCTCCTCTGGGAAGCTATTAATTGTGATTTTGTTTTCCATGGCCGGAGTTCTGTAGGCGCCTTCTTTGTTTAGCATGTGGTAGCATGTTCATAGTGAATTTTATAAGGTGTTGTTCTTAAGCTGTTTAGCTGCAAAAGTTTATGAGACCTATCAGAATGAAGTGGAAATTCTCAGCCTGTGCCTTTCACAGCAACTATTCTTTTTTCCCCCAGTACAGTTGCACTGGGCTTAGCTTGCAGGAAATCTCAGGAAAAAGTAGGTTTTGGCATTTTGTAACCTCTCTACTTCAGTAATGACTTCCACAACAGTGACTGAAAGAATGAAGATAAGAAGCTCTTTTTGAGCACTAATTAAGAGGTGTTATTTCTCTTTTCATCAGTTAAGGTACATAGCGTGTAAGGGGGACACTGCTTTATCAGAAGTTATGAGAGACTTTCCGTCATAGTTAATCTGTTTTCTTAGCTGGACCTTCTTATATCTAGGTGATTCATCAATACTAAAGCATTGCCCATTTCAGTAGTAATACTCTAGAAACTGCAATCATTATGAAACACTTCTCAGCCATGCAGATACATCTTTTCAGAATTATGTAGTATTCCTTTTACACAAAAAATATAGAGTCAGTGGGTAGAACACTGGCTGTGCTGAAATGCACATGAATTCTTTGTATGAAACCTGCACTTCCTTTTCATGTACATCTAGTTCAGGTTTCCCTCTAGACTGGTAAGAAATTGGTTTGTGGGAACAAGGAGGAGATTATCCCCCTGCACTCAGCACAGGTGAGGCCACCCCTCGAATCCTATGTTTGTCTCTGGGCCCCTCGATACAGAAAAGACAGTGACACACTGGAGAGTGTTCAGAGAACGGCACTGGAGCTGCTGAGGGGTCTGGAGCACAGGTCTTGTGAGGAGCGGCTGAGGGAGCAGGGGATGTATATCCTGGAGAAAAGGACACTTGGGGGGACCTTCTTGTTGTCTACAACTACCTGAGAGGAGGTTGTAGCCAGGCGGGGTTTGATCCATTCTCCAAGTAACAAGCTTGATAGGACAAGAGGAAACAGCCTCAAGTTGCAGCACTGGAGGTTTAGATTGCCTATTGGGAAAAATTTCTTCATTGAAAGGGCTGTCAAGCATTAGACCAGGCTGCCCAAGGAAGTAGTTGAATGCTCCTGGAGATACTTAGAAGGTGCATAGATGTGGCAGTGACAGATGGTTTACTGGTGGACTTACCAGTGTTAGGTTAGCAGTAGGGCTTGATGGTCTTAAAGGTCTTTTCCATTTTAAGTGATTCCATTATTCTATTCCAAGTGCTTAATGATTCTTACAGGCAGCAAAGGGGAAATACCTGTTCTCAGGAACAGTCTTGGAACTTCTTTTGTTTCATAGAAATATAGACATAATGCTTCCTACAGGCCTTCTAGTTGCAAAGTGCTTTTACTTCACACAGAAAGTATGGAAGTTAAAAAAATTCTTTTGTTTGTTTTGTTGGTTTTTGGTTGAGTTTTTTTTTGTTTGCAAGGCTTTGGAGTAAGAGTTGTTGTACAAGTATGTTGCAGTGTTGTGACTTATTTTGCTGTTTAACTTATTCAGTATACAAAACCATTCACTTTTTCATTTTATTTGTGTTAGGCATTTTCATTTGGTGTTTGTGCTCACTGTCCATGAACTCTGACACCTTGTAAAACAGTCCCAGACCTGCAAATTCAAAATGCCCCAACTTTTTATTTCATACATTTCTTCAAATGTTAAGAAATTGAGTCCCTAGAAATTGAACACAAAAATACCTTGAGAGAATTGCTTATGTATCACACCCTGAATTACTGCTCTTTGAAACCGCAACTTTAACCTTTAAAGGGTAGAATTTTCATGGTTTGCAGCTTGCTAAAACACAAGGAACAGCTTAAGCATAAAAGAAAAATATAACTGTAACCTTAGAAAGGAGGTCTAGGAAGAATTCTGGACTCAAAAATTTGTTCTAACTACATTTAGGTCAGTCTTTTCAGTTTGTTTGGGTTTTTTAATTTATTCCACGTAGTTATTTGTCAAGATGCAACTGGAGTATCCAGCTTCATGCAGTAATTTCTATGATGCAAAGATTTGACCAGATACAGTATCTGGAGGTCTAATAATTTCCAAAAGTAGTAATTGAAGAGTGACATTCATAGTGGAAATAATTTTACCTTTTAAAAACACAATTGCGTAGAAGACTTTTATACACATTTTTTTACCCTCGGCTACCCAGTTTTCCCAGTGCTTAAGTATTATCAAATAATTCTGTGTCTTCAGAGAAACACACATGGCAGTTAAATTTCTTCTTTTTCCATCCTTATACTGTGGAGCTATTTGAATGAGAACATAATTCAATGAAGCCCTTGCAATAACTTGTAATAGCTACCATGCTACTTTACTCAATTCCACATGATGGCAAAGGGTTCTTCTGAAGTGTTCATGATATCTGAGTGAGAACTATTTTTTATATTCATTATATTTAGTTATCCTCCTATTGTGGAAAGCTCTTGTAACCAGAATTTTCAGCCCTCCCAGTTGAAGTTTCTTGGTGAATATGTGTCAGTTTAAAGAAAAGTGCCATAACCTTCAAAAACACGAAGCAGTCACTTCATCTGAAGAGTTTTCTTGAACTTCCTTTAGAACTTTTTAAGCCTAGATGCTGTTTATAAAATGAGCTTTTTAACATCAATTGCCAATAGTTTAGGAGTTGATTCTAAGCATCCCTTAATGGAAACTCTGGAATCTTCCAATGATACAGGCAAAAGACAAATATTTACTATCAACATAATCTGCATAGAATATTATGGAGGAGTTTTTTATCAATTTTATATATATATATGTAATCTATATGGGTAGTTAGGAGTTGAAAGAATTCTATAGCTCTTGTTTTAAAGGCTTCTTTTTGTTTTGCTTCCTTCAATACCCAGGTGACAGTGACAGAGACCGAGTGAGAATATGTTACCTGTGGTAGTAGATGAAGCCTCCAACTAGTGAAGATTGCTGCATGCTTTTTATGTGTGTGGTCACTGCAGAGCTGAGGCTTTGGGCTTGAGGGAAATGAGATGGGGAGCAGTGGTAGCAGCTCTCTGCATTGGCTACCTGGACTCAGTGGCAGATAATTATCCAAAGTGAAGTTTAGCTGAGTCTGCATTTGCAAAGCATCGCTTTGGTTGTGCTGAAGCAAACAGCAGGGCTAGGATATTATTGCAGCTGTTACGGAACACAGAACAGTTCAAGAAAAGCAAAGAAAAAGCAAAGCAGTCTAAGGAATTATTTGGAACTTTCACATATTCCTTGCCTTCTGCTCCCATCTCAAGACCTACATAGAGATTTTGATTGCTGGTCTTACTGTCTCTTCATCAAGTGGGCAACACTGCATGCTTCCCGATTCAGTAGAATAATCAGAGTCCACACGTTCATATTGAATTTCCTATATAGATTCTTCTAAAAGCTATCATTTATACCTCTCAAAATGAATTTAAGTCTTGGTTTTGGTTTTGGTTTTGTTGATTTTTTTTTTTAATTATCCTTTCATGTTCCTCTCTTTCTCCCAGTGTGATTCTGTGCCTTGCTCAGAGATTGTAGGTAACTCATAGAAATCGGCACAATTCTGGAGCGTTTTGCATGTTGGAGTTTTTTTTATGTGGAGGAGGGATGGGAGTGGATGAGCTATTAATTTTCCAATGGCTTTGAGCTTCTTTCACAAGCTTTCAAAGGGAGCAATGCTTTCAAGAAAAAAGTGTTTCTATTCAGCTATGTTTTGCAGTCCGGACATTCTAAAGATAAGAAGCATGTGTTACCCTGTGTAAACTGCGAAATGTATCACTTAAGATAAGCTTTTATTTGCAATTGGTTTTCTGAGCATACTGTTTCTGAAGGTGGCTGTACTACTGAAGACTATTCATGTCATCAAGTGTCGTGGTAGCTCAATGGATGTGAGATACCAGAGCTACTTCCAGACTGATTAAAGGCTTAAACAGCAGAAATGGAAAACTGTTAATTGCATAAAATATTTATTGATAAGTATGTGCTGCTTCTTTTCTCTAAATGATTTATTTTAAAAGCACAATAAGAGCAAGATGATGCTACTGTATAGATATTTTCGTATTCAGTAACTCATCTGGAGGAGCTGGAATGATATCAGGGATGAGGTGGAAATTCCGGGAAAAGAACTTTTCCTGGAGATATCTGCGATGTCTTGAATTATATCCATCCCACAGGCTGACAGGTGGAAGTGCCAGGCACAAAATTCTCAACAGGACAGCACATTTAACAGTTTACTTTGGGGGATAGTATTAGTAATTGAATTATCTTTTTACCTTCGTGAGGGCTCCCCAGAGGCAATTTAATGTATCAAAGTGTCTTCAGAAGGTTTTATTATTAGCTTTTCAAGTAGTTAGAAACTGAAGAGGCAATATCCATTCCTTGGACATAAAAGTAGCTGGCATGAGCTATGAAGGTAGTCTTCAGTTCTTCTGTATTCAGGTTGTCCTACTGATGGAGAGATTTTTCCTAGGACCTGAAATAACCCCTAGATGTAGCTGGTTAATGTGCAAAAGGTCAGCAGACAACTGATGTCAAGGATGTGGACGTGTGGAGCCTATTTTGGTAATGTTGGCATAGGAAAGCTCTAATTTGAGCATTAATTTCTTGTAGTTTTTAAGATGCTGGACAAATGCGTGTCTTTCTCACAAAAGAAGAGGATGGTGTCTGGAACTCAAAGGAAGGCAAAAACAGTCTGTGGAATAAGTTGTTGTATTTGTGGTTCCTTACTCAGCAGGTCACTCTCCCTCTCGTGCATTTCTTGTGCACTTTCTGATTTAAACAACACATTTTGTGGAACACGGTGAGCTGGGAGGATTTTCTTCCATCTGAAAAAGCAGATGATCACTATAGTCACTGCTCTGATTCTCACCAGTGCTGAGTGTCTGGGTACTTTTGCTTTCTTTTGAAGACAAGGGAGTAAAATTGTCACCCTTTATCTCACAGGTGGCTTTCCACTATCAAAATCTGCCCCTGCAGTCAAAAGGAGATGCTCTCAGTACCCTAATTCTGTTAAGACGATCAAGCAAAAGTTTCAAGAAGCAACACTGATCTGTGCTTTTGCAAAGTTTGATGCCAAACCTTAGACAAATTAATCCACGTTTAAAACTGCAAGGCTTTCGTCCACATCAGTGGATACAGGACCCAGAATTACCACCAGTGGAGCTTTTCCTTGCTAGCAGTTTAAAATTGCATCAGAGCAATGTTCCAACAAGCCCTGCATCTATCAACAGTAGAAGATTCTAAGTTCACACTCATTTAAGAATAAAATCCCCTGTACATTTTGAAGTAACAATCCTTTTGTTTCTCTGAATAATTGTGGTTCTGAAATCAGTCAATTCCACTTATATTCTTTCTCACATTAGAAGGATTTGGATTTTCCAGATTTCATGTTTTTTTCTGCACCCACATGAACTCAGAAGCCACCTTGCTTGATAAAGAACCAGCACTCGTAGTAGGAACACGGGGGGAAAAGTGCCTAAGAACTATGGTGGACATGGTCTGGCAGTTACCAAATCAGACTGCCAAAGAGTCAAAGTCATGGCTAGTTGATCTGTTTTCTGGCTGCTTCTCCTCTTCACTGTGGCCAGCTGGGTACTTCAGAGACAGCAGATGAGAAATCGATCCTGTTAATATCAGTAAGATTTTGGTTCCTGTATGACATTAAGCAGTTACAGCTTTCCTGAATTGAGATATCTCTTCCTGCCTTCTCAGGTCATGAAGACAAAATGGTGGTTCTTTACTTCCCAAGAGCATTCTTAATAATTTCTGAAGTTAATTCTTAATGATTTTTCTCTTGCAAATGAGGGCACAGAGCCCATGTTGGGTATAACAGTCGTGTGTGCTGATACCTGGAAGGTGAGGAGATTTTGAGGTTTATGCTTCTATCTTAAGAATTCTTGTTTGCATAAACCTTGTCTTTATGCTACCAAGCAGATGTATTCCTTTGTTTACATACAACTGGCTGTTAGCTGGTATAAGAGAGAGAAAAGCCACAGTCATCTTAATGCTGACAGGTTTGTTAGTACTAGAAGAAACAGATGTCATGGAAGAGAAGAGATTAGAAGGGGGAAAAACTGAGTATTGCAATTAGTAGATCAGTTCCAAAAGTGAACAAAAAAGGCTCATTGTGCATTTTGAGCATAAAGTTTTACTTTTCCTGATGTATAAAACATCAGCTGGTTTCAGTCCAGTATCAGAATGCTTACACAATAAGGAAGTCTTAATTGGTCATTTCAGTTTAAATTGGCTGGAGTTGTGACGTTAATTGAATTGTTTTCCATTTGCAGGGACCTCAGGGGCCTCCAGGACAAAAGGTATAGTATAAACAACAATACTGTGAAAGTGATTATTCCTCTTAGTGCCAAATTGAAAGCAGAAAAGGTGAATGGGATTAGCTACTGTACACTGCGTTGAATTAGTTAGTTTAGGTTTTGAATTTTGCCTTAGCAAAATGCAGCTATATGATGCGATACATCAGATTTCTCATTTCCCCCATCATAGGAAGTTCAAGCAATGCAGAACAGACTGTTTTCAATCTGTCTGCTTAACGTTGAGGTGAAAAGGTCACTATAATTTTCTTTTTCATGCACTAGTACGATTAGGAAACCGAAGTTAAAACATTGTGAAAGGTGGGGAGATAAAGTTTCTGATTAAATGCATGCCCTTACTCAAGTAGATCAGTGCCATATGACTAAAGAATTGACCAGCAGAAACAAAGGACCTAGGTGTTGCTGATAAATGGTGCTTGGTTGGCCGTGGTCAGGTGGTCTGTTGGTGTCTTCCTGTTCCTTCAGTAACCTGAGACCTGACTTCCTGGGAACGCTTCCAGCATTATTTACACTCATTAAAGCTGACTGCCTCAGTTTGATGGAGTGAGTTTAGGATTTATGGAATTGCACCATTTAAACAATCCTCAAAATATCACATACCACCAAGGCGAGTAATTTTCAACTTGATTTCAAAAGATTAAAAACTTGTATGAAAGATGCTTAATAAAACGGGCTTAATTTGTATAGGGAAAAAGAAGAGGAAAGGAATAAGGAACATTGACATGTGAGAAGGATAATGTTCTTTAGATTGAGGGTTTGCTTGTATCTGTTAAAATGGAACATTTTTAACAAAACAAAGAAATGTAATCCCAAAGCATACAAATTGGTGGAATTTTGGCAGCTGTGATTTTGCACAGTTTGCAGACTGAAGGAGAGGACTACCTTTCATGTTTGACAATGCAAGAATGTGGCACCTTAAAGCTGTACTGATGTCTAAGCTGCAATTATAAAATTATACCATAATACTCTGTGAGTAAGATATTTTGCAGGTACAGCATCAGCAAAACCCACGTGCTGATGAGCTTTTGAATACCTGGTAAACTTTTACTTGGCTCAGTAGAATCAGCTTTATTTACATTTTCTAACATCCTGTGTTTCATAAGGAAAATCATCAGCTGTCACTGAGAGGGGGAACTGTTATAAATAGGATGGTTTATTTAGGCTGATGGTTTAATGCCCTCCTGAGCTTTGCCTTCTAGTTCTCTGGAAAAATTATACAAAGATTTGAAAATGTTCACTAGGACCCCTTTGCAGTGCCTAAAAGAATCCAGCAAAAAGAGACTACAAGGATGCCAGAGTGGAAGCTTTGGGAGAGAGGGGAGAGCATTCCGGGTCTTGGAGACATGCTAGGATGCAACGTATAATTTCTTACTCATTTAAAGCTCTGTTACTAGCTGTTGGAAGTTTTTTGAGATCCTAATGAGTTGATTCCTTTTCTTGTTTCACAGGATTTCCCAACTGTATTCATTGACAGCCATGTACATCCATTTTCGATGCATTCCCTTTGGGTGTTGGTGCCCTTTGACCAAACCATTTCTAGTGAAACCTCTAACCAGTATGAATAGAGGGGGAAATGCCATACACCATTGCTTTCACTTTCCATACTGAGCAGCACCATTTTCGTGTAAAAAGAGGAGAATGCTGTGTAAGCACATGCAGTTTTCCTGCTTTCCTTCTGTGTCATGTTTTCACTGAATTTTTGTACCAAGTCACACAAGGTCCTTCAAAAAAACTCTCCATCACACAGGAGCTCATAGACTGAGAGCTTTGTAAACAAGATCCCTCCAATGTTATAAGCCAATGTCATTATTTTGTTTTTCTTCTTTGCTCCTTGTGTTAGGCCTGTGCTGACTTGCAAATTTTAATTTCAATAGTACTGATGCAGTTTAAAAGTGTATCTGTATAATTTGCACTGTCAGGCTTAATCTCTGCAGATTATCTCTTAAAAGCCTTAGGATAGATTGGTGCCACCAGTTACTGAGCTTGAAGTTCCCTGTAGAAGCATTAATAGTTTTGTTGAGGTGCTATATTCAATTGCATAGGATCAGTCTCAAAATTTATCGAAAGCATAAAAAGGAGTTGTATTTTGAATTTTACATTTCTTGTGAAGCGTCCACAACATTACAGAGGAACCATCAGCTTGAAGCTTGTTTCTGGAAGAGACCAGAGTCATTAACGTGTACGACATGAGAATATGTCTAATTAATCTCAATTGAAAAGAGAGCTCAGCTTGGATAAAAATTAGTTTTTGAAAAATTTATTGCAGCTACAATAAGCAAGCATTCACCATTAATTCTAAATACTGTTTTACGAGATAAAAGATTTCATTACCTGTTTAATTTGCTAAACGCTGGTGTCTGTTTCCCTCCAGGGTTCCATTGGAGTACCTGGTGTTCCAGGGAGGGATGGACAAGTGGTGAGTTCTCTTTGGCTTTGTCAGCACTACCATTATTTATGTAGTGGATTAAAGCAGTTTTGGGCTTGTTCACATGGGCAATATGCAACCTTACATTAGAGCTCTGGTTTCAAATTAGCTTAATGGAAAAAACTATACAGTCTGATTGGTGCTCTGAAATAATTTTTCTAGTTTTACCTCAACTAGCATCAAATGTAATTAATTAAGTTGAAAGTCTTATGTTCAGAGTTGATGACAACTGATAGGTTCCAGAAAGAAATGTGTATTAGTAGTGAGTTACTTTAGACAGCATATTTAAAAAGTAAGGGTTTTTAATTTTTTATTAACTCAGTACCATGATGCAAACACTTATGTTGATATTGGGTATTTATACAGTGTTGATACTTTGTTAGTACAACCTATAAACAGAGAATAAAAAGAGACTCCACCAACACAGGTGGAGAATAATGTGAAATTGAATTTTGGGGGCAAAAATGCAAAGAAATAAATCAAACAGAGATGTTCTTGAACACAATTGGGAAGAGATGCTAACTCTGTTAAGTCACTGTCATCTCTTAATGCCATCACCAAGTAAACTCGTAGTTCAGAAAAAGCCTCCATAAGTAGAGGTCAGAATAAAGCAGCAGGGATATTTTCACAGCATTGCTAAGGTTTCTTGGCAAATCTAGGTGATGAAGTTTGAATAATATCCCTCCCCGACTGTAAACAGTATTATCCATCTGTTGTTCTCACAAGCACTGACATTCCTATTGAACTTCAAAAGCACTGGCAGGGGATGCCAAAAGGAAAATGCATGATATGTGTGTTCAACAGGTTTAAGCAGCAATAGATGGTAGTGTGTAAGGGTCATATTAGACAGTCCTGTCTTCTGCCTCCCTCACCAGGAAGGCTAGGAATAAAAATGCTAAGATGTTTCAAATAATTTACTTTTAATTCTTCTTTTATTAAAAAAAAAGTAGTCTTTTTAATAGGAAAATAGATAGTATTAGACTTGTGTTTTGACAGTGATTATAAGAAATGATATAATAAATGATATTTCACTTCAGTGATAGTGATAGGAATTTATTTTTAAACTATTTAGAGTATTAGGACTAATATGGAAGAACAAAAAAAATATTTAGAATCAGCAACACATATATCGTACTAAAATATATAAGAAAATAATATGAAACAAATGTGCATTAAGACCTCAGATTTTTTTCCTTCATATTTTATAGCTGTATTCAATTGCAACATGAATGGTAGAGAGTGCTGACCAACTCAGATGCTGTTGCTGTACATAGTTAAAGTAATTTTTGTGACCAAAGTCTGAATGAAAAGCCAGTGTAGTACGATTTTCTTTGGGTATGCAGGAAGATGTAAGAAGCCTGGATAGGGTGAAGTTGAAAACCACATTGAATAGGGCAGACCTGTTAATTCCAGAGTTTTATTTTAAACGGGAATCACGCAAATTCCAGCCAGAAATCTTTACTCAGATGAGCACAAAAAATGGATATGGAGGAAATGTGTCAAATTTGCAATTAACGTGTCATTTTGGGAAACATGGTAATTTTTTTAAGCTGTATGGCAAGGCTGTTGCATGTCTATTTTTAGGAGACCACAGAGACTTACCTGCAGTCATGTTTCAGGGGGAAGAAAAGAAATATGCAATTGCACATTATTGGAAGATGCAAACACATCTTTAAATGTTGATTATTTACTTTAAATTGTGCTTTAAAAACAGCTCCTAACATTTTCAATTTATGGGTTTATTTTTATTTGATTTACTTCAACATTCACAGCATCTGAAACTTTGAAGACATTTTTAAATTATTACCTTTATATTAAAGATGTCAGCATGTTCTTAGTGTAGCTGTACTATTTTATTTTTGACATTTAAGAAAGAACCAAATTATTAAATTACCTAGGTACCAGAACAAAAGCCATACAGAATAAAATTAATTGCTTTTACATTTTTTAGTTTGATTTGTCAACTGTTGGTTCATGTTGACTAGAAAGCATTTCCTTATGTGCAGAAAATGTATTATTTTCCTATAATACTAAGCAGATTAAAGTTGAATGTTACTGTATCTTTCAATCAATAGATTAAAAAATTCTGTTAGCTTGGAAATAGTGGTAGAAATAAAGTTAAACTGAAGGCCTGTTTGTCTAAAGTTAGAAAGTATAATGCAGCCTAGGACTCCCATGTTAATATTTTTCTACTAAAAGGTCCATTCTTCTAATTTCTGTGAAAAAACAGATTCTCAGTGCAGTGTGACACAGGAGATATTGTTGAAGGAAGACCAGAGTAGTCATTTTGAGAGTTGGGCTGTACTATGAGTCAGCTGCTGGCTTTACGCATAGAGATTCATGTTGATTTGAAGAATAGGTGAATTCAACTTGAATGTGTGATGCAAGTCACACCCTTTTTAGAAGTTGCACAGTTAAAAGACTTTACAAAAGCCATACTGCCTTGGTTGCCTTTTAATCAGTGAGCTTGCTCTGTTAAACAACAGCATGTGCAATGCACTAAGTTCCAAGTTAATATTTTTTCTTAGTTTAAAAGGCTATGAGTGTTAAGCACATGCTAAAAATTAAGTGTGTGAATGCTTGTCTCGTGTGGACAATGAAATATTTTTCAGCCGATGAATGTCAGCAGGGAATAAGCTTTGCTCTCTTCTTAAACAGGTGAACAATACAGAGTTAGGTCATCTCCATCTTCTCTGTGTCTTTGTAATTTTCCTTTCCCTTCACCTATTCTTTTACTGAAACAGTGGATTATGGGAGTTGACTGACAACTTTAGCCAATAGGTCTGGGAATGAGATCATAAATTCTGAGTGCACTTAGAATAGTTTTTTAATCCCTTAACATATGAACCACTTCTCTTAGACAATCTCTAGATATTAGAGTAAGTGTAATTCTACACGACCCACATGTTTTTGCAGGATGTTAACTAGTAGATTTTTCATGTATTCAGAGTAGCTAAACCATTGACATAAAAACTTCACACATTTTTTTCTTTTAGGCAAAACCCAGTGAAACATTACAGGTGGTCTTGCAAGGGCATTTACAGTTTTCATTTGTTCCTACGTTTGGGAATCTATAGCCAGCTTATCTTGTTGAGAACAGTAACTGGAAAGGAGCTGCCTAATAATATCTGCAGCTGGAGAGAGTATTTTTCCTGGGATGGACTGAAACCTTTTGAGATAGCAAGGAGAGTCTTTCTGAGTGCTGCCTTTCTTTGTAAGCTGCTGTGCAATCCACCTTAGCAGGTTGCTTTCTAGCAAGATGCTATGGGAGATAAACTTCCATTCCTCAGTCCCTGGCAAGAGGTCCTTAGGCACTTGAGTAGCATGAAAAAGCATGGAGATAAGAAGTTGGATCTAGTGATAGCAGATCCCTACGTTAATCATGTTGAAATAGCCACAAAGGGCTTCTTGGAAAATTCAACTGTGTGAGTATAGAATATATACTCTGGTATTTGCTAAGTGGTAGTGATTTGATAAGGACTCTCAGAGATTGCAGCAGCAGCAATACAAGGAGAAAAGTGGAGGTTCCTTAAGTCAGGATTGCATTTGGCCTGAAGGAACTCAGGTTCTGCAGCCTGTGCAACTAAGTCTCTTTGTTATAAATAGGAGTTTGTGTGGAGTGCATAAACCCCTCCCTGTATACTTCCATAGATTGTGTTTTCTTACATAGTACTTGATATTTTGGTGGGTTTTTTTGTAAGAGTGTATTGAGAACAGAATGTGTGGTCAGGATAGATCCCTTTATTTCAGATTATTTCAGTAGATTGACAATAGCAGTTTGATAAACCTCAGAAGAATTTTCCTTCTTATCAGTAGATTCAGAGTCTGGATATGCACATTTCTTTCTGCTTCCTTCATGCTTCTTATTACTCTAACTTACATGTATTTTCCTATTACTGTGTACAGTACTATGTAGGGAACACATTTTGAAGGTAGCAATATCACATTTCTTCAGAGAAATGAGGCAGTGTATACACATACTAACATTTTTTCAACTAAAGGAAGGAAACATCATAAATGTAGTTCACAAATTCTCAGACAGGTTTGCAGGCCAGCTGAGTCTTGTTGAGGAGCCTTTCCACTTAATTTCAGCTGGTGAGTGGGCCAGGAGAGATTTCCAGTCCTTAAACAAACAATTTCAAGTTACTTTTGAAGAGGGGAAAAAAGCAAGTTGAAAGGAGGTAATTCAACCCTGGTTTGAAATGGAAATCATAGTAACATGTCTGAGAAACCACTTTTTTACCCTCTGTCTTCGTCTATGTATTTTAGAGTAAAATTAGACTGGATTAGATTTGGGGCCTCTTGTGTTTCCTTATCCTTAAATTGATTACTTTCTAATGACTGAAAAATATAGCAATACTGACAGGCGTTCTTTTCAGGGTGAGGTGGATATCAACCAGCTGGTGTAGACAGAGTTACATATCTCACCAAAACAAAACCTATTTCAGAACAGCAGCCTCCAGGCAGTTTTTCTGCTACAAACAAGAAAAGCTGGGGCCTCCAGCCACATTATTTTTAGCTGATTAATTCTGGATATGAAGGTATATGCCTCCAGGGCACAAAGCACTTCAGTAAGGAGAAGTGTGTTTTCAATTGCCTTGAGTCCTTTCATATGGACTCTAGTAGGTGATACATTTTCAGACCTGTTCTGAAGTAGATTTTATGAGTTCATATTGACAGATTTTTCTCACATTACCAGCAGAGCCCAGGCAGTGCTCTACACATTTGAGTACTCATCAAATTCAGATTCACTTCAATGTAAGCATTGAGACTGCCCCTACCATGAAAGTATCTGAGGAAACTACTACATCTGTTTATTGAGTAGGGTGCTGAAGGTTGTTCCTTGCCCAAAAACAGGAAAGACAGAGACAGTCTGTCAATGTTAATACAGCTATCCAGTTACTATAGGCTCAGGAGCATCAGAACTTGAACCAGGGTGTTCTGGTGTGCTGTCCAAAGGAATATCCTTCTGATTTTAATTTGAATTATCTGAAAGTCCTGAAATGAATGGCTAGATTGAGTATATTCTTGGCATGTTAGTATTTTGTTTGCTTTGATAATTGATAGGAGACAATTAGAGGAAAAAGCCAAACACTTCTGAGCCTGAGAGCATTTTGTTGAAGCCATTTCTAGAAATTATCAGAAGGTTTTGAATAGCTAATGGTGATCCTCTACGTACTCATTCAGTCATGCCTTGAATTGCAGTTTGCTGATGGGACATTTTTCTTTCTAATTCATTGCATTAGTGACAGTAACTTACTTTGTTAGAGTGCTGCTATTTTTGAGGAATCGAAGTGCCTATCTTCCCGTCAGGGCATTTGGGATTAACATGTGGAATTGTCAGTGGCAGCTCCCAATCCACAGGTTTTCTCCTGAAACGTGTTAAAGACGTTCCTGTTTCTGACAGTAAGCAAACATTACAACATACCGTCATTATTCCACTGATGGAGACACTGCTATTTTTCTATAGCACATAAACAACCGCAAAATGATCCCACTGTGTCTGCAGCGTACTTCTGTGTAAATTGTCATCAGATAAATTACTGGAACATTTACACACCTCCTGAGTTAAGCTGATTTATTTTGGGGAGTGAACAATAGAACATTAGCTGGAAGTTTTTATTTCCACCATTCTGAGACTGTTTGTGAATTCAGCAAACTGTATCTGAAAAAAAAAAAGGATGCTGGTGGTGAATAACTCAAGACTTCAGTGTCTATGAGTGTTCTAGTGGCAATGTCTTTTTCTGCAGTAGACAGGAGGGTAGAAAATTGCCTTCCAGTTGTGCATAATTTTTACATGAAATTTGGGTAAATAGAGCTTTTCTAGATTTTTCTAATGTTCTGTAGTCTATTGTGAAGTGATCATGAAAACAAACTCTTCTTTTAGGATTGGTCAAGTTACACAAGGGCAAGAGAAAGTAAATTTACATGAAACAGAAGTTAAAGGCTACCAGAACAGTATTTTTAATGCAATATTTGCATGTTTACCACTTTGGGGCATGACATTTGTGCATCAGGTAGTTCTATTACTGCTTTGGTACAGCAAAACCTTGATAGAGAGTCTGTTCGGATGAGATGTTGCTGGTCCCACAGCATCCCACTGTTACTTCTCTTTCAGTCATGGTGTCACTGAAGCTTCACTTTGCTGAGGTGGTATTTGGAAATCCTACCCCATCTCGATGACAGTAGAGAGAATTTTGGTTTTATTATGGTATATCATGGTAGTCACACACAATCTTCATTATACAAGACAGCTTCTATGGTGTGGTCTAACTGACAACAAGAATGCAGAAAGGGCTAGTAACAATTCCTTTAAATTGGGTACTGAGGTATTTCACACCTCTCCACATCAACTTGCCCACAGTCCATCCCTTTCAGGAAGAAGTTCCAAGGGTATTTTGGAATATCTCCAAGGAATATCTCCAATGATATTCTGAGGGTGGCTTCAGACAATTTCTCTGGGTCTTGCATCTTTTTCTTGTATGAGGGTGCGGTTTAGCCCTCATGAAATCTTTAATTGCGATCATGGATTGTGTTTTATAGGCATCAGAAAGATTTAGAACACAATTGCAGTCTGTCCTTGCGTGATAATTTCTCAGTTCATGACTGGAGAAAGGCAAGCTCTGAGCTAAAATCAGATGTACTAGAGACAAAATTACTCTTAAAATGGTAAAAAAAAAAACCCACAGTTGAGACCAGTCTTGGAGTGCTGTGTCCAGTTGTGGACTCCTCAGTACAAGAGAGGGACATGCTGGATAGAATCTCTTGATGGGCCTCAAAGATGAGCAAGGAACTGCAGTATGGTTCCTGTGAGGAAAGGCTGAGAGAGCTGAGACTTAAACCTAGGGAAGAGCCTGGGGGAGAGCTCTTCAATGTGGACAAATACCTGAAGGGAAGGTGCAAAGAAAATGGGCCAGGTGCTTTTCAGTGGTGCCCAGTGACAAGACCAGAGGCAATGGGCACAAACGGGAACACAGGAGGCTCCCTCTGAAAGGCAGAAAACACTTTTTTTTACTGAGTGTGACTGAGCACTGATACAGGTGCTTGTGGGGACTATGGAGTCTCCATCCTTGGAGATATTTAAAAGCCATCTGGACGTGATCCTGGGCATGCAGCTCTGCTTAAGCAGGGAGAATTGGATCAGATGATCTCCAGAGGTGCCTTCTACCCTCAACCGTTCTGTGAAAGAACAAATAAATAAAAATACGCTGCCTTGATTTGAAAGCTAGATGATGTGCAGAAGACAATTGTTTCTGCAGCCTGACACCTTTGCTGTCAGTGCTTTTAAAGAGAGACTGCAATAGGAGTCAGAAAAGTCATTGCCTGTGGCCTGGTGAAAGTAAAAAATGTGACATTAAGGATCTAGTTTTGTAGTTTCTTTTATTCTATCAAATTGAAAAGAAGTCTGATTTAAATTATGGCATCAGATGACATTGTTTAATGTCTAGTTTTCCCTTACACACATCACTCCTTGGACATCATGGAAATCATCTTCAGCCTTTTAAAGGTCAGCTATGCTTTTTGTTCATCTCCAAAACATTAAACCGTGGAGCTGAAGCATACTTATACAGCATTTTATAGTCCAGTTTCCTCATACAGCATTTTTGCATTCTGGTTTTAGTATAGGCTTTGACTAATAAATATATAAATAAATAAAAGTAACTAAATGGAAGGAAAGCAATTAACTATACTTCCTAACAGAAATATTTTAATGCCAATATTTTCATGCCAAGAGTCAAAATCACCTTTTGGGACCAGTATTGCTACAATAACACAGTATTTTAGTGTGTAGCCTGGGAAAAGCTATCAATCTACTCACCTTCAAGAGCTGACTGCTGTTTTTTGATTTTTTTTTTTTAATTTTTTTTTTTTTTTGGTCATTTGATTTTCTTGTTTGTTTGGGGTTTTTGTGTTAGAGTTTGATGGAATAGTAAAAATATCCGCACACAGGGCCGGACTGACATGCCTATAAGACGTGCAGTGTAAAAAAGGGATACTCCCTGGCACAAAGCTTATTTGCTGTACATTTTTACTTTACCTTGTTACTCCCTTATTCCTTGTATGGACAAGAAATTAGGGAAAGAAATACTATAGGTATGACATAAAATTATTTTATTCCCTGTTCCTCTGAACATTAGAACCAGAATGATAATCACTTCTAAAACATAAAGCCACAAGGTAATTTTTGTGCTGTCCTTCTAGGTTTGCCTTCAATCTTTCCTATTCCCAGAGCTAATTTCTGCTGTTCTGATGCCTCTGACTAGTACTTTCAGAGCCAGAAATATAGTGTTGAACATAGAAAAGTCACATATGGATCAGAAATGAGACTGTTGATATGAATAGGGATTTACTATGACTAGGTGACAGCCTGAGGTTTTCATCTCTTTTCCAAAGAAAATAATTATTTTGTTCTAGTGTTGCAGTCTCCATTTTGTCACAATAGTAGCCTCAGCATTCGTAGCACTTATATGTAAACCTTGGAGGAAAGGGCAGGCTTGGAACTTCAACCCTTTGATTAGAGATTTAAGCCTCCTGAAAATGTCAGCCAGCAGCAGCTGTTTGAAAATGAAGGGGACAGAAACAAACTTGTTTGGGGTGTGAGGATGAGGAAAAACAACTGTATATTCATTGGTCCCTTCTGCTTCATTTTGTCAACTGGCAGTTTTCTTCAAGACCCTTTTAGGTCAATCCTTTAGGACACATCTAATCTCCAACAGCTTCAGATCCTGACTATTCATATATCAAATGTCTGTGCCACTCTATCAGCCTTACAGCTACTGTAGTACAAAGGAGCCTTGAAAAAGGTTTGACACAAATGGCTATTTAATTTCCTGTGAGTTAATGGCACCCAACATTTTTTCTCTGGCTTGGAAAATACCTCACTAGAGTTTTACTAGAACCCCAATGGTTTTGGTTTGTATTTTGAAACAACCCTTGATGAAATTAAAATGTAATTAAGGATACAATGGAACTTGCTTTCACAGAGAATCAGAGTTTATATATCTGTGATTAAAATCGGACTTGAAAATAAGAAAAAGATAAGTCCTTTCTTAATAGAAGGCTTTTATGGAGGATTAGAAAATGCATGTTGTTGCATTTCAAAAAGCCTTTGTCTTAACTCCGCCGTAACTTCTGAGATGAGGAGACTGGTTCATCATCTGTACTAAGTTTGAATACTGTATGAAAATTGTTCACTGAGTTTCTGATACAAATTACTGTTTCTAATTAGTGTTGTATGATTTTATTTACCTTTTCCACATTTTTATACATTTACATAGCAAAGGGCCTATAGAAGAACCTAGATGCAGGCTTTTTCAGATCTTTTTGTGGAAGTTATTTTTATGTGCTCTGCCAAAAATATGATGCAGTTTTGTACACGAGGGTTATCGAAGAAAGTAGGTATATGTTGTGAGACAGATATACATCTGCAGAGGGTTTTGCATAATAAGCCCTAGTTGTTTTACAATAAAGACTAGTCATTGTTTTATCATTTTATCTAAAATAAATATCTGTGTTTTCCCATAAATTTGGGATATAAACACTAAAAAATGTCTTTTAGAGTCTTGTTTTGTTTTTTCTTGTTTGTTTTTTTAATTTGGGGGAGGAAAGAAAAGATTGAAAGTAATTGTTATTTGTTGGTTGACTTATGAAAATCATTTATGACTCCTTGAATTGTAGAAAAATAATATACCACCCATTAAACATACCCAAAATTTGGAATATTGATGTAATGCTGAACATTTTTAAATCTTTTAAAACCGCTTTTTAGCCAGTGGTATTAATGTATCAAAAATAGACAAGCAAAGTAGGTTTAAAAAATTAAAAAGCTCTCTGTTCTCCCAAATTCTTCCATTTCTAAAATGGGCCCTTCTCATTTTATTTCATTATCTGCCTTCTGTGTGAGACCAGAAGCACAAATGTCAAAATCATTTAAGATAAGCCTTTCTTGCAGTATTTCTAGGTTTTAGAAAAGAGGAAAGCATTGACAGTCTTGCTAGGAAGACTATGCTTTTAAGGTTAATTGGCCAGATTTTCAGAATCAAGAGTCACAGTTCTCTTTTCTGTTTAGTTTGACATCTGTGTGTCTCTACCACCTTCAGTAGAATTGTTTCTTGCCTTCTATGGGTTAGAGTTAATCCAACCTGATGAAATAAGGCATTTAAGTGCCCAACTGTGGAGTACATATTCACTGAGTCTTTTTAAATTTTGTTTATCATTACTTACCCAATATGAGAGTATTCATATATTTCATAATGTCTTTCTTAACCTCATCTTTTGTTTTCATTGCCTTTAGGGTGAACCTGGTTTGCCGGGCATAGCAGGAGAGAAGGGAGAAGCGGGGCTTAAGGTCAGTACTGAAAATGGATTAAAAACAGAAACACAGAGTATGTGAGCGCATATATAGATGACAGTCGTGCTTTCCAACTTGGGCTTATATTCTGACTGGCTTTTAATGATCTGCTCCTTCCAGTGATCAGTGCTATAAGAGGCTTTGCACATTTCCCCATAAGGGATCGTGTTCCTCTGCTGTGCATGTATAATCCCGGGCAGCGGCACTGAGGCATAATCGTCCACTGCCGAGTGAATGCAATATGCCTGCAAGTGTTTGGGAATTTGGGGACCTTTTCAGAAGGGCTTTGTTTATGCCCCTTACAATGTGTTTCAGGCTTCTTTTCAAAAAGTGCTGTGGTCAACTCTTTGACGAATGTCAGGGTTAAGTCTTGAGGGCTGATCCTGCTGTTGTGGAAGTTAGCAACGAGCCTCATTAGGAACATGTCTCAGCCTGTATTTGTTACATCAGAATGACTCTTTGCGCTTATTTTATTGTTAAATTATTTGTTCTGCTGTTTTAATATTGAACAAGTGAAACAGAACATAAAGCTTATGATACCTTCATTTAAAAGAAAGCTCAACATGTTCAAGATGATGGGATCTGTGGGCTTCTGTGTGCTAAATTCTAATCCCATCAGCTGTGAGCGTGTGTCTTTGGTGCACATGTGCTCCTCAGCTGATTCTGTGCATCATGCTGCTGCTGACAGACATGCAAGGCAGCCTGTTTACATTTACTGACTGTCTGCTTGTCCATCAGGAATGAAAACAAACCATTTGGGAGCATGACCTTTTCTTACTTTCTATACAGAAGCCAAATTTTGGCAGTTGATGCTTAATTCGTATTCACAGCTGTAGTCTCTGAGTTGCCTAGCGACCGCCAGCCTTCAGAAGGGGCAAATATGAGCCAGAGTGCAGCTCTGAGCCAGAAATGCAGAGATAAGTTGTCAGGGTCAGGCTAGTGTTCAAAAGTGCATTTGCAGTCTCGCAAGCACATTTGAATTTAAAAAAAAAAAATAGTGGCTATGAGCCATCTTTTTATTACAGAGAATATAAGGAGCACTGAAGCCTCTTTACTCTGAAACAGTTAAGAATTAGTTTAAAATAGTTAAGGACTTTTCTATCTTGAGGAACTTTCTGAGCCATTAACAGAATCTTAAGACTTTCCCTTCACATTCAGACTTTGGGGTTTTCCTTTGTTCATTCCCAACATAAGGAGAACCCAATGTAGTAGTTACCTACATTCTTACAGGCCACCTCTCAAAGACATACACCTGTTTGTCAGTGTTTAATCTAGGACAAAAGAGGAGGAGGGAAGTCTTTCCATGCAAATCATTAAGCTTTAAAAATTATGTTGAAGTTGTGTTGTCCATTAAGGTCTATTATATTTACATATTCCATTTATTGGAGATTTTCCTGTTAGATTTTGTCATCTGAGACATTGTCATCAATAGTGACATAATTGTTAGTACTTGACATGCTAATGACAGTAATATTAACACTTTGATTTTTCCTTGAGTTAGTAACTTATGACTTCTTTGTTCCAATTATTTTCATCAGGGTGACCCTGGAGAAAGAGGAGAAAAGGTGAGACATGTTCCACTTCCTTTGTTGTGGTTCTGTTTTGTGTAAATGCTTCCAGAATTGCCAGTGTACTAATTGCAAGTTTAAAAAGAAAAAAAAAAACACAGCTAGTACCTAGAACTTGAGAGTCACTGAGCAACCTTTAGAAGTGTCAGACAATACCTACTAATGGAAGGTATTGATCTGTGATTACTGCAGCGGGATTAATCACAGAGAGCAGTGCTCATGTGTTAAAGGCTGCACAGCTGAGCAGCCATGCAACTAATCCTCACTGTGGTTAGTCTCAGAAAATCATGAGCCTGTCTGAATAGAGATCCACACATTTCTCATAACTTGCTTTTGGTGCTCTGACCTCTGTATGGAATGAAATGACTAGGTAACAGAGTGATAGCTACATAGACTCTAAATGATATCTGGGTATCCAGTTCTCCACACACTGAAAGTGGAATTCTCTGTTCGCATTTGGATCAGTTTAAGGAACAGCGAGGGAATCTGCCCCCATGATCTTAGGCTGTAGACTGTCTGGAGAGGTACCAGCAGCACAGATGATACACTGATGATGCTCTGACTCGCTGTGAGTTGGCGAGGAATTACTTCTCTGATGTCCTCAGTCGCACCAAGACAAGACAAGGGGCTGGAAGAAGCTCCATGCTGCAAAAACAGGAGCATAATTTTGCTCTGCCGGGGAGAAGCACCCACATACACACTGAGGTAGAGTTTGAGCTTCTGCATCTGTACACAGGGGCAGATTGAGAATAAGGCATAATCCTTATTCTGAGTAGGAATCTGTACATGGCCTCATCTGGTTCCAGTGCACGAAGCCATGTTTTTAAAAAGTAAGTTGCTTTTATTGAGGTGCAATTTACTCTTGAGAAATCTTTACCCATGTCTTTGCAGCTACAACTGAATTTCACTTCCAGATGTCTGTAAATCCAATTCATTTCACATTTTGAAAAGCCTATAATAAAAATAATCCAGGGAAATTTTGAAAGTCTATACCCCACATGTAGAAGTATGTAACTGGGAATCTTTTTTCATGAAATAATTTCTTCTGTTGTTTGTTGAAGTGCTTCAGTAATCCTATGTTTGTTTTCAGACACAAAAGGAATAACAATGAATTTTAACATATATTGAATTTCCGTTACTTAAAATCATTATAATTTTCCATAATTTCCATAATTTCCACAATTCCTTTGTCTTTTCCTAAAAGTGTAATTACAAATGCCCTCAGTGTGCTTTATCATGTCATATGAACTTCGGATGACATTCCTAACAGTTCTATGTTTAATCAAGCCCTTAATTAAAGTGCTGCTAGATTGTTACCTGGTTCCCATTGTGTCAGGGACTGTGATATACAAATTACTCTTAAGTCCTTCTAAATGAAATTTGACATTAAGGTTTTTGGAACAATATGACAGATGCTGAATAAATACTGCTATTTGAATACTACTACTGGTTATCTGACCAAGAACAGGAATCTTTTTTTAGCCTACTTCAACTCAGTATTTATCAATATTTTTGGCATTTTTAAATATTTTTTGCACTTCACATGAACTTCAAGTCCCACAGGAGTTTTTGACCTGTAGTCTAACTTAAAACATCGACTATTTGGTGTAGACCGGACTTCTTATATGGCTATATGACTCTAAGTAAAAATTAGGTCTTTTTATAGATAAATCTTTTGAAATTTTTCTTTAAAAAGTTGGTGGTTTTTTTAAAGTAGAAAATGTCTACCCAGCCATGAAAAAGTGTTATCTGAACATCACTTTTTTAACAAAAAACAAGGCATAGAATTTATGTAGAGATAACAGTCATTTTGGTAGCTCCTTGGAGGAATGACATTCAGTGAATTTCTTTTAGTTTGTGCATTATTCAAGAAGGACTTCAGACTCAGAGAGTATATACCATAAATTACTTGAGAATCCTGATAAAAAATATTGGAAAAGTATTGGAACTGTCATCTGAATTATATTAGATGCATTTAGGTGAATGTCTCTGTGTTGGGGAAAAAAAAAAAAAAGGATTGGCAATTTAAAATGCTGAATCATCATGAAACCATTAAATCATTCCTTCGTTGCTAAACCACAGTGAACTCAGCAAATTGGTAGATTATACTGACAGGTTGTTGTTTGATAGTTTGATTGTGAAAGAGATCACGCTTATAGTGAGGTCTGTATAAGACAGACACTTCCTGACAATGTCTCGGAGAGACTGACTACCTGGTTAACAAAATCAACTTGGCAGTCATGTTGGAATGCATGTTGAATGCTTACATAAAATCATTAAAATATAATATGTATTTTAATTATAGGGGGATGCTGGAGAAAATGGACTGAAGGGTGACACGGGAGAAAAGGTACACTACTTATTAGCAGAGAAGAAAATGTGTGCTTTAAGCATGTTTACAATATAATGAGCTAATGAAAATAATAATTTGATCAAAAGAAAAATGCATTCTAAGCTGAGGGTTTTTTTAAAGATGAACAATTTGAGTTCATTTTTATGAACAACAGAAAAATTGTCACTATTCTGTCCAACTAAGCATAAGATTTCTGACTTTAAACAGTAGTAGTTTAGTACAGAATACATCAGCATGTTTCTAACTCTTTGCTGAAATTTGCATCATATTGAAGCTTTGGTCAAAGCCTGTCAGATGGAATTGGGTCTGTTGATTTAAGCCATTTCTGATGCCTTTATTCCCTTTAATTTTTTCCCTTCTGTGTTTCTCTCAAAGAGAAGGGACCAAACGAATATGGACAAAAATTATGGTACTGTGATAGGTAACTTCCCTCCAAAATTGGCTGCTGGACAATCAAGAGTTGAAGATAAAAACACACTTTAAATCTGTAATCCAAGTGACAGCAATAATAACCTCACTTGATACCTTGCTGGTTCACTGTTGAAAAGTACCAAGATGTTGTAGAAATCACTGAAGAAGAGACTTGGTCACATTTTTTTTTCCTTAGTTTCATTTTATGTGACACTTATGCTGTACCACTGGAAAAAAAAAAAAAAGAACATGGGTTTTCAATGTGGTTTACTTAAACAAGTCATAGTCTTTAGCAATCAGGGTAAAGCCTGTGTTGCACAGGAGGAAGGGTCACACATTGATCTATTCTGGCCATCACCTTTGAATTCATATGCTTCTAAAAACATTTACTTTAGTGACTGCACTTTAGCAGAAACATAAAAATTTTTTGTTGTACCCTCACATGTGTAATGCTTAACCACCTTAGTGGTTCAGTGCAAGGAGAAATTTGTGATGGATTTATCAAGCTGGTAGGGAATGCATGCAGATCCCTCAGGACCTTTGGATACAGTAAAGCTACAACTTAAAACAACATAAGGATTTTTTTGGGTATAGTCTAAAGTCAGTAATTAAAAATAGACGTCAGATTTAAAAATAGTCAAGTTATTTGATTCTCAAAGTTCATTTAAATAATACTTTATCTGCAGTCATGGTTATTAACCCAGATGAAAGTCTTAAGAACCTTATTTAGTTCGTTACACAATGTATGTCAGTAACATAATCTTGATCCACTTTTATGTGGTTTAAGAATATAATCTGTTAGAAGCATGAGATTGTTGTTCAGATTAGATAGTTCTGCAACAAGTAAATGGGAAGTTTATAATCTCTCTGGGAAGCCTAGTGCTGCTTCACTTGTTGCTTTTCCACTTTATCAACTGTGAGAGGGAGCTTGTATCCACTAGAATGCCCATACTGCACTGTGTTCAGCAGTGTGCACATCTCCCTGTTTCTGCCCAAGTTTTAAATATTTCTGTGTGAGCTTTCAGCATTTTGGCAGTCTAATTGGGATCAACCTGTGGAAAGTATAGGTCATCATGAGTCTTCTGATATTGCCAGATCTGAAGAAATTTCAGTACACCTGTTGAACTTCATAATGCAGAAGTCTCCCATTTCTTCTAGGTTTCATATGAGTTTCAGAGGTGGGGTGGTGACATGGGAATATGTTCTGTTTGTTCAGAGTACATTGCTTTAACCGTAACAGGTTAGAATCCTCTGCATTAATTTTTGCAAGACTGAGCAGAATTGTGACTGTTGATTTTCATTATTTTTCCTCCATTTTCCCTGCCTCCAAGACAGTCTGCCGCCCAGAAAAAAAAAAAAAAAACCAAACCAAAAAACACCAGTTCTTATAGGAGAGCTGCAGCTTAAAGTTCCTGATAGACAACTCTGCAAACAGCGCTTTCTAAAGAGCTTAGGAGGGTGGGTTTTGACAGATAATTTAGGAGTAAGCATTAAACTTGGTGTCATTACTTTGCACTTGTGCTGCTTTACAGAGTTTGTATTCTTTCCTGTTCTTCAGCATAGGAGGAATTTTTTGCTCTGTGATCATTATGTGTAATTCAGCATGACTTTGCCCAGAAATTGCTAATCATTTAAGTGACAGAGGAAATCAGAATGACTATTTCAGACACATTTAATAAATATGCTCCAGAAGTAGACTTGACTTTTTTTATGTATTTCTTTTTTGTTTGTACTTTTTTCTGTATTATAAGACTTAATAGGGCTCTTTTTAAAGTGTGTTTGTAAGAGAGCTGCTGGATGTATTCAGAGATGAGATAAATCTGGTATCCACTCGGTTCTCAGGTATTCAGGCACATACATGTACAGACCCTTCCTGCTCAGTAAAGAAGCCATTAATTTTATGTAAATAAATGCAGAGAACATTGCAGTAGATATGTGTAGTGACGCTACACATATGCTTAAAAGATTTAATCCATAGTTCATAAAAATTAAAAACATTTCTTTAAAGGCTTAAATAATGTTTCTGTGAGATAAATGCTCAATTTTATTTATATGGTGAGAAAGAGAGATACCAAGTGACAACAGTTTCAGACTTGCTTTAGGAGCAGGTTCCTGTTTGTGCAATTAATTTAGTTTCATTTCATCTACCACTGTACTTAGTGATTCTCAGATGTGGACTTGGGTGCTTATTTCTTGACCTGAGACTTTAGAATTAAAGTGTCTTTGTTGAATTGTCCTACTTTGAAGACAGTCTTAATGCGAGACTTGATTTCTACATTCTTCCACTGTAGCCTTGGTCCCTAGAAACTACCAAGTATATTCCTTCTTCTCACATGTTACCTGCTAAATTTTCTTCATTTGTGAACTGTTTGACTCATCAGTGAATTGAGAATTGTTCTCCATATCCATCATTACCCTTTACAATGTTTAACTGGCTAATGTGTCTTACCAGTTGCTTTGCCACTTCATGGCTATAAAAAGTCCTTGAGGCTTTCAGTTGTACATGCTTGTAAGGGATATTAGCAGTATCACTCATGCATGTCTATCAAAACGAGGCAGCTCAGGTTTCCATCCGTGTATCAACCCCTCATAATACTGATTTTTGTGTTTTCTTTACACAAGAGCAAGCTGCAGTAGCTGTGTACTGTTATTCTTTAAAGGACAGTGAGCATGTAAACTGGTACCATTTAATTTTGTAAGATAATACCAAAGAGACTCCATACCCAAACCACTTTTAAAGGTATGGCATTCACAGAATGCTTCCTGCAGCTTCACTGAAACGTCAGGAATGGGTATCCCTATTTGCATTGTAGCACAAAAAATATTAAGCATTTATATTTGTCTTACACATTTTCAAAATAGATTACAGTACTACTTTCTATTCTACCTATGTAAATCACTAGCAGGCTGTTGGGGAGCTTGATATTGCTGCCATGTAGCAACTTGTTACTTCCAACAAATGTACATTTATTTTGAATAATGAATAATGAAACCATTTTTCAAATGTATATTACCCCAGCCATCTTCAGTAGTATATAGTTTGATTAGAAAACCTTTCAGTATTTTTTCTTTTTTCTTCCGCATGTTGTTTAAGAAAAAAAAAAAAAGTTAATTGAGTGTACAAGAATTTTAAGAATCCTGTGACAATTGTACAAAACTGGCAACTAAAAACTTCCTTGGCCAAGCTACTCACTGATCCTCTGCCCTTGTACATATCACTGCCTATTAAATCCAGTCAACTCGGTGAAGCACAGACAAGTCTTTTTGAATTCTAGATGCCTCCTCAGAACAGAGACCTTTCCTGAATATGTAAATTGCCGTAGCTAGCTCATCCTGTTAAGGTATTGTGTATCAGTGCATGGATCTATCAGTTTAAATATGCTGAAATGCTGAGGAAATAGAGCTATGACCATCCCTGATGGAGATAAAGTCATAAGTCCCTGGGGCTTTTTTTCAAGGTGAGTCTTCATTAGCACAAAAAAATTTGTCAGTTGAGACCTGACACTTGCCATCTGTAGAATCAGGTCAAAATCATCGCTCAGATTCTTTGCAAGTAGCAGTAAATTATTGTAAATGTAGATCAGCAATTTAGAGATGTCAAAGTATGTTCTGGCTTTGTGAAGTACGTTTATACAAAATCTGTAGTTATTACATCTGCATTATTGTGAAATTTGAGGTTAACTGTTAACACTGTTTGGGGGAGTGAAACTAAATCTCTTTGCATGATCTTGATAACAATACTGTTCCTTTTCTGAATAACAGTGATTGAATTCATTAGTTAAATTCCTGTGTAGCAGCACAAAGAACAGGCAATCTTGCTGTATAGTTATTTTGCAGTATAATGTTGCTGTAGTCTTACATGATTTGTTATAAGTGTTTCCTGAAAAACTTCATGTGTAATAAGTGTGATTATTTCTTGTGGATTTTGTATCAGGGTGACCCTGGTTCTTCTGCTGCAGGAATCAAGGTAATGTACTTTTAAAGCAGTTGTGCAGGTAGAAGAGGGGTGGTGGTCCATGTTACTTTACAGCGTCACAGACATTGTGGGTATCATTAATGTTACGTTTTTCTACATCTCTATCTTTAATTCATTTATTCAGATCTCATCTTTCATCTGTTTTCTTACAGGGTGAACCTGGTGAATCCGGGCGGCCTGGACAAAAGGTATTACTTGGCATTGTTCAGTTTTCCTTTTTGTTGGATTTGTGATAAACGATGTTACATCAGTGTTAGCCCTGGCCCCTGTACGAGGATCAGCCCAAGGCAGTACAGTTTAGCTGGCCAAGGCCTGTACATATTTGGTGTATGTTCATTTTGTGTTTTAAAAAAACACAGGAATGATGATACTAATTAACATGAAAAGCAATATTAGACTAACCCACCTTCCCTTTTAGCCACAGCACACTTCTTGCATTGAAAGCCTATTCAGTTGCAGCTGGTGAGACTAACAAAGAATGGCTCTGTTCCTTCAGTGATCATAAGCTAACCCTGCATGTTTGACTGACTATTAACCTTCAGACTATGGTACATTATTACATCTCTGTAGGAAGAAAATAAGTATTGACTAGAATCTTTTTCCACATGTACCTGTTAGGGGAACAAAATAAGTATTGACTAGAATCCCTTTCATATATTCCTGGAAGGGGAATCAAACTGTCAGAGGCATGTGGTATGTTTGGACAGACATAGACCAGGTAATGCTGCTCTGTTCTTCCTTCCAGGGGAAGAAATGCCCCTGGGTGCTGTGTGACTGAGGCTGCTTCTGCAAGTAAAGGTTCTGCAGGAGTTATAATGACTCTGTGCTGCATGAGGCCATCTGAAGCTGGGGAATTTGCTCTTTAATCCATAGTGCATCAAACGCAGTGAATGCTGTGCATTCAGCTCCCTTTCATGAGAGTAGGAGGCAGGTCCTGCAGGGAGAGCAAAGAGACAATGAGAGAACTAGGTTTTTTTGCTTTGCAATACTTAGTTTCCCTCGGGAGCCATCGGCACCATTCTTGCCTCTTACAATATTGAAAATTAGCCACTGCTGCCAGAGCGGAACAGAGTCCAACTGCCAGTTGAGCTAGCAGGTATTCCAGACAGACAATCAAGAGCTAAAATTCTATATAATGGATGGCGACATAACCGTTTTCTAATACTCAAGATATTTTGGTGACTAAGCAAAACTCCAAACCACGTATAAATAAGAAATAAATAAGAAATTAAGTCTTTTTGTTTGAGAAATTATAATTGTCATCAATTATAAGATACTAAACAAAGACTATTATGGTTGCAAATGCAGTTCTTTAGTAAAATACAGTTTTAATTAGGAGAGGTAATCAAAGTTGTTTAAAGCTATCTAATCTACAGAGTCATTCAGTGTGTGCATTCTGCATTGCATGCTTTGCTTGGGTAATAAACCAGAAAATGCACTTAAGAGCCTGTGGAGATTCATACTGTCATTAGGCAAAACTAGGAGTGATTTACCAGCAGACTCCTGGATCTCAGTCCTCGGGCACTCATTTAGGCAGCATGGATGAGTGAGGGGTCCACAGTTCAGACTTTCAATAATCTCAGCTTGTTTACACCAAGGGGAACTTAATGTGTTCTTTCCATTTGCATCATAAGCTTCCACTGTGCCACGTTCATGTCCCAACCCAAACCAGCAGCTCCTATAATGCAGTTATGCAGTGTGCGTCCTCCAGACAGGTGCCCCATGTCTGCTGCTCTGCACCCCTGCTTAGCAGGGACTTGTCACCCCACCAGAGATTGTGGGGGGCTCTTTTTCCAACTAGAGGCATGTCTCTGCCATCTACGTCATCTGAATACTTTTCCCTCTTCTGTGTCCCATTCCTGTTTCCTTCCTGTATCTTCTTTTCTTCCTCTCATTCTCGTTGTTCCTTATCCATCCTCTAAGGACAGATGTATATTGAGCTGCCCACCTGAATATTATTTACATTAAATGAAATGAGGCAGTGTTTTCGGCAATCTGACAAGGCTGCTGTGTGCCGTATTGTGTGCAGAGGGGATAGGATGACCTGCTGTGCCAAGCTGAGCATTATGAATAGAGTTGGTATACAGCCTTGGTTTCTTTAAAAATCATTCTTCTCAAAAATCATACTCAGATATTAGGAAGGGTCCAGAAGAGAAAATAATATGCATTCATCTGCAGTACCAATTGTAATTAAGAAATAGTGATTTATATAATTGTGTTTCGCATTGTTTAATGTATCTTTGAGGGACATTTTAATTGTTTTAGATGACTGTGACTTTGAACTGGCTTTGCTGGACCCTCTTCTTGTTATGTGTGAGCCTACGGGGGTTACCTCTGTCCCAAGATTAAATAGTGACCTACTGCAGCAATACTATTATATTATCGATTATAAATATTCAAATGCTGTGCTTAGAAGTGAAATATACAGTGCCTCCACAATTAGATAAGAAAAGTTCTTGATAGTAATTTTGTATGTATGGCACGCAAGAAATGTTTGCAGTTAACATTTTGTTAGTTCAATGGAGGCCTTTTAAAGGATTATTCTTTTGCAAGATGATAACCCAATTTTTGCTTTAGAAAGTGTTAGTGAGCATATCAAAAAATAACAGTGTCTGTTGAAAATGGCATCCTAGCTTCAGTTCTTCTATCTGATTTTATAGTTAATATTTTGAGACTGGAATCTTTCCTGTGCTTTTAGGCAGTTTGAACAATTAGAATTTTGGAGAAACTAAAATGCACAAAGAAGCTTTTATCAGATCATTCTATACCACTTGAAAATCACTCCATTTGGTAAAGTGATTCACACAACCTCTCTATTGTGTCTTTCAGTTTGTGGCAGAATGTAATTTTGTTATGAACATTTCAAGTCTATTCAATATTACTACCTCAAAGAAGTATCTTTGGGTACTGTAGTTTGATGAACATCTATATTATGTATGCATGTGTTTGTGTTTGTGTACGTATACATGTGTTTATGTGAGTGTAGGAATGTATGTAAGCGTGTGTGTACACAGACATGTAAGATATTTTAATAGCACAATCTGTATGAATCAGCCCAAACCACAGAGTTGAAATCTGGATTTCTGTAAAGCTCAGGAGTGTACAAAGTCTGGGATATGGTTCAACTTCTAATAAAGGTAAAAGTTGGCTTCAGAGTTCAGACCTGAGCTTCCAGAAAGTTCAGGGAATATTCAGATCCAAAGTGCTGTTTAGAATCCACCTCTGTATTAAAATAAAATCTCCAGCCTTTAAAATAATGATTTCTTCACATGTTATTGCTCTTTTTTTCCTCTTCATCATCTTTATTTCCCTGGACAAAATCTTTCCATTTAGCTGATATCTCAAAGTGACCATTTGTGAGAATGTTGTCATTCTTGTCTTAGACTAATTTCAACTTAATTTCTGAATTAAAACATTCTGGTTTCAAATACCTGTTACAAAATTACCCTTGCAAATGCAGTTCTATAGCTCTTTTAACCGCAATTTTAAATAAGCAAGGCTTTTCTGGGTAAAGCAGTAAAAGGTTATACTCCCACTGTCCTTCATGACACCGTGTAGATTCACAGATAAATAGCAAGCTCTGAAATGATGCCATGGATAGCTCTATAAAATTGATGGCCCAGTTATAATTATGCAGTCCTGCTTGAAGCATGCAATTTAAACTAAGCTCTTCTGAATTGCTTTGTAGCTAAATCAGACAGTTACACAGCACAGTATCTAGCTCAGGATTGAGAATGGAACAGAATTAAACATCTGTTGTAAGTTTGGAACTTAAATGGCAGAGTGTAAAGTGAACCACTACTGCTTGTTTTCTTCTCTTTTGCTGAAGGCTAATAAGAATTCGTGTTTGGTTTTCCTGACATGGATTTTCAATCTGGTTGTCATTTTCATATCCAAGGTTCCCAGAAGATACCTAAGGTTTTAACACAACTCTTACTCATTGTACATTTAAGACACTTATTTTGAAAATATGAGTCCTGCTGCAGCTGACTAGCAGTCATTCATGCTCTTTTAACTTCCTGCACAATTTACGGGGGTGTTTTCTGGATAGTGATCATAACTGAATAATGTCTGTAATATTATGTAATTTTCCTGTGTAGGGTGAACCAGGTCTTCCTGGGCTTCCTGGACTCCCTGGAATAAAGGTAAATAAACTGTGTATCTGTTATGTTGGGGAGGGACATCACAAAAAGGGGGAACTGCAAGAATTTGGCTCAAATGGACTTGCTGTAATTGTCTTACATCTTCTGAGTCTCTGCTATAAAACTGGGGGTTGGCATAAAAAGGTTTCACATGGAAAATTGATTAAGTGTCTATGAGTAAGCGAACAGTGTAGCTTACATTTAAATGTGAGATAAAATTAAAACATTGCATTCTAGTGTGTGGGTTTTTTTACTCTAAAATATTAGAGGGGTTTATATATTTATTTTTTTTTATTACTTAATGGAAGACTCTTGTCATCAAAGTTTTACTTGGTTTCTACTTTGATGTGTGCTTTCCAGTAGCAATAATATACTGAATTTACCAAGCCTCCAGCCAGAGAATGCATTAATTATACACAGGCTGTGGAGAACTGGCTCTGTTGATAAAAATACTCTGTGCTCCATTACACAGCAGTGATTTCCACTAACAAGTCAAAATGTTTTAGTAAGACTCTTGCCAGTATTAGGTACAGTACCTGACCCAATACCTGGTTTAGTCCCTGGCTCCCAGTTTATCTGGAATCTTTAGGCAAGTTGATACAAAAGACACGTGGTTGGTTGAGTTCTAAGTAGTTGCATTGGGAGTTGCAGACACTCGCACAGTTCAAGCTGTACCTGTATAATTCTGCACAGAGCGAGTGGATTCACACATCCTGAGTGAGTACAGATTAGAATGGTCGCTTCTCCTTCGTGGAAAAGACTGTTCTTTCAGGAAACAAAATCATTACGTTCCAGCATGGGCCTGTGTATGCCTCGAGGAGATAGTTTTTATAACTTCTCCCATAACAAGGAGGATAAGTCAGAGACCAAATTCTTGTCCATTGTGGTAGGATTCAGGATTTATGTAATGGAATGTAATATTTGCAATGGTTTTCTTAAGGGACCTGTGAATTGCCACAGCATTGAAGCATAATGTCCCTTCTGTGTTCCTAATGAATTATGGGAAGAATTGAATGTGCATATTAAAGTTTGTGTGTTGGAACAGCTGAAAATACAGTTCCCAGGGAGGTTGTTCATTTTCTGCAATAATGAATCCTATACTGACTAGTGAAGATCATGTAAGAGGAGAGTCTTGTGTGGTTAAACTATTTTTGTAAGGACCTTTGGCAGCAATCCCTATTCTATTTACTTTAACAGTGAGCAAAGAGTAGCTCAGTTGAAGGTCATTGGGGCACTTGCCTGGGGCACTCATCCTGGGAACACTTGCCAAAAGCAACTGGAGTTGTGGCTGGTCTTTGGGGATTCCATCTTCATGCAGACCTTGCATGTCCATGCATATAACCAATAAATAAAAAAGTCTACATCTGAGCATCTGCTCTGGAAAAATTATTTGTTGGCAGTAAGACTGGCTCAGAGGGGCAGCTTTCAAAATCACCTGAAAGGCAAGAAGTGAAGTGAAAAATGGATGAAGTGTGGGATTTTTGCCCAGTGAAAATTTGTTTCCGAATTCAGTGGATCCAGTGGAAAAACAGTGCAGCTGCCTGCAGAGTAAAATGGAATCATTTGGTTAAATATTAATCATTTAGGAAAATGCAGTCTTCTATTTAAAATCCAGTCCAGAGGGAGAGTTGTGGTGTTTCAGTGAAGAAATTTTGTCTAGTGCATTTCTGCATTGAGGTGTCTGTCTGTACCCTAGATGGTGACACAGCACGCTAGCAAAATGTGCATAGGAGAGAGCAAAGCATATCTGGTCACATCAGGCTTACAGGATGAGTGCTGTTCCATTCAAGGCATCTGTAAACTCTGTGTAATTAAGCAGTCTGTAGAAAAGAAACCTGGACTTTTCTGTCACTGAGATCTATGTCTGAGTGAGATGAGGTAGAGAACATGAGGCATGAGAAGAGGTAGCAGAAACTAGAGAATGGCTGGAGTTAGGAATATGGGCACTCCTCAGCAAAGAAAAGGTAGTATTTTCCCCCTTTTCTCACCCTCTGTTTTAGGAAAGATTTATATCTCACCATGGGAAAATCATCACATCAAATTCCAAAAACAACATCAGCATTATCTTACTGAAAAATAAATTTCCAGGGAACTAGTGTTGATTGAAAATTACTTCAAAATAGCAGTGACAGGATAAGTCTGGACTTGCAATCACTTGGCACTATCATGTTATTACCACACAGAACAGAGAGGAATTCTATTTGTAGCAGTGACTTTTTTACTGTCTTTTTTTTTCTCTTTTTTTTTTCTGCTGTTTTTGTTCTCTCTTTTTTTTTTTTTTTTTTTTTTTTTTTTTTTTTTTTTTTTTTTTTTTTTGATTGTTTCTTGTTGTTGGTTACAGTATTTTCAAGGATTTTTCAGAACTTTATAAAACTCTTCAAGATATGTCTTTGCTATTCTCTTAAGAGCGATTTGCGGTGATGGTATGTGTAATGCAAAAGAAATAGTACAAACACCTCACAGTGTTGTTACAACATCTAGAAACTTTTCACAATATGTAAGTTTCCATAAGGGAAGTTTTTCCTAGCAAATGGATAACAGCATTCTTGTGAATTTGCATGCCAGCCCAGTAGCTGTTGGCAGAGATTTTTCAGGCTATTTCCAAACTTTATGAGAGGTAAAGAAAAGTAGATCAAGATACATGGATATTCTACACAGAAAAGATTCCTGGATGTAGTTCTTAAATATTAAATAGTAAGTTCCTTGTTCTTTAAATCTGTTAGTTGGACTGAAATTTACTTCCTTGTGAATTAATCTCTGCCGTGGCAGAGTGTATTATGAAATGTTTTAGGTAACAGTAAACATACATAGCACTCTTTACACATGGTAAACCAGCCTATGATAACACAAATGCCATGCCAGGCAATGGACCATATCTGTCCAGCTACATCTCATCTTTCTTCTTATGGTTGAAGAAGCTTCCCAAGACATTCATTCCAGTGTGCTCAAACATACATAAAGGATTAATAGATACTAATCACTGAGAAAGTTTCAGCTTCTTATAATACCATTTCAATTAATTAATCAATGTTCCTGGGAACCTGTTAGGACTCAATTGAATGTGATACTGGAGCCTGAATGAGCAGCAACATGGGATGGACATGCAAGTATCATATCTGAATTCAGAGTATGCAGCAGGGTCTTTTATTACTTACTTTTCTAGACCCATTCACTATGCACATGCGGATGTTTTGGGAGTTCTTCCTGTTCCTTTGCAATCTCTCGTTGTCAGTTGGTGCCATGGAGGAAACATAAGTGCAGTCAGTTGTTTCCAAGACAGTGAAGAAGCTGTCTGTGACATACTGGAGAAACGTTACTCAGGCACCTGTTGCTGTTTAGGAATGGCTGGAAACTTAATGAGCCCCTGAATGTGTTCCACCGTGTCACTTGGGAAGCAAGTAAGGCACCTAAACACAGAATATTAACTCATCACTCTGCTATCCCCCAACTGATGCCAAGCAGACACAGAAGCCTGTCTGTGAAACACAAACTTCATATATCTGTTTTATCTCATAACTTTTGTGGGAAGATACATACAATGCAGCACTTACTGTAATGTGATGCATACTCTTGTTCATTTTAACGTCAGATGTCTTTCAAATCCACTGCATTGCATTTTCTAGAATTTAGGCTGTACAGTTTTCAACTTCTTCACTGAGTGAGAAGCCTTCACAGAACACAAGCCTCTTCTCAGTAGCAGAACTTTATGCGGGATCAGTGACATTTCTGGCATTTGTCCCTCAGCTTTTAAAACAGATACCGAACCAAAGCTTATGAGTGCATATAAATTTTTATTTTATCCTGTTCAAGCAGACAGAACTGCTGAATGATTTGACATGAGAAAAGACAGACTTCTTAGTTCTTCTGCTTTAGAGAGGTAGGGAAAGCTTTCTGTGTTTTAAAATCTGGTGGAACTGGCTGATTCAATAGACTTGCCTGTGTGCAACATATTGTATCTTTCTATACAATTACTTAGAGTTGAATTCCCTGGGGCTGTGCTTGAGCAAGGTTTCAGAAGAACCTGGATAGGGATATGGGAATTTGAATTATGTCCTTTTCTTTTTATGAAAGCAAAAACAGTTTTAATTTTCTTCAGTACTTTTTTTTTTTTCTGTACCTACTCAGAGATCTTACCTTGTGACTTTCCTAAATCCATGTAAAGGCTGAAAGACTCTGCTCCACAGAAATTAATTTTTAAGCTCTAGAAGAGTTATTACTACTTTCATCCAGTTAGTTCTGTTACGAAAGGGAACTTTCAGAGAAAATGAGAGACAGAATTTTCAAGCTGGATGCACAGTAGTTATTGTCCTATTTAAACACTTGTAGAAAAGAGATCAACAGTTGTTGAAGCTTATGTATTATTGGAAATTGCTCTTATCTGGCAGCAAAATTAAAGAAAATCTGAAGTAAATGGTAGTTCTAAGCATCTCATTTTGGAGTCAATGCTGTTCACCTACAGGAAAGTTTTGCAAATTCCCCTTTTCTCCCAGGAGTTCTTAGGACGACTGTGCACATTTACCTGATGCATTTTTTTCTTTTTGATATTTCCATTCTTTTTCCTGTTTCTCTTCCTTGTCATTCACTGTTAACAGGAAACCTCAATTTTCTCCAGTACTCATATATTCTTGCCCAGGCTTCAGTTCATTTTTATCCGATAGATCCCCATACAGAACTCTTTCTAACCTGGACTCAGGGGCTGGAAGGGACCACCTGACTTTGTGACACACACCTCCAAATCCTGGACACAGAGGTGTGCTGAACACATTAACTGCAACAATTGGAATTTGAGGGAATTAATTTCTCCCTGTTATGCACTTACCTTAGATTATATATATATATATATATATATATATATATATATGGAAATATTCAAGTGTGGATGAATTTCCAACCTTTCATTACTCACATACGGTGTTCTTGAAAGTGGATCTTCTGCCTGAGCAGAGGGAAATGCATAGTTTAGTATAGGTTAAATACTGAGAAGTAGACTATAAGGATGCATGTTTTGAGTGCAAATGGTAGGTGATTTAAAAATATAGGACTTAATATCTGTATTTGGTGGGCTAGTTTTCAGAAGTAGCTCTATTCATGGCTGGGTAAAATACATTACACAACTGTGCAGTCCTTTTTGAGTATTCACTTTCCAGAGTGGAAGTATACATACAAACATATCTGTATGTATATAGTTACACATCTATCTTTGTTCCTTCATTCCTAGCGCTCTGGTTTCCATATTTTATGGTGGTAATCACTTCCATAGGGTAAACATGTAATTTCCTAGAAATAATTTTGAGAATCAAGGCCAGAAAATGCAGTCATCATCCACATTGGATGGTATGCATGTGTCAGGAGTGTTTACTGGGGCATTCTTCAAAATATATGCAGTTCTTATTAATCTGTCAGAACCTATATCCTCCAAATCCTGAAAGGTCTCGTTTTCTGTCCTGGAAAATGCTAAAACATAAGTAACTGAAACACAGAATGTTGTTTCCTCTAAAGCTATTACTAGTTGGAAGACTAAGCTTATAATGAACTGTTTCACAGCATATGTTTTATAGCATAGTTTTTCTTTTTACAACAACAAAAAAAATCCAAATCCAAAATTTTGAAAACGGTTGAATAATCTGACAGTCCGTCATCCTGCTGTATTAAGAAACCAAGAATTTTGTCATCCACAAAGAAAACTTGACATCAGTAATCTGAAAGTATTTCTTTGCCTCAAATAAACATTTTTATAAGGTCAGAAAATGAGGCATGCCACTAAGTTCTTTATCTTTCAGAGTAGCAATAAAAATTCATGAGATTTGTTAAAAATTGTTTTTTAAAGAAAACAATTTGAGGCCAGACTCTTCATCATTTAGCAGTTCAGTCATCGCAAATAATTAAAAATTAGGTGCTCATTACAACAAGTTTTTTTATTCTAATCCTCAAAAGTAGTTACCATGCTGAATTGAATTATAATTAGCCTTTAAGTAAAAAGTCCATTATATGATCGATGCATGCAGAATTAATCAGAATTATTACTGGTTCTGTTAATACTCTCCCAAAGCAACTTACTTGATAAGAAGACAGAACTTAAAAGCAAGGAGAAAATCAGGCTCACTAAAAGGCAATATATTTCATGCAAATAGGGGCTTGTTATGAAGCTTCAGGATTTTAGCCAGGTTGTAAGGTTTTACTTCTCTAACTCTGAATGAATCATAAAGACTAAATATGCATTTGGAAATTCTAAACCACAATTGTTTTTCCAACTTTAGAGACTGATTAGGGAGTAACGATATTGTTTCAAATGCGATGAGTGAGCCAGACAACCTGTTTTAACTGGCAATTTCTGGAACCAACTCTGAAGTGATATGAAAAACCTTAAGCAAGACCTTATAAAATGGGGTTAGGGATTTTTTTTTAATCAGATTTCCTTGTACCTTGTTCATTTCCTTCTTAGGAGCTGAATACTGTAGTCCTCCTGAGAGCAAAATTCCCATGGACATCAGGCTATATATAAAGTCCCTCTAATGCTCTTGCAGTGAAAAAAATACTCTCTGACTTGTACAGTCTAAGGCCAGCTGAATTTCTGAGAAATTCACTGCAACTAAGTGCTGCAGACAGGGGCAGGGCATGAGCAAGCACAGCTTCATCAACCACCATGGATTGCTCTGTTCAAGGCTCCTGAGAATTTAACTCTCACTCCTCTCCAAAGCGCAGGCACTGCAGTATTTTGGCTAGATAGCAACCTCAGAAATAAAGTTTTAGGGCAGCAGAGGGCAACTTCCAGAAAATCAACACAAGCACCAGTGAACCAAATCCAATTTATTGTAACTTCATATCTGTTCCCCAACTTGTCTTGCATCTGAGTTTCGGGGTTTGTTGTGGATTTTTTGTTTGTTTGTTTGGGGGTTTTTTTGTTGGTTCTTTTTGTGGGTTGTGGGTTTGGTTTTGTTTGTTTGTTTGTTTTTGTTTTTGTTTTTTTGTAGTTTTTTTTTATGCTAGCTCTTCTATGTATCTCCACCTTTGCAGGATTCTTTCAGTAGAGTTAGGCAAGGAAAGGGCATCATACTGTTTTGTTTTAAATATGCTTGTAAGTGAGCCAGGGTAACGCTGAAGACAAGCATACCTTGGTCGCTTGATGTGATTAAAATGAGGACCCTTCCATGTCAGTGCTTGTCAGAAAGGACACTTTGGGGTCTCCCAAGGTCTGTGACTCCTGAAGAATTTGAAGGCTGACCCATGCCAGACACAGAAATTTTTGGAGAACCATGAGATCTACAGGCAGGAGTTTGGAAGCTCCAAGCCTGTCCAAAGCTGTGTGTTCAAGCATAGTCATGGTTTTCCTTAAGCCCACACAGCTGAGTTTTCTGTGAATGGAAAAAGTGGGATGGATCCACCTTTCCATAATCCTCCGCAGAAATTCCGGATGCTTTGGCATGGTTTGCCAGCTCAGAGGTGTGCACACATGAGTCCTGATCTTGGTACATTCAGACTTCTAAGAGAACACCAGAGAAAGGTGTGTGTCCTGCCTTGTGGCACACCTGCCAGTCAGCCCAGGAGGTTCAGAACTTCCATGGTCTTGGCACACACTGACCAAAATATTTCAGGACCAGTGAACTGTATAATAAAGGTATAAGAGTGTGACATTTAAATTTCCCTGGCAAATTCTACTACATAGCACTAGATAAGAGTAAGGATGGAAATTACATTACTCCTTTCAAATTCGTGGACTAAAGGTTGGTTTAGTCACATTTCTATAGCATAGAGAACATAATATAGTAATCTCTTATAGCTGAAAATAGTAAGGTGACCCTGGGACTTAACAAGTAGGATAGTAAATTCAGAAATGGAAGTGAATTTATTTCATTGTTACAGGAAAGTTGGTGGTTTGGGTGCCTTCCTGTAGCACAGGTATCTTTTTTAGGCAAACATTGATCTGGATGGGAAAATGTGTGTTATAGTCATTAGAAGAATAATTGCAGAAGGAAGGACCTTCTGTGGGAAAACAGTGTATCCAACAGCTACTGTTCTCTGCTGATTGCTTGTATCAGCAAAGAGCTGTTTGTTTCAGGCACTGCTAGTGGCTTAGGTTTGTGAGAACAAAGTTTCAAATAGGGCTGGTGGTGGGTGTCTCAGCTGTGCAATAAAGGCTAATTCTGACCAAATATAGTATTAGAACGACATTGTTAATAAACATTTGCCAAATTAGGGGTGTTTCAAACAGCAGGCAGCATTGCAAAGGGTATTTCAACGGTTGCACCTTTTTTAAGCATAAGTCCAAGTTTTAGCCAATTACGGTTCCATAAAACTTGAAGATGACAGTGAGCATGAACTTAAGTGCATCTTAGGGTTAACCTCTAATATCAAAGCTAATCTCTGCTTCAGCCCATAAAAGCTTTGATCATCATGAAAACCAGTTATGAATATATCTAGATAATAATCCTCATGAAACGTTGGCTATTCTGTGAAGTAAATTTCAAGGTGGCTTTTTAATATTGAATTCTGAGGGAGCTCACATTACCCTAGATGTAGAGCATGCCATTATAGGGCCCTTTAATGGTTTAGACTTTTTATGGTAAGAGGTAAAAATGAACGTCATAATTGTTCATGATTAGCAGTGCATAATTTGCTATCTGACCCACTAATATTTCTACAGACAACACATATTAGTGGTAGTCTGTTAAAATATCAACATATGAAGCCACTAAAAATTATTCTTAAAATCACAACACATCACTTCTGTAAACTGTACGAAATTCACGAGCTTGTTGATTTTTTTTAATACCACTCTGCCCGTGTTGTGATTAATACAGATTGCTCCAAGTCCTAAAAGTAGACGAGGTTTGAGTGCTGAAATTTGTCTTGTTGACATCCTGTGCATTTTGGGAGTTTCTAAGCAGTGTATACCAAAGGGTTAAAGTAAAACATGCAAAAGAGCCATCACTTGTTGATGCCTTTCTATACAGCTGCCCAACAATATTTCAAATGGGGGAGTTCCTTACCTTTCTTTCAAAACATAACTGTTTAACTCCTCTTTCCAGATTTTCTGTTCCTTGTCCCAGCTTTGGCAGGCAATGAAGCTTGCAGTAAATTCTTAGTGGATAAAACTTGGATATTATTGTAAGAAGTTGCAGTGAGATGTTTAAAAAAGTGTTATAAGTCTTGGTTACTCTGATTCCTTGCATTCCTCTCAGCATCTCACAGTAGTTTTGAACAAATTCCGAGTTCATTTAAGCAAGAGACTTAAGAACAGGAGGTGCTTCAGTGAACACCAGAGCCGCAATATTGTCAAACCGAAGTACAGTCATAAACAAGCCTTCACTCTTGCTTTCCTGTACCTATGTGCCAGCTAAATCATAAATGTCATATATATTTACAACAAAAAGCTAAAACTCTTAGTCCTTTATTTTCTAACCACACTCCTCTATGGCTCTGGAATCTTGTTGTTGTGATGGACTAATCCTAATGGTCTCTCCCTTACAGTTGTGTAACAGGGACACCAGCGTGCTTTTCTGAGAGGAAGGTGTTTTCTTTACATTTCACATGTTAATTTTGATACATTCCTTTTTTTTTTTTTTTTTTTTTTCTATTTGAGTGGCACAAAAGGTAGCATAAAGCATGAAGTCAGCAATATTTGCAGAATAAAATGGCAGGATACAAGTGGTAAGAGGAATGGGCATTGCTTTTCATGTAAATATCACTCTTCTGAGTAACTGAGACAGAAATGGCAGAAACAAATTTGATACAGTTGTTACCTCCACTAACTTTGAATGTTGCAGAAGTATACCCGATTGAGAATTTTACTTAATGCCTTATGCCATGGATACACTTCAGAGATTTGAAATATTAGAGAAGACATGGCTTAATTTCAAATCATCCAAACATGTTGTCTTTTTGCTTAGAAGCTTAGTTCAGACGGCAAATCAGATCTGTCTTTTAATCTACTTATCCTCACTAGCACAGCGTAGAGGGAGAATTGCATGCATTTCTTGATGTAGCCAGGTTTTACTGCTGCAGTTTGTTTCATGTCTGATAAGAATACAGTGTTGGATCATGTTCAACTTGGCATCCACCAGAGCCACCACGTCTCTCTCAGCAGAGCTGCTACTCAGACAGCCAGTTCCTAGTCTCTGCTAACACACTACTTTTTCCACTCCACATTTGAAAACATTTGAAAGCTCTGTGCCATGTAAGACCTGTATTTGACTTATCCTGATTAAGCTACTAGCTTCTTCCATTATCAATTGCACTAGCTTTTGCAAAGCATCTTTTTCTAACTTCTTTTGAGATTTTGGGGGAAGGTGGGGCTTCTTGGACTTTGGCCAGAAGTTTTCTTGTGGTATGCAACTGGTATAGTCCTGAGCAAAGAGCAAGAATTTGACTCAAAAGCTGTGCATCAGCCTCTGAGTGACACTTCTAAGCCTTACCCCCGAAAAGATTAAGTCAAGTAGTCACTGCATATTTCATCTGCCTGAAGTCATAATAAGCTGGCCAAGAAATTAGCCCTGGCAAAATTCAGTGTTATAGCAATATGGATCTAATGAGTACTTTCTCATTCTAATATAAATGAGTGAAGCTGCATTGTTCTTCATTTACTGACATTAAAGTGCTTCCATCTGCAGTGATGGAACCTTATGTTACTCTTGCTGGTGTGCAAGACTTCTATAAACTGTAAGGGTTCTTTTGTATGAGAGCAAAAAAGGTTCTCTGTGACATGTTTGTCTCAGTTTATTTCTTTGTTGCCAGACTTTCAACCATGGCCAGCTGGAACTTTACATAAGAAAGCTCATTATTTACTTGTATTTTTTAATAACCTAAATTGGGGTCTTTGAGTGCTTTCTATGGCCCTCAATGTAGCCACATGAAAGATTTCTCTTGTTATGGGCTTGCTTTGAGCTGTTAGTGATGGATTGCTGATGAGAGCACAGGTGAATGTGCAAGAATACTTCATAATTTGCTCGCCCTGTGCAGCATACCTGTGTTTCTAAGGAGGGGAAAAAGGTGAAGTATTACTCAACTGCTCCTATGCACTCTCTGTATGTTGTCAGTAATGGTATCACTACAGGATTTTAATACATCTGTCTTTTAGCTATTTGAAGAGGCATTTGATGGGTAATTTTTAAGATTTAAGTTCAGGGTTATAGTTAAAAGGCTAATAAATAAGTATTAATTAGGTTACACTACTGATTTTAAAATTTATAGTAGCTTGTGGGCATATCTTCTTGATTCAAATTTTTGTGGAAAAAATGCAAGATTAATTAGCAGGAAACTTTATTCAGGAGAGTTTGTGAAGGAAAGCATATGGCTTATTAATCTTCCATTATCCCTCTTCAGGCATGGAGATAGGTAATAAAATATGGCCTTACTCAGTGGCTCAGTGCTGTTTCTGCTGCAGCTCTGCTTGATTCCTGCTATTTGTCTGTTCTGTTTGTACAAATGAATGTGAAGGAAGGGGACAGAACAAGGAGAGAATGAGGAGAACTGTGGCTCATTCCCAGCTGTTCACAGCCAGAGAAGATGTCTGGGTGCAGAGAGCTGAAGTATTTTACTGTCAGAATGAGGAGGGAGAATACCACGGTGCTTCAAGTCTCTGACTTGAAAGGAGATTCAACACATTACAACAGTACCATCTGGCCTCTCCATTTGTCATTGCTTTGTCATACTCTTACCGTCTCTGCCCATCTATTCATGTGCTGCATTAGAAAGCTCTATGTGACTGAAAAGAACTGTCCCTTTCTAAGTTTAGGAACGCTCAGAAGCCTCTTCCTGCCGTCAGACTTGCTTTGATTAGTTGGATGTGTTGCATTACAGACCAGGTTGCATATTAACAGTGCTTAACCTATGAAACCCATATTTAACACCTTCTGCTTCATTTGCATTTCATGTGCTGTGTGATGGCTTGCTACAAGAATTTATGCTGATGAAAGTAACTCATGATGAAAAGTACTTCTATATAACTGTTGCATCACAGCTGGAGAGCTGTAATCAATACAGGGGGAAATACTATTCAAAAGAAACTAGTGTTAGTATAATTACATACTGCTAAATAAATAAACTAACATTCCTCTCATATTTTTAAAGGGTGAACCAGGTTTCATTGGTCCTCAAGGAGAACCTGGCTTGCCAGGGCTACCAGGAACAAAGGTAAGGGGAGTTGGCCAACACTTTGGTGCGAAGCCCCTAGACCTGATGTCAAATTCAACTTCCTCAGCAAGTAGTAGAGACTGAGACTGTACTAATGGAGGAAAATGTGGAAAGTTATAGTTAATGGACCAGAGCTTTGAGATAGATCCATATATATATATATATATATATATACACATATATATATGTATGCATTTATGTATATATATGTACTGTTGCCCTCAAAAAGTTTGAAGGCAGATGTTGTCTCACAACTTTTAGATTAGTGAATACCCTTTTTTCATGTTAGAATCCAAAACTGACTTGTTCAAGAGCCAGAATATGCATGACTAAAGAAACTATATTTTCATAAATGTGCTGTTTTTTTAGAAAAATGGCTTGAAAGTTTGTACAGGGATTAGAGTTTTGATACTACCCACCAGACTGAAAATACAGCTAAAGTAAACCTCTGTTTCTTCTGTTGGCTTGGATTCTTTGGTTGTGCTGATTTGGTGTGCTAAAGACTGCCCAGTATTTTCCATATATGTGTATCTGTTGCAATAGGGTGACAGAGGAGAGGCAGGCCCTGTTGGGAAGGGTGAGCGAGGTGAGCCTGGAGTCCCTGGACCAAAGGTCAGTCTGATTTTATAATGGAAAGGTTTTGTTAGTTTTACAACTTATGAACACATCTTTTCCTGCTGAGAAGCAGAACAAAACTTGGTGAGTGAGCTTCTAAATGGAAATGCTGTCAAATATTATACTTCAGTCCAGAGCACAATGGCAGTCTTGTGTTCACAGCTGTGGAACTGCAGTCTGAATGGACTCTTATTTGGTCTACAAAGTAAAGGCACTACCTACATACATTGTCATGAAATTGGCCTAATTCATTCCAGCTGAAGTCATGACCTCCAGGTCCCTAACTTTCAGCATCAGTGTTTGAACTCTTTGACCAGTGTAGCTATTGAATGCAGAGAAAATCCATTTTGCATGCTGTTTTCTAACTCTCTGAGAAAGAGATCAGTCTAACTACATTTTAGCATTGTCTTAATATTTCCCTCTGTGTCAATACTGTCAAGTTTTTCTTTCCTAATACATCTTGAAAATAGTAAGGCCAATTTTGCCCTCCTTGGCCTGTGAGTTTGTATTCACTTGAACTGTTGAGAAAAGAAATTGTGCTAACATTTTATTTTAATCTCCATATGTTAGAATATTTAACTATATCTCTTGGCTATCATTTCTCAGGAGCTATGGAATGACAAAGGCCATTTCTGAAAACCAGTGTTAATGATGCCTACTGTTTACTAACACCAATACTACTTTTCCTTTGGAAGGGTGGAATCTGTGGCCTTTGCACTCTGGTGTTAAAGAATATATTAATTTGGGTGCTATTAAATTCAGTGCCTTTACAGATTCATTATCTTCATAATATAAAATGAACTGTTTCTGGTGTTCCATACTGTAGTTAGTCATTACTAATTTCTTTTTCTCTGCACTCCCATTTCTCTATGATTTCTCTCCTATCTTCCTTCAAACAGGGCAAAACAGGTGAACCTGGATCTAGAGGCCCAAAAGGGTCAAAGGTTAGTAGTAAAGAAACTGTCTTTAGTGGAGTAATTACCATGATGATTTTTAGGATCAATTATTTGTAACATTTCACAGAAACTTCACTTGTCTCTTTAAAAGAACATGTAACAATCTGCAGTGTTCTTTATAAGTGAAACCTTCTGACTTTCAACTTTAGGTGTTAAAGTCAAAAATTACATGTTTTGAACACTGTGATTCTAATCCTTTTTCTGTTATAACATCCATTCCACTCTGCTCTGGTTTTCCTTGTGCAACTTGGTTTCTCTCTGTGTAACTGATATCCACATGCCAGGATCCAACACCTGGCAGTGCTATTATATAATTTTGTGGATCCACACATCGGTGAGTTGGGAATCAGTGCAATCCCAAGTACTGCAGGCCAGAATTCCTACAAAGGCAAGAGTTGTCATTTGCATTGCTGTTTTACTACTTAAAAAAAACCCACTTTGAGTATATTTATCTATCCACCCACCTATCAATAGATATAGGTGGTTCACATATATGGAGAGATAAAATGTGTGTTTTTTCTGTTACTTTATCTGCTGTGCAAATACTGTGCTCACTAGATTCCTTCAGAGCAAAAGCAAAATGAAAACATATTTGTTTAGGTGGTTATTGAGTCTACTGTCAGAATATTCTAAGGTGACAAGACAGTGTAGGCTGGTGTGAGACTGTTTGCAGTTCTTGTAAAGTCCTTGAAGAGTAGCCTAAAGTGCTTAAGGATATGATTAAATGAGTGCCATTTAACCTCTTTCATTCTCAACAGAAAGAAGCATTGGAAAACTAATGGGGGGATTAAATTATCAGAGTGAGAGTAGGAGAGTAAATAAGCCTCTCATTTGACAATACTACCTGGACATCTCCCACATGCACCAAAATTATAAAGATATCCCTTTTAATTTCCTTTTTATCAAAAAATTACATACAATTCTCATTTTACCTGCATACCTGTCATGAAAATCTGAAACACTGAAAGGAAAGGCAGATAGCACAACCTTGACAATGCCCTGCCACCAACCTGCTCTCCAAAAGTCTTCATTAGCCCCATGAAAGTTTTCTGTTTTCTGTGTGTTGTGTGAATTGGTCATTCACTGGTGAATTAGTCATTCTTCCATGACTTTTGCCAAAGTTCTCTAGATTTCAACAGGACCGAAAGTTGCAGTTCTTACCCATATTAATTTTAAGTAATATAAAAACATAAGAGCTTGCTGTGAAAGGGACTGTGAAATGAAATTAATTATGAATGCTGCGTTATGAATGCATACATGTTTGAAATTCCCTCCATCATTTCAAACATATTACCAATAGGAAGGAAAAGCTGTGTGTAATTTGGCAACGATCTTAAGCCTTTCACAGAAAGGGAGTCAAGAAATTCTAATGCTGATAGTAATGTTGTGCTTGAAGGGGAGGCAATGACAGAGCAAGACAGTTCAGAAAGTGGAGTCTTGATCACAAAAAGGAAAGTTTATACATTTTGAAACACACCTTTGAGGAAGTTGTTGGCTGTTTTCAGACTGAGTGTTCTCTTCAAGCTTTTGATAGTAGTGTCATTAAGAAGAGGGATGTTATACAAATTACTTAATTGGTAATCTGTCTTTTTTTTTGTTTGTTTTTTGGTATTTCTTACTCCAAACCAATACAATACTCTAATAATTCACACAGAACTAATTCATCATTGTCAAGTTTATCATTACAGAGATTTCAAGAGACTTTTCATTAAAATCCACATTCTATTTAGGATGAGAGGCTGGCCCTTTAAGCCAGTTTATATGAGAAAACATATTTGAAAGGGAAGAACTATGTGATTTATTCTTAAATGGTATATATCTGTTTTCAAATATCATTTTTAAATAGGGTGATACAGGTGACAGAGGTGACACGGGATCTGCAGGTCCACGGGTAAGTTTACTTTTCATCACAGCTCTTTGTATTATACTCTTAGATTCAGTGCACGTGACCTGAAATCATAGCAGTAACTGTAGTTAAAGCTCCAGATGAAACTGGGTACTAGACTCTGTTGGAACGTGTGTTGCTAACTGACCTGAAATATGACTAACATCCCACCGCAACTGCAGTCTCCTGTTCACAGTTTGTGGGCTGGATGTTCCGTGCCAGATGTTCTGACATTGTTCATGGCCAATACAAAACGAGAGTATTGAACCGCTTGAATATTTTCCCTTGGAAGTTTCATATGTTTGCTTTCCCACTGCAGCATAAGTCACTGTGTACTGACCTGCTTATTTATCCTTTTTTTAATAAAAAAAAATTTTGTTTCTTTTTTACACCAACCTTGATTTTAATGCTAACTGTTGTGTTTTGTAATAGTATATTGTAAGTACAGTAGGCTTCCAACACTGCACAGTCAAGTTAAAGCATGTGTCAGTGGTTAAGAGTCTAGAATAGTCTTTGGCAGTTGTCTCAAAATTTTTATGGAAAATGTATTACAGGGACCACCTGGACAGAAGGGTGATCAAGGTGCAACAGAGATAATTGATTATAATGGCAATATCCATGAAGCTCTGCAGGTATGCGAACATAAGGCTGGATTGGCCTAGTCTGGTCTGGGATAAAGCAGTTGAACAGCATTGTATTTCTCTTTTGCGTAGACCTTGAATACATTTTGTGTTCAAAATTGTTGAACTTATTAATCAGCAATCACTTTTCTATATTTGGAAATCAGGTTTTCTGTTTGGTGTTAGACAAACTCTTTCCTTGATAAAATTTAGCTGAGTGAATTGGTTCCATGTCCCCTGGAGAGTATTGACATCATCTAATGAGGATAAAGCTGATTCATTGCTGGCTCTGGTGTTTAGTGCTGAATTCATGTAATAAACCACATACACAGGTTCAACAAAGTGTCTGCTTTTCAATTCATGTAGTATAATATTGGCATTTCTTTTTTTCCTTGTTTTTCTCTTCCTCTTCCTATAAAATGCAAAGAGCAGAATATTTGAGATTTGGAAACCATATAACGTGGTTCCATTAGCAAGCTGTGGATTCAATCAGCAACTTGAGTATGTTAAGTAGAGCAAGCACCAGTCTTCTCACTTATTCATTTCTGGAAAACCTATTTTGACTGGTGTGCAGAAAAGTGTGGAGGATTAAAGTGGGGTTACAAAAAGAATGAATGAGTGTTTGCATAAAAGCAAAGGACCAAGATGACATATGTCATTGCAGTCAAGGTGATTTACATTGCAGTATACTCAGATGCAAATTCTGTGCAGTATAACTCCACCAAAGTGAATGGCTTGCTTATGTGCCACTGAAGGCTGGATTTGGCTCATTGTGCATCTGATCATTTTCTCACTGAAGCCAATGAACTTTTTTTTGCATTTACTCAGTGGGAGTGGGTAAATGTCTGACCATTCATGTGGTTTTCAAGACTCTTTTGGAAAATGAAAAAAAAATCTCATTGCCTTAACTAAAATCTAAAAGCCTGTATGTTGTTATGGCGAAGTCCACTCTTTCATTGTGATTGGTATCTATGGGGAAGTCTGCAGAGGCATGTTGTGAGGCTCTGCATTATTTTTGTCTCTTTTGGTTTGCTTGTAAGGGATTTCAGGCACACAATTTTCTGTAATTTAAATCACTCTCTTGAGTTACATGCCTAAAGTAGCCTGAAATTAATGTTGCGTATTAGCAGACACAGATTTACCAGGGGCTTTAGCCCCTGTATATCCTGTATTCTGTCTTTGTATCTTAACTCTGGCATCCATATTACTTTCAAGCTTCCTCAGAAAACCTGCAGCACATAAAGAAGCCTTAAAAAGGGACTAAAGCCTTTTGCAGTGGTTGAAAAATATTAGGAAACCTTTATCCCATTGCAAATCATTTCAAATGTCATCACCTTCTGATCCAGGGCAACAAATAATTGATATTAATGGGAATGGCTGTGCAGGGAGGGTGTAAGTAAGATTATACAGGATCAATTGAAAATATGCTTGCCAAATCTAGCTCAGTCCTTTCAGATGGCAAACACCCATTTCTAAGTCTCTTGGTGTCAAATTCTTAGGGTCTCTGAGATTTGCAGTTTTCTCATGGAAGCACATAAGAACTTTCAGTGCTCAGCACTGACTGAGAATTTGCACATAATTTGACCTGCTGATTTAAGAAGTTGACAAGAGATTGCCAGTTCTGGGCTGCCTGTCTATTTCTTATAATTTAATAATAAATCATCAGGCAGTCTAGCAGTTCAGTTACTTTGCCTCTTGCCTCCTACTCGATCTCATGTGTCAGTGGAGAATGTCTTAGTACATCAGCACTGAAAATTGAAATCTTAAAATTGTCATCATAGTATAGTCCCAGCAAGACCCCTGCTGAAGTGTATGTGCCTTTCACTTGGAAGACCGGATGCAAAATTCATGTCTCTATCATAATTGCTCTTTGGACCTATTCTGCTGAATTTCCCAGGACAAAAAGCAGTAGCTTCAAAGGTACAACATTTGTAGGAACTACAGCATCAGATATTAAAATACCTGCTGCTGTAAAGGAATCTGTTAGTGGGAATGTGTGAACATTAATTTGCAATAGTTATTTTAGATTTTCATATCTAGATAAACTGAACTTTTCAGTACCTTCAAATTTCTTGATATGTTTCCATTAATATGTTAAAATACAAAGGATACGAGTATATTAAAGCCACCTGTTAAAGAACAATTTTTTAAAGTACTTTGTATTAAGCAGGTTCCAGATTCCTGCCAACAGTATGTATTGTTGCACTGATGTGAAGATTCTTTTAAAGCTTAAAATAGAAGATCTGCAAACCTTTATTTGCACATGGAAAAAAAAAATGAGAAAAGCAAAATATTTCTTGTTTCATGTAGGCCAGTAAGTTCTTCACAAGCAAAAGGAAACCATATGCAAACTGCAGTATTTGGAGGTTTTACTCTGTTTAAAAATATGGACAGGCATTTAAATGACTTTTAAGCGTATTTTCACCTGCTTTTAAATTCCTTGGCAAAAAAACAGTGTTAGGTCGTGATATTTTACCTCCTTCCTTAATTAAGTATCTTCTGTCTTGCCAAACATTTAAAGCAGAATTGTAGTATATATAGGTGGGTTATGAACTGGCAGTTTTGGATTTTTAACTGTATTTCTATATGAAAATCAGTCATATCTCCGCTCTAGGGATCATTTTTATTAATTAAACATTAGTGCAAAATGTGTAGACATCACAAAGCCTTGGGCTAGTCTTTTAGTCAACTTAAGACACCAATTCATCATGTTTTCTTAAAAAGTTTAAAAAACCTTTTCAAAGACTTCTGCTATGATTTTGCTGTTTAGTTGTCATTTATTTCATCTCTTAAGTTGCACAAAACCCTGCAGTCTTCACCTATGCGAAACCCTAATCCCCACACAAGCCAAGCAGCTAGTACACCACCAAGAGTTAAAAATAACAGGATTTTCATTCATGTTTTTGGAGGCATGGTGTCTCCCAGATGCATCATAGGTTCTGTGGAAATTATAACTGTAGCAAGCAGAATAATATATATCATTGTTTAATTCTGCTAATGATGTCTCTTGTTAATGCGTTTTGCCAACAGAGGATTGCCACCCTGACTGTCACGGTAATTCCTGTTGCATGACTTACAGTGTGTTATAAAGCTTCTCCTTTGTGTTGCAACATGTTCATAATTCTGCTGGCTCAGGACATGTCTTCACTGGATGTCAGACTGGTTCATCATAATATGTATTTATTTATTTGTTTGGTGTTCTCGTAACAGAAAACCCATTGTTGAAAGCCACCCAACAATGGAACCAATTCTGCTCCTGCTGAATTAATGGCAAAACCTAAGTTTGTTTAAGTGAGAAACCAGGAAAACAAAGAACTCAGTACTTCTTTAGGTACACATCTTGGCAGATAGCTGCTTTGGAATTTTTGGTGTATGTTCCCATCTGTGGGTGTCTACCTGAGAATCGAGTGAAAACGTGAAGCAGGATAAGTGAAGTAGAAAGCCCAAGTATGAGGAATTCTGTTTTCCCATCTTGTCAGATCTCAGAAATAAAGTTAAAATTTCCAGGACCTATCTCCAAAATGTGTGGACAACTGAAAACTTCAGTCCTTACTTCAGGCAATTTCTGTAGGAGGTTTAGCTGCATCCAGCCAGACACAGTATCTGAGAATACTGACACCAGGTAGGAGATGTGTGGAGTACTGCAGGTTCAGCCACTCCTTAAAGTTGCAGACTTGGTATAAACAAATTATTTTATTCTTCTTTTTTTTTGTTTCAAGCTCTTCTGTGCAAGATTCATTGTATTTTCCCATTTGTACATACCCTTTATGTTTATTCAGGGGATTTTGAAATGTTGTTGTGGGGTTTTCTTAAAGCATCCCCACTATCCACCATCCAGACCAGTATTTGACAGATGGCACTGTGTCCCCAATCTGAGGTAGAAATGAAAGAAATTATTCCATGGCACTTTCACAAAGTACTGGGTATCCCCAAATGCACTTAACATCTTTTAGAAGAATAATCTTTGCAATCAGTTGGAGATTTCTCCTGATCTTCAGTTTTGAGTCAGGCTGTGAGGGCTGTTAAATGTGGCAGAGGTGAGCTTTGGTCTCCCTTCCATTAAGAGGAGTTTTGCCATTTCATCAGTAGGAGCAGAGGAGTTTGTGATAAAATATGAGCTGTACTGTTTCTTTTAACACTGTTTTTTGTGGTACCCTTCTGGTTGTTGGAAAGTTGTCGTAGATTAACAACTTGTCCATAAATGGTCTTGATTCGCCTTGTGTTCAAAAGTTAACCCATTTTGTTACAGTAGCTGTATTAACATTTACCCTGTGCTTACATGGCAAGTTCTTCAGGAATTTATTTAAAAGCTGAGAGGTTTGTATGTTTTTGTTTAGGGACCACCGGGACCACCAGGACCCCAAGGGCTGCAAGGGCCAAAGGTGATCTTCCTTATTTTACCCACTGTATCTTTAGTGTGGAATATTTTGTTTTTCTCAAATGGTGTATGCACACAGGTAGATGGAGCTTTTTGGTACAGCTTATTTAAGTGTAATTTTACCAGATGTGGTGTGTTTCCCAGATTCTTTAACTGTAGCTTTCCAGAATAGGTGCTTTGATTGGTTGATACACGCAGATGCTCAACTAAGAGCCAGAAAAATTAATTAGTACTGAAAGTGTGCAGAAGCATCCAACTCAGGGGTGTGCACTAAGGCTGTTCCTTAGGACATTGCAAAGTAGCCACATAACCAAACAGTGACTCCTGTGCCTCACTTCTCACTTCTGGGAATGAGTTATGCGAAACTGTGTGCAAGACACCACTGGCCACAGTATGAGTGCATGTGAATGCAGCTTTTGTCATGGTTGTACTCACCCAAAGAAGTACAGTATTTTCTAATGTCAGTAAAAATTAAAACATACACATGGGCAGGAGTCTGGCTGGAAACCCAGGCCTGCTAATACCACCTGGCTGGTGCTATACGTATACCAGAAGTGTTAGTGAGCAGCCCACACAGAGGCAATGAATACCATATGCTGCACTGTTCCATAAAATTTGAATAATGAATTTGCCTATGCTTAAAAAAAAAAAAGAAAGTGTTGAAGTTAGTGGACTCTCTCTAAATTGCTTTTTAATTAGTTGCGATATTTCTCTGTTTCTTAAGTAATATATATTGCATCTTCCCTCAGTGCCTCTAAGCTCTTCCAAGAGCAAGTATGTGCATCTTCAACAACAAAAATAGACATCTGAATTTTAGACTTCATCTAGTGTTTCATATGGAAATGCATCACAATACACATGGCCATTGTTTTGAGAAATTGTGAGAAACAAGGTTCATGTAGAAAATTGATAATAGAATACACAGTTAAGTGTGCAGAAATTGCTTTTTGCGTTATCATGTACCCAGCATTTCTGCAGCCTGGAGTATGTTGTAAAACACAGAGGAGTTGGAGTGTGGAGGAGGTTTGTTCCTTCATGTAGGTGAGCATTCTCATTCAAAATCTATGACATAAAGCAGAATTCAACGCTGTGGGAGTTTGTTTCTGATATCATAGACTCTACCCATCAGTGTAATTTGCTCCTTTAGAGAGTGCTTCTCAGGAACTGGTCACAGGACAGTTTTGTGAATGTGAACTCCTTCACTAGATGATTCATGTTAGCCAGGGAAAGAAAACATGAAGTCTCTGTGCCTTACACAAATTGCGAGCCAGGATTCCATATTTATTCTGGAAGTGGGCAAAGTTTCCATTGGATTGGGGTCTTTTCATTCCTGGGATTTTGTCTTCTCTTTCATTTCTTTTTAAGCACTTGTCTGGTCTTTATGCAACCCAAAGTTTGTGTAGTCTTAATCAGCAGGGCTATTTTTTCAATAAAGGAATTATACACATGTTGGTTTTTTTGGAATGACATTCTCTGGGTTTCTTGTTTTAGATTGTGGCAATTTCTCTTCCTCTTTCCTCAAATGTCTGGGGCAACTGGGATAATGCAATTCCATCTTATCTTTTGCAGGGTGAACCAGGATCCCCAGGAATGCCAGGAGTTGATGGAGAACAGGTATATTATGTGTAAATCACATAGTGAAGAACACATGAGCAGCCATAGGTTATTGCATGAAACTTCCATGATCCCAAGCTGTAACTTAGATTTCATAATCTAAATAATACTATGATGATAGTAATTAATAAAGATTATTATTATGTTGCTGCATATTCTGTGATCTAATCATGTCTGTATTTCTGCATTTTAATAGCAAAGGTATGTGCATGCACATGACTTATTCAGCTTATGAGGGTCAAAGCTAGAACTCTGTTGGTGTCTCTGTTTTTTTACATGACTTGCTGAATAAGTCCATATTTTAGGGTCTTAAGGGCTCAAAAGGAGACACAGGTGATCCTGGAATGCCTGGAGAAAAGGGAGGAATTGGACTGCCTGGCCTGCCAGTGAGTATGAAAAAATAATTTTTTTTAGCTAAAATACTTTTATTTTTTTCTCTCTTACATTGCCAGGAATTTCCAACAGTGCTGATGAATTACAAATGGGATAGAAAACACTGGGGAGAAAATTCTGAGATTGTTCTGCAGCTAATCTAGGAGTAGGTGTAAGATTGTCAGAATTTTTCATTACACTTACAGTCACAGAGAGTATTGCATTGGGAAGAGGGAGATTAGTTGGCATGCTGTCCAGAATTGTACCTCTCTTGTAATATACAACACAGCTTGGTCAAGTGTAGCTTGTAGGAAAAAGGAGCTATATTTTGAACACTTGTCAAGAATTTCAAATGACTTAGATTGAGGAGCAAGAGAAAATGCATCAATATTTATGGGATGCATTCTTCATATATATATATGAAATTTCTCAGTCAAAAATAGAAACAGTTCTGAAATTGTATCTGTAGTAGAATATGTCATGAGTGGAATTGTCACAAATAATCCTGCCACAATTGATAGCTATCAATATGAAAGCATCCCTTTATATTTGTTAACAATTATTTATAAAGTCATCCCAAAACTTTTAAAAATTATTTCCTTTATATGTGTGCTGTCATATTATTTTTTAAAATTAGAATTATTTGCAAATAAATATTATCATTTCTAGATTGATTGCTAATAAAATTAAAGCTGTTTGTAAATGCTGTTTCATAATGATTTTGTAGGGAGCCAATGGTATGAAAGGCGAAAAAGGAGATGTTGGTTTGCCTGGTGCCCAAGGTCCTTCAGTAAGTCTCAGTGTGGTGTTGCAATGAACACAGGAGTCCAGCAATGGTTCTCCAGCTTTTGATTCTGAACAATACTTCATATTCATCATGAGTGATCTTTCCTGAGAATAAACAGACTTCTGGTCATAGAGCTAAATACAGGTCAAGTTTTAAAGGTATAATCCCTGTTCTGTTTAATTCTCTCACTGTGAACGACAGTCCTGCTTGCTTCAATGAAAGCCTTTTGGTTCTGTCATGAATCAAAGTGTAAATGGGGAAAAACAAATCCCCACACAAACCATAATCTGTCTCAACACCTTATATTCTGGGAATCTCAGAAAACCAGAGGCAGAGAGAACCTCTGGGAATCTCCAAGAACCAGACTAGGCTGACTTCAGCCATGTGACCAGAGTAGTGACTAGTTTTATGAGGCCAGACATTACCTTGATTTTTTTCAAAGTACTGCAAAGGCATTAAAAAACAAACAGAAAAACAAGCAAAGAAACGGAGACAAAAATCAACCAAACAAAAAACCAACACCAAGCAAGCGATCTCCCACAAAGTACCTTTATTACATGGGTGATTAACATTATCAGAGCATGGTTAGATAGGAGACCTCAAAGCAGTTGTTAACTACCATGACCTTGTCACTCGTGACAGAAGCCATAGCTCTGAGGAGTCTGAGAAGCTCCCCTGTGCTGGCACAGGACATGATAGGCACTCTGCATCTCTGAGTCTCTTTCTCTGAAATGAAAATTAGTTTGTTACAAATTAATTAACAGACTCATTCATCTTGTTCTGCTTGTTTTCACTTGAAGGAAGGCTTTCAGTTTTCAGGAGATTTCACAGATGGTGGAATCTGTCTTAGATTTCAAAGTGCATCTTGTTGCCCCTGTTGCCATACCAGCAGCTAGTGTAGCAGAGTGGTTGTGCATAATCCTGGAGACCCGATTTAGCATCCCTGCTGCCACTCTGCAGGTTATGATAACAGCCCTTTGGGATTAAATCCAGGAAGAGAGCTGATACTAAACTGTATATATCATCATAAAATTCTTTCCATGGATTTGTTCGGAACACAGAAAACCAATACAGAATATGCACACGCTAAATGCTCAGCAACCTGATTACCTATTTTAATGGCTTTAGAGAATTCTATGTACAAGTGGTCTAAACTAAATAAAAGGAGAGAGAATGGGCAATTTTGAAAACATGCCAAAGCCTAGCTTGAATTTAGTATCTTTTCCATTCATCATAAATAGGGATAAAACAACACATCATCTTCTTCTGTTTCTCATGATTAATTAGTACAAGAGAGGACTAAAGACCACATACCATAAAATACTAAAATTTCAAGCATCCCTACTCAGTACCGTCTGTTTTACAGAGATTTATTTTTTTTCTGATAGCGACCTAAGGTGTATCGTAGACCCTAGGAATAAGAATTAGGAGACAGGCAAGCTGCCATATGCTACAGGCAAATCTACACTTTTGGTACTCTGTCTTTCAAATGAAAATAGTTCCCATTCCTAAAGTCCTGTCTAGATACGCTGTCAATGTTCACTGTTACATTGCTGTTTTTGTAAGTGCTTGCTAACAGAAGAAGGGTCAGTCTGACTTCTGATATTTTTGCAGGAGTTCTTTACCCTATATGATTTAATGCCATTGTTTTTTATCTGTAGATGATAGGACCACCTGGACCACCAGGGCCACATGGTCCTCCAGGCCCTATGGTAAGCTTGGGAGGAAGAGTGGGGCTAGAAGGGGCTTAAACCCTCTTGCCACTTTAATGCCTGCTTATTAGAAGTGTTATGACAGTACGGGACCTAATTTAAAAAAATTTTTTTTGCATGTCTTAAAATTCATAGGAAGTAGAGAAAAAATTTACACCTGCCTATGTTAGTGTTAACATGCTAGTGGTCTAGTTCATCCAGGTATTTACGGCGGCTTTATTGACAGCTGCATTTTGTTTGTGATTACGAAAATATAGGTGCAACTTGCACCCCTATAAAGCAACGAACCCTTGAGAAAATTGTGGTGTATTTTCATAAGGAAAAATTGTATCTTTTTTTTTCAGGGACCTCATGGACTTCCTGGCCCAAAGGTAAATTAATACCTGTCTTGAATAGTCATGCTCTCGATGTCTGCTTTGCTCTTTAATGCATGCAGCTATGTTTTGTCATGTCTCATTTGATAAATGTTTCTGATATTCTTAAACCTTGAAGCAAATTTTAATATTTCTCCTCAGCATTAGCTGAGTCCCTTTTCTATATTAATATTTGTGATGTGGCACTAAATTGTTTAGTTTCCTGTTTATGGTCAAGCTACTGTTGCTTGAAATTAGTTTGGAACACAGAAGCATGTTACAGGCTCAGGAAATGGAGTCAGATAAACTCTCTTTATGCTCTCTTGTATCTTCTGCTTCTTCCAGTGTGCATGGCCTTAGCCTTCTTAGGTGCCATGTATTTTGCTGAGCAGTTCCTTCACATATTATGCTAGTTCACCATCACAAACTGATGGGTGTATCTTCATGTTTTTTCCAAACTGAAATTCCTGATCAGGCAGGTCTGCAATACTATTTGAACAGTTCCCATATCATATTACACAAAGATATACTGTAGTGAAAACAACTCAGGAGAGTAGAAGTGAATTTTAACAGAGTTGAATATTTTAATTTGTACTTTAATTCAGTAATCACCAGTAAGCTAAAATTCAACATAAGACTATAGCGTAGCATTTGTTAAGGCTAGTGGTCTTGTCAGGATGAACATTTGAATTCCTATGGCTCCCTAATAAAATCTACCTTTCCCAAAAAGTAAGAAAGAGAAGGAGAAGGGCTTTCTTGTTTAATTTTTGGACTTTGTTTTGACTACTTATGAGACTGTTCGTGTTACCTTGGCTCAAGAAACCCGAGTCATAAATCATTTTTTAAAATCAAGTCTGTTCCATTTTAGCACCAGCCCTGCCTTACCTCAGGCTTTTGGCCTGAGACTCAGGCTTTTGTGGGTTTTCTCAGGTCTGTTTCCAAAATTTCAGCTTCAGTGCTACTGCTCTGAAAGTCACATCGAGTCAAATAGAAGGAGAATGAAGAAATGCCTACTTAAGCAGGGTGCAAAGCAAGCAGATGATGTCTGGAGTTACTTAAAGGAGGAGACTAGGTTCTACTGAGATTTTTTTTTTCTAAATATGAATATGATATAAGGTAACATAATACATGGAAGAGAAAACTAGGAACGAGGCCATAGGGAGCAGCCTGAATGAAATACCTATGTTTTTCTGTTTCCCAAAAGGGTCAAGTGTGGTCAGTGTTCTTTTTGACTGAGCAGCTCTCATGCTGATGTAGTTTCTCATTATGGAAGAATGATTTGTTGGCAACTCCAAGCCCACCATTATCCTCTTAGTGATGTTTAATATAATAACCTATGCATAATTTAACAATCACAGCAAGACAAAGTGCCATTTCTTATATTGTTAAAACTTCTCTGAATGAAGACAGAAACTATGAACCTCCCAAATACCTTGGTATTGTGTAACCTATGCTGCTTCTTTTAATTTTTTACTGTTTAATTCTGTATGCTTGAAGGTTTAAAATATCTTTATGTAAGATTTTGCTGCAAATTCCAGTTTGCTGTAAGGGAAAGTATTGCTTGCTCACCAAATGCACTGTTCAGGAGATCCCACTGTAGAAACCTACAGTTTTGAGGCTTATTTTTCTGAACATTTTCTTTCAGTTGGAATTACCTGTGTAGGATGGTTTATGGGATTTGAGGAATTTCCAAAACCCCCTAAAACTCATTCTTAATTCAAACCATCTAACTATAGTGGCAATTATGAGGAAAAGATTAAAAAAATGTGTTACTCTCAAGTTTCCTGCTGGTTTTTTTCACACAGATTTTAAATTTCCAGCAGACACCTCCCAAGTGCTTTTGCCCAGTATTATATCAGTATGTAAATTGCCAGTAAACTGAGAAGGTTGAATTTGTGTCTTTGTTTCAGACTGGAATTTGCAGCTATTTCTGAGACTGGCTTCTTCTATCCCAGCTTAAGCACCCATTGTAGCACCAAAAATTTGGTATTTATACTTTTACGTTTAGGGTGAACCAGGGTTAAATGGTCTTAAAGGATTGAAGGGTGAACCAGGTCAAAAGGGTGACAGAGGGCCCCTTGGTCTTCCAGTAAGTAAAAAAACCCAACTATTCAATCTCAGTGCAAATCACAAACTTTTTTTTCTACTCCTGATGAACAACTCTGATTTACTCAGTAGCAGTACACAGAATATACCGTGTTAGAATAGGGCATAACTCTTGTTTCATTTTGTCCCAAATCTGTGCTATTGTCCAAAGTAACGTCCTGTAACACCAGTGCTGTCAGGTTTAGTTTTTTTGTTATGTGTCAGTTGAGAGTGTTCAGTGTCACAAGAATGCCATCACCCCCATTACGTTAGTCATACTGTTACTTAAGTGTTGCATGGTGTTTGCATTAAAAAAAGGAATCTTCCCTTTCCTCCGTCTCCTCAGTTATTCTTCCTTTGATTGCCCTTCTGCAGTTACAATGGAGAGGTCTAACTGAGGAAAGTTAAAAATTGGTTTAGGGAATTTAATTTTTTTTTTTTCACTGATCGTTATTTTTTCCTCATTCTTTAGAAAATTTCCATTCTGAGTGTTTGGCATAAATTTTGTTTTAGAAAGAAGTTAAGAACCTTAAAAATATGGAAACATTAATATATTAAAATTTAGGATGATAAAACAGAAAATACTTTATGTGTTTGAAAGCATGCTGGAAAGATAGCTTTACTTTTTTTCTCATAAAAGGAGTTAATTTTTCCTTTCATTATGTTGTATGAGGATTATTCCCTGGGATTTCATTGTTAACAGTAAAATGGAGAAAAAAGACTTAGTTGACCCAAAGAAACACAAACCCCTCTGATTAATATTTTCAAGAATTATGTGCGGGGCCTCTGGACAAGGTCAGCTTCACTGAGAATTTTTGTTTTAATTTATTTTGAGGGAAAAAATAATTTTCACATTGACAGTTACGTCTCTATAGAGAGTGAGTTTTGGAGGCCTGAGCCAACACCCTGAAAATGGCTAAAAGGTAGAAGAAAGTTTTAGTTCTTCCAGAAATGTTTGTTCTAACGAAGAGCAACATATGCTATTAGTTTTTCAAGTTTACATAGATCTTGTCTTCTACTGCTTGTTACTACGAAATGACATTTTCAGGAGCAAAATCGGAGATTTTGATGTTCCATGGCTCATTTTATTGAGTTTCATGGATTTTCTTTTTTTAGTTGGGGTTTCTTTTTGTTTTGGTTTGGTCTTTTTTTTCTGGGGGAATTGTCCCGCAGATTATTCCCTCTGTCCCGACTAGTGTTGTCCCTCCCTGCCCGCACTGCAGCGCTCTCGCTGCTGCTCTGTTATTCCCACACAATCCACGAGGGGTCACCCCATCCCCAAGGATGCTGAGGCACACAGCCCGGAGTGCCGGGTGCTGCTACCGCAGCCCGTGACTGTGCTCTGAACTGGGAGTATATCGGGAAAACAGGAAATGTGATTGTCTCCGGGGCTCTTGGAAATGAATGAGGCCATTGTAGTCAGGATCCAGACTTTGTTGGCTGCATAATGCAGTATTCTTGCGCTTAAATATTTCCTATCACAGTTAACACACGTTTTTTCTTCCTTTGTGTATAGTATTCAGTATTGTCATTATTTAGAAATTAGAAAGCATGCAAAGTAAATATTTGGGTGTTTAAAGGCTCAAAACCACCCTAATGTCTGGTGTTTGCAGCACTCCTATAGTTTGACAATATTCTGGTCTAATATACTGCGATGTGAGGGCAGGGGTGGGTCAGTGATGTTACACTAACGTGAGAACAGAATCAGGCTCCTGATGTTCTGTGTGAATTTTTAACTAACATGCTGTAGTAATGTGATACCCATTCCAGAACCCTGTCACAACTTGTATTGTGTGTTTGAATTATGTTTATTTCATCAGTACCACTTACTAATCTCATGTTCTTGTCATTGGTGTTGTACCCATCATCCATGCTTCCACCTAACAACACAGGGAGCATCTGGCTTAGACGGAAAGCCAGGACCCCGGGTGAGTCCCTTGTCTTTCTGTGTCACTCTTCGTTACTGAGTCCATGTCCTTCCCAGGGGCTCTGCCAGTCATGCTCACACACTGCACGGAGGAAGGAAGGCCAAATGCTGCAGGCATTGTACATGCTGTGTTAGAGGGGGCTTCAGACAGACTCTTAAGGCAAGACATGTGGGAAGGATAATGTAATTCTCTCTAGAAGGAGTTCTGAACATTAAAAAGGCTGTTTAGTTTTGATTTTTGGTTGGACAGCTGCCTTGGTTGGGTTGCTTATTTTCTTGAGTAAGGTTAGGGATTTAGCAAACTCTGACTAGAAGGATGGTTTACCTCATAACAGGAGAGGTTATAGGTGGAGTTTTGAAAGCCAAATGGATTTGTTCAGCTAGTTCCCACCACAATTAAGTTTGAATTTCAGCCAGCGAAGACTGATTCCTTGTTAGTTCTTGGCTAGAAGACAGCTATTACAACTAAAGAGTTGCAAGAACAAGACTTTGCTCTTACCCTCTGTTTCCTTTTGTAGGGTATAGATGGCTCAATTGGTCCCCATGGCCCTGCAGGTCCTAAAGGAGACAGAGTAAGTGTATGTTCTGTGTGCTTCTCTTTACAAAGTGACTGCCACAATGGAAAAATGTCATATGGGTACTTATATTTTACCTTTATTTGTAATTAGATGTTCCTAAACACAACAGTATCTCATCTATTTAAGGATTAGCCCAGAACTGTATATGCAGTCTAGTTACACATCTGTTTATCTGTTTAAGGGTTGACATTGTAATTCATTAACTTCAGAGGACCTGGTGTTTTGGAATGACTAATCAGTAAGAAATTGACAGGACTTTCAAGTTCTCAGTACCACACAGAACGTAATTTTTATTGGTTTCATTATTTTGTGTAAATTGAAAGAACAAATTGGGACAAAATATAGTATGATCTGATTATATAAGAATGCAATGGCAAAAAAAAGAAGAGCATTTCTCTCCTGTATGTACTTAAATGTTTTTATACCGGAAAAGAGTCTCCAAGCTCTGTAAAATTTAAAATTTTTTTTTTTTTTTTTTTTTTTTTTTTTTTTACGCTTAGAAGATAGGAACCCTCCTGTTTAATTTGAAATATTCACAGTAATTTTTTTCCAGTGAAAATAGGATAGGAATTCCAATCTTTAAGTGTGAGCCTGTCACCTTTAACAATACGGCCATCAACTTACACAACAAACCAACAGATAATACCTCATACTAAAACCTCCAGGGAATTGTCAGTCCAGAATTTTGTCTCTTTGACTTTCTCACTTTAACAAAACAACTGTGCTAAAGTGACTTCAGACTTGCTGTATTAAGGACACAGCCACATGGCAGAGGTCCAGTTGGCTTCACCAGCAATATGTCTGAGAAAGGTATGATTCATTTTTACGGAGCTGTGTACTGAGAAATAAATTCAAGACATGCAGCATAGTCCAAAGTAGGAACAGTAGACTGTAGTTACCACTCCGGTTAGTTAACTATCTGAAGGACTTGGGAATTTTTCCTGTTTTTCTAGGGGATTACAGGTTCAGTTATCTTTTTTTTCAGCTATTTCTTCCATTGAATTCTTCTGTGAAAAAATAGTTGAACATCATCCTCTGATCCTCAGTAAATAATTTAGATGAGATGTGCATGTAAAAGTATATAAAAATAGCATTTTATTCTTGCATTATGAACTTTTTTGTTAAAGGATATGCACACATACTACCAGTTGAAATGTCTTTGAAAAACAATATGCTATAATATAAACTATTCTTCTAGTCTGTGGAAAATAACTACTAATATTTTTTCTTGTGAGAGTGTGCAGTCATGAGAAGTCCTACATCTGGATCTAGAATCAGCCCTACTGTGGCTGTTGACAAATAATAGTTACAAAGAGGGTAGGAATGGCTGCAATGGAAATCAGTTGAATAATTGCATGAGCACAGAGGGGAAGATTTGCAAAAATATAGAGACTAAGTTGTGCGAGAAATTCCTGCACACCCACTATTTTCTGTGTCGCTAAATGAATAGGAGGAAGTTCACAAGACAGCTGGAAGGTTTTTTCCCAAGCAATCATATAGCAAGATTATCACTGTAATTCTTCAATACCATTTGGGAGGAGAAGTTGTTTGTAGCATAGTTATGTAACAGGTGCCTGGCATTGATATATGTCTCGTTATCTAAATAACAAATGATGTGGTTTCAATGCAATTTTACAACTTGCATTTGCAGCCCTTGAACTTGTTTTTGCAAAAGCAGGAGGAAAACATTTTTGCCCGCAGATTTCAGACTTTACTTTTCAGTTAAAGTAGTGCATAGTGCCACTGCTCACTAGTGCTGGATAGGACCACATTTTGTGGTACTGACAGGAAAAACCTTGGGCCAGTATTAATCTAGAAGGGCATTAGGGTTATTCCACAAAATAGTTGTGGATTCGTTGTTGGACAAGCTGCATTCAAGGCAATGCTGAGTCACTACTCTGAGGTAGAACAGACTGTTGTGCAAACTAGACTGTGTTGATGGGTTTAGGTGGTGAGAAGGTAGGCTAAGAAAGTCACGCATGACACTATAATGTGGTTTTCTGCATTTCTTTTAGTAGAAACCAAAATGGGAATTAATACTGTGAATTAACATAATTTATTAGGCTGGTTTCTTACAGTCCTTATTAAATTCTTCAGCTATTGGAAATACCATTTTGCTCGGTGCTTAGGGAGATTTTACTGAGACCATCTTTAGTAAATGGAAGAGTTAATCATAATAGGCCTCTGAATCTGTGTACCTATTAACCTCACTTATATACCATCTTGAGAGAAAATAGAGAACACTGGAAAACAGATGAACATCTTAAACTACTACTAGTAAAAGGGGATGTGTAAGACTGAAGTGAAATAGGAGGCACAAACATAGACTGTGGTTTCTATTCTTTGGACACTGATGGATTGTCTTACAAAAAAATATAAAAACCTTCTTGAAGTTTGCAAATATCTACTTCCATGAAGGAAATGCTTTATCCTGATGGTTGAAGGCAGTATACTCATGACAGACCATCAATCTTATATAATCCATTAACATTCAGGACCTCATCTAATATTCCAGACACATTTCAGCATATGCTTTGTATTGGAGGCAAAAAACTCTGAGTTACACTTCTCCAAATATATTCTTACATAACAGATGAGATTATTTCCTATACTGATACATTCAGTATCTTTATGTCTACCATATGTTTAGCAATGTTATAAGCCTATCTTGAGAGAACTTTGTGCAGTCATCTTTGCTGTTGAAGATTTTTTTAAAAAGAAGATACTTAACTAGTCTTGACATATTTCAAGTATTGATCAAAAAGTTTTGTAGCTGTTACTTACACAGGTCAGCACATTACTTTCTTCTTAGTAGAAAGCTTTAAAGCTGCAAGAAATTTGTGTTCTTGAAAATCAGCTGTTACTTCCCAACATCTCCTATTGTTCTGCAAGGGCATCCAGCCTAAGTGCTGCTCAGAAATAGCTGGGGAATAAGAGAATGCAGAAAGATCAGACATTGCACATCTAATCACCACTAGACTAAAGTGAGTGTCCACCAAAATAAAATAAAATTAAATTAAAAAAATAAGTAAAATAAAATGGATCAAAGATCTGACAAACTCTTTATTGCTGTGATGATTCAGCCACACGTTCAGACTAATTTTTTTCTGATGCCTGCTTTTTTGTATAATTCAGTCAATGAAATTTAGACCCGGCAGCTCATTTTCAGAACTGTGCCAAGGACTTAACTGTGCCGATGATCACCACTATTAATTAGGTACACATCTACATCTATGTCTTGTACTCTTAATAATAGAGTCATTAATGAATTAATAAGAAGCAGTAAATAACCCAGAGGATTATTTACAGAGAATTTATCTCAAGAGTGTAGCGCAGCAAGTACTAGAATGAAACACAGCACTTCTGCATGCCAGGAGTCTTGCACAATGCCTTGCATTAGGTTAGGTTCAGGAAAGGAGGTGAGGAAGGGATCCATCTCACCCTGCTTAACAAATCCAGAGTAAGAGCTTTGAAAACTCAAGATGATCAGGATTTTTTTTTTCTTATTTTATCAACACTTGGAGTAGTTTAATTCTTGAGAGAGAATATGGTTTTTGTGATGGATTTTATTCAGAAGAAAGAACACCACAGTCTGAAACAAGACTGCTGCCCATACCTACATACATGCCAGCCCTGACTCCCTAATAAGCTCACAGGGATCTGTACTTGAAGTTACCTGGGTAATGCTGCTGACTTTGAAAGTTTAACTTCATGTCAATCTTGATGAAGATCAATCAGAGAGCACAGGTGATTACTATTGTCAGCCTGAAACTTGTCATCTTGAAATCTCACTTCATTTGGAAAAGTTTGCCATATATTAAGCTTGCAAAAATGATTTTCATGTGCCCCCTCTGATAATTTTTCCATGGATTTTAATGCAGAAGGAGATCAAACTTCTGGAGTAATCTCTGTACTTGTTTGTCTTCCATGTTAATACACTTTTGATTTAATAAACCAGGGTATTTACATCACTGATCTAGAATTCAGTAGAGCATTTAGCAACACAGTACATAGTGCATAGGATAATCTTCACAATGCCACTGTTAATAGCATTGCATACTTAAATAAAAGCTTTGATTGACACATTATTTTTACCTGCCACTATGTCACATCTCACCTGCTGTGTTGAAACTTCATGCTGTATATCCTTATTCTTCATTACAACATTAGATTTTTACTGAGAGCAATTTTGCAGCTGTTACAAGCTTAAAACTGATATTGGTGCAAGTTTAGTCTGAAAAATATTTTCAGTTACTAAGGTATTTAAAAATTAATGTAATATCATACACTTAAAAAGTTATTTTGCCAAAAAGTAACACGCACCCTCTCTTTGCCCCTTAAGCGTTTAATAAAAATAAATGAGTTTGGATATTTTTCACTCAAAATATTTAGGAATGTATAAACTTTACCCAAAGCACTTGGTAGACATAGTTTCCAAGATAGACAATGTTTTTGTTTGCTTGTTGTGTAATCTTTTCTTAGGGTGAAAAGGGAACTGTAGGTGACCCTGGACCCAGAGGACCATACGGCTTGCCTGTAAGTTGCGTAGAGTTTGTACACACTGCACTTTTCATCGCTCCTTGATCAAACTTTCTGTGCTTTATGGCTGCTCTTCACCTAGCAATAGAATTATGTGGAAAAGGCAAAGATAGATAATAAACCCTGACAGTGCAAGGTCAATGGTCTGTACCACAGACTTAGATTCCTACCCATGCACGTAACAAAACAGACCTGAAGTGAACCAGCAAGAGAGAGGAAATCCAGAATGCAAGTACTCCTGTTTCAGCAGCCTGTGGACATCAGCTGCCCACAGACCATGTCAGGGTGCCAGGAGTTCAGGATGAACTGTGGAAAGATGTGAATTTCCTAATGTCAATAAGCTGCTTGGATTTCCCCACTGTGAGGCTACTTTGCCATTAAATTTCCATTTTGTTTGACTTCAGATACCTGTTTTGTTTTAATTTCTGTGCCAGAGGCAGTATGAGAAATTCATTGTGGCCCATTTGTAGGTGGAAGTGGTATGCTTTAAATCAACAATTTAAATTATATTATCTATTTCTGAAATATGAGGGAGAACTTCCTTTGGACTAACAAGGATATCCCCAATAAAATCAATTGACTTACTGTGTTTACACTGCCAGTGACTGGGTCAGGTGTGGACGTGTACATGCATCTTTTCTGTACCTTCATGCAAGAGAAGCCATATGAATATGCTTGGCCAGGAACAACCAGCCTTTCCAAGAGACTTACAGTGTTTCCATACCCTCTCCAGTCTAATCTGCTTGGTAAATTAATTTGAGCTGGAATACAGACCTATGGTTTAATTAGATCCATTTAATTGGATCAGGAGCCAGTGACTAGAGACAGTTTTCAGGCTCCGCGAAGTGTTAAATTAGCTTGCCCTGCATTTTTATCTGAGAGTCATTTTTGTGAGTTAAATTGAAAAAAAAAAAAATCCAATTTCTGTTTCTCCTTTCTGTGAACTAAAAATAATTTAAAAAAAAAGACTTTTCTGTATTTTTAGCTTAGTCCTGGAATCTGGATGTTAATGTGGTTTATGTGGTTCATTGGCAGGGCAAAGATGGCGAGCCTGGCCTTGATGTAAGTAATATCTGTGACCAGTGCACTCTCAGTGGTCGGTAAGCGTCTTCCAAGAAATAGGTTATGGAGCGTAACACCTTTGTTTCCATTTAGTGTGCATGCAGTACATACAGAGAGTGTGCTAAATGCTGCATTTGCTCTTTCTCTGTGATAAAAGAGGACAAAGATTGTGTGATATGCAGCCCTTATCGACAGACACCACCAGATACAGTTCTTAGTACTACAAGTAGTTGATCGTTCAGATGTCAGTATGCTGAGAAACTGTGCTTGCTAAGAAAATACTCAGGCTTGTGACTCATTTGTAGAAGAACAAGGAGTCACTGACACTCAGTTAAGTAAATTTATTCTAATTAAAGAGAATAATAATTCCATAACCTGTAATGGATATGTTTCAAAGCATAATCTCTTTCTTTGGCATGCTAAAAAAGGCTTTCAGTAAGCCTTTTCCTCTAGTTCTGTGCTGAGATCCCTAACTTGAAGGAGTCTTTTTCAGAACATACATATGCTAGCATGGACTGTTGCCATTTTGAGTGGTATGATTTCTTTCTGTAGCTGGCAAATTGTCTCTACCAAACTCTTGGACTTACTTGTCTCTCATGCTCTTGTGTCTATGCATGTGTCTGCATATATGCAAAGCATGTAGTGAAATAATCTTTTTATGCTTTCCAAGAGTCTTTGAAAAATTAAGCTGCATGTGAATAAAAATCAACCTATCTTTGTCCATTTTTTTTTCATAGGGTTTCCCTGGTCCTCGAGGAGAAAAGGGTGATATAGGAGAAAAGGGAGAAAAGGTGACCACAGTGTTATTAACTGTTGCTTGATTCCCCAGCCTAGTCAGTTCTGCTTTGTGCTCTGTCTTTATGCTCTAAATTGTCCCATTAAAACTTATCTTTGTTTTTACTGCGTGCCAAAAGGCCAGTCATAGATACATTCTAAGCAAAATCATGAAAAACCACAAAAATGTATGCACAGAAGTAGTAATATCAATATGTCCAGAAGCACAACTTTTTATTTTAGGCTCATTTTCTCCAGTCCATCCTACTCTTGTTGAAAATCCTGAAATATTTAATGCAGACATTGGTCTTTCTGGTAGTAATTTATACTGAAGAGCCCAGCTCTGTTCCCTGGCAGCTTATCCTAGTGTGCCATGCCTGTACATGCTACCTGTCTCACACCAAATGGATAAGACAGGAACTGTTTGAACTTTTATTTTTGGCAATATCTAATTTACAGTTAAGTACCTTGTGATACTTGTGGATTGAAATGAAATCATATACTCTACATTCTGGTAAACCAAGTAGACAGTGAAGTTAACAGAAAAAGCCTAACTTCATTTTCAGCGTCCAGACACAGTGACTTGGAAATAAGTTTCGTGAAAAGCAATTCAGGACTTAAAAGTGTGCAGAGAAAGCTCACAAGAAAATCTCTCCCATTTTCTATCCGACACAGAGCCCAGTTGCTGAAATGCTGAATTAGAACTCACGCCAAGCCACTTAATATGAAAGTCCACACAAAGCAGGTGATCTTTCTAGGTCGATTTTTTCTACAGCTGTTTTTGTCTAGCTGACATGTACACGGTTGTGCTCGGTCCACTTCCTATCATGGTGTCCCAAACAAGATGCAGGGTTAAACAATAATTGGGTGTAAGAGTTCATCTCCGTTTCTTAATACTGTCAGGCAAAGCACTTCCCAACAATGGATTGAAAAGAGTACTGTGAAATATATCCTTCCCTTCTGTCCCTTGTTATATTGCTTATCTCGAGCTCAGAGATCACTGGCAAGGTACTAATTTTGCAGAACTGTTGCTTAAGCAGGTGGTCCATGAGTATTATAAAGGCATTGTCTGACCTAGGGGAGTAATCACAATGAATGGTGAGCTCTTGCTGTTGTCAGAGATCACAGGTCTGTCTCAAGTGAACAGCTTTTCTCTTTTGAGAGCAGTTATCGGTAGAAAGGTGTAACTGGTAACTGCCACAGCTCTGGGAGGTGACTGGCAGGATGGGCAGCTTGTGCTAAGTGGCAGTTACAGTAGGTGCTGAATCAAATGAGCTTAACAGTGTCTTCTCATACTGAGATACATTAGAAGGGTTGTGTCCAGAAGACAGAAATAAGGTATTACACCTCTCTAATCAATCCCAGTGAGCTTGCCTGAATACAGCAGATGGCCTTCTGAGCCTCCTAGTTCACGAAAAACTTGAGAAAGTGGAGAGTAAGAAGGCTACCAAGGTGGAAGAACTCTGGGGCAGACAGAACCCATATAAGAGGTTGAAGGAGGTAGACTGGCTTAGTCTGACAGTGAGGAGGCCAAACTACTTGAAAGGGGAGATACAAAGATGATGGAGCAAAACTTTTCTGGGTAATGGCAAGTGGTGTAACACAGGACCAGAAGCTGCTCCTGAGAGGTTCAGAGTGGCAGCTGGGAAAACCTTGTTCTCACAGAGAGTGGCATGGCACTGGGACAGTGTGCTCAGGGAAGGTGGCTGAACCACTGCCCATGGAGCACTGCAGAATCTGGTCTGCTCTGATCAGATCTGATCTAAGGTCAGGAATCACCCTACTCAGGATAGGAGGTTGGAGTAGGTGACCTTCAGAACTCCCTTCCAACCAGACCTTCTGTGTTTCCGTGTACGGCTGGGGAGAGGCGGACAAAATCCAGCCATCACAGCCCTCAGATCATCTCTGGGGAAAAAAAAAAAAAAGAAAAAAAAAGGAAAGCTGGTAAAAAGTTCACTTATACAAATATGACATGATGTGAAAATGGAACAGCTGAGATTCTTGCGCTTGGGATGTAAAAGTGTTTTAATGTCCCTGAGTCCAGCATGCTGGTTTTGGATATTAGTCCATTATTCCCAGAGACTGACTAAATCGGTCAAACACAGGACTTCCAGTTGCAAGGGAGCAAGGGAATTGTGTGTGGGAATTGTGTGCTGCCCCAGGCACAGCTAGGTCCTTTTTGGAGTGAAGCTGTGATTTAGATGTCTGTGGCGACTTGTTCTCATGAGCTGCAGGACACATCACCAAGGCAGTCTACTCCTCCATCCCCCTTAAAATTCAAGTAAGGCAAAACCTGTTTCCTGAGGAGAATACGTGGGATAAATTTAGTCTGGCAGATGTTTCAAAAAACACATTTTTTTGTGGACTTTCAGATTAACAGGATTTCCAGGAAGTCTGTAGAGTGAAAATGGAGGTGGAATATCTGCCTTAAAAAATATCACTATATTCAAATAAAATTAGAAGGCAAAGGAAGATCTTTCCCAGTTAAAAGTTTGGGAAGATATGGCTGAAAGCTCTGTGAAAGAGATTTTTAATGCACAGTTTTGACTCATTTTTTCCAGAAATCGTGTAATATTTGTATCGTGTAAGTGTACTGATTTCATCAAAATTACTTTAGCTGCATCAATAGTTCATTTTCCAAATGGAAGACTGTCTCTTAAAAGACACAGAGTAATGTGATATATCAAAGCTTGCATTATAACAAATTCTCTTGGTGTTTTTCCTTATGTAAATTACTAATTATCTATGACCAAATTGATGTAACAGCACCCATTTCAATAGAGATAAACCAGCTTACAAGTTGGGCATCCAGCTTATGATTTCTTGGGTTTTTTAATATTTCTTACAGTATTGGCTGTTGGACTGACATCGCAAAATTGAGATCAATGAGTTTCTAGTTAAGAAACTTAACTCAAAATTGCACTTCAAAAATATGTATCATTACTAACATTCTAAAGAGAAACCACTACACCTAATTTTTTCATAGATATACAGGGAATAAGTCTTTACTTCTTCAGTTTGAGATGAGACTTAGACTGCTGATTTTTATTTTAGCCCATCAGCAGTTCTGCTGATGTGAAAGCAAGTCAGTGTTTTGCATTATAATATCTGCTTAACTTGGCTTTAATAATATTTTTAAAAGGGTTATTGCTGTAATTACTCATATAAAATTATAGTCTAGGAGCACTCATCACGAAAAGTTCGTACAATTGATTTTGTATTTTTGTTGTATGGATAGAAAAAAAATCCTTTTAAAAACTAATAACCTTTAACAAAAGTTAGGGCTTGTGTTGTTGGGAGAGGGGGGAAGGGGTCCCTGGTCCCAAATGCACAGTTGTGTCTGTTGTTATAAATTTTGACAGAGGAGTATGATGGGTCTGAACAGAGGATGAAAAGGCATTATCCTTTTCTCCCTACACTCTGCATTGATGAAAATCTGTGCACGTGAGGATTGGAGATTGTTCCAACCATAAAGGTATTGCAGAAGTGCCACAGCTTTCTATTTCTCTAGGCACTGAGGAAGAGCAGAAAGGAATTTTTTTAAATCTTCAGCAGATGTAGATTCTCCATATCTCCTTTGGATCTCTGTAGTTGAGGGCAAGGAATAAAAATTAAAAAGAAATAACTCAATCTTGAGGAAGAAGTAGTAAAGTACTTACGAAATTCAGACTGTTGTCTGCACAGATGCATTGAACAGGATCATAGATCTGTCCTGCAAAACTGGAAGTTTAAATAGTTATCTGCTGGCTTTAAACACAAGAAGTTAAAGAAATGCAAATCCTAAAGAATAGAAAAATAGTCAGAAACCAAACTGCACAGTCCATTTTCAGAAGCCTTTCTGGAGTATGTCCATGCTTTGTGCTTGCATACATTCACTGCAAATATATTGGTTTTACACTGACACAACATGAAAATTGACCCTGAAACTGTTGGGTTTCTCTGCTACACTGTTGTCTGTGTAGGTTTAAGATGAAAACTTAGCAAATTTGCAGTTCTTGTCTCATGAAGATTTCTTTTACATTGTAATCTTATCATTTGATAAAGAAGGGTAATGTTTGGGTTGCTGTTTTCCCAAATATTATTCTGTGGCTTTTTGGCACACAGCAAAGAAAGACAAGTAACTTTGCTTCTGTTAGGACATGAATGCCGTATGTGTTGTTTATGACATGAATGCACTGTGTTGTTCATGAAATAGATTTTTCCATTTATATGTCAAATATGTTATGATATTAAATTACTAATGTGCTTTCCTTCCTTTTTAAGATCTGATTTATATAATTATTATTTTATATGTAAAAATGGGTTTTATCTCTTGTTAATGGATTAAGTCTTTCGGTACTGGTGTGGACCAAGTTAAATGTCTTTACTATGCTTCACCAAAATCTGTCTGTTTTTCCAAAGGGGCATTTCTTCCTTCTCCTTCTACCCTCATTCCTTACAATTCCTCTGTCTTTTTTACCCTTTTCCTCACAAATGAAATCCTCCCAATAGCCACAACCTCGCTTGCTGGTTCTCCAATGTCATACTAATTTTCCTATGAGTATTTTTCCCATTTCTTTGTGATATTCCTGATTTACTCATCCTTCCTATCCCATTTTTTACAATCCTAGTCCAATTTGTTAATTTTTTTTTAACTGATCCTTTTTGATTTTTGTGAAATTGAGAGCGAACCTGAAACTCATTTACCATTGTGATCAACTGGTGTGAAATCAATTTTAAAATGAACTCTCTAAACATCTTATACTGCTTGAAGGTGAGGTCATCTTTGCAGGTAGCTTTGCTGAGGGGAATCAATTTATTTCCATCAGAACTAAAGCACTGGAAGTTTCACATTTAAAAAGAAAACTCAGTGTGAAATCAAAGGACTGAATTTTGTTAAAATAAGTAGATGGAACATTGCCTGCAGTAGAGGGAATATTTGAATGTTGAAATATTTAAATGAAGAATGTAATTATCACTTCTGATTACTTTCTGATACCAAGACAATATGAAATCATTGAAAGTGCCGTAGCACCTCTCCATCAAGCAGTTTGGGTGTTTTGATTCCTGTAGCAGGGTTTGAAATGGTCATGTTGTATTTGGAGTGGCAGGAGTGCACCCTCAGTGATGTCAGTGGGTTTCTGTGGACACCACAGAGAACAGGATTTGTTCCAAACACTGTTACCAGAGTGCAAAGGGTCAGTTCAGCAGAGGATGCTCTGGGCCAATTTCACCCTTGACACGACACCATGGAAACTGATGGAATTGAGTCAGAGACCAGCCATCCCTGTGAAGCATCTGTGCCACAGGTCTTTTTTCAAGAGGCTATGCTGATGGATTCCACTCTCGCAAAGTTCCTTTTGAGTAGTGGCGAATGCTCTAGGGAAGCTGACAAATTCAGGTTAGCGTGCATGTGCACTTCAGTGCTATCACTTAGAACAAATAGGAGACCTCTTATTTTGAGCTGGGGGGATTTGCAGATTTGCCTCTGTCTCAAGGAATCAATTTTTTCAAGCCCTGTTCTAGGTTTCAAAACATTCATAATACTGATATGAAATACCAGCACAAACTAATACAGATTGATTGCAGTTCTTGCTTGTGATCATATAATTTATTTTTCCACATAATGCACCATCCAAACCAGAACACAGTGGTAAGTGTCCTTTCAGCTCTCCATTGGTTTAAAAAGAACAACCCCAAACTTTAAAACCAATCTTTCTTTAATTTTTTTTTTCAAAAGAATGAAACTTGTTTTATCCAAACCATTGTATCCACAGGGGGAAAAGGGAAAGAAAGGCAAAAAGGGGCCTAAAGGGGAGAAAGGAGAACAGGGTGCTCCTGGATTAGATGCACCTTGCCCATTGGTACGTTTCACTTATGTATTGGAAGATCGATCATCCTGGTATAAATTGATGGGATAAGAAATGAGGGGAGAGGAACAAGCACCAGCTACCATTGAACCTGTAGCCCTTTGTTAACACAGCTTTATCTCAAGTTCTGGCAAAGTCTGGAGCAGACTCCATTTGTCAACCTCCTAAATTGATTTAAAGCACCAGACTTAAGACCTTTGGGCTAAATTCATGAGGTTTGGTGGTGTTTTTTTTCATTATTTCTGCCAAACTCTTTGAAAAGGAACCAAATTTGGGATGTGCCAGAGTCAGTGCCCCACAGGTTTAAATTACGCTACAACAGCTTGCTCCTCTTGCCTATCTATTGTTATTTGTTCACTCCATCTAAGTCAATACTGAAGGCATTTTCTTGACAGTAACATTGCAAGTTAATCTTTACAAACAGGGATTCCGTGGAATTAAGGGGGAAAAAGGGGAGCCAGGCCAACCTGGCCTGGATGGGCTGGATGCCCCTTGCCAATTGGTACAGTATTTCTCTTTCCTACCAACCCTGCATGCAGTTCCTTTGTTTGTGGTCAGCCATTCTCAATGTAAAGTAATGTTTTTCTGAGCTGACTTTACATTATTCACGTAACACATGCATGTGCATGAACAAAGCAGCTGCTTCAAGTGATCATAACCGCGATGAGAGAACACACATTTTTGTTGGTACCTTAAACTTAACTCTTAGCAGTTTGCTCCCACATCACATAGTAATTTATAAGTTTGTATCCTTCCTACATTTTCCCTAAGAATTGTTGGTTTGTTATTTTCCTCACAAAATACCTATTGCCTTACTCACCCTGAACGCAAGTCATTGTAGAAGTCCAGCACAACGTTCACTTCTAATCCAGTCTGATGCCTTTTGTCTGCACTGGCTCAGTTCCGCACCCTAGTCTGTCCCAGACCTACCCTGCACCCTGGACTTCCTTTCAAATCCATGCAGTCTTAGGTGCATGTTTTCACAATTTGACCAAAATGAGAGTCATGTACAGACTGATGTAAATACCGTTTCTGAAAATCAAGGTTTTCAGTAAGCCATGCTGGAACTTGGCTTCCAGACCGTACACAAGTAATATTTTTGGTGTCTGGCCTGTTCATCAAAGAGTATTCAAACACATCTGGAATTAAAAAGCTTACCTGAGGTTTGTAAGAAGATAACAGTCTGCAGCCCAAACCCTGTCTTTGTTATTTAATGTCTCCAATTTAATGATCTTACCCTTGGAACTTACCTTCCTGGAATACACACAACACTCCCCACCCTATGTTAGCATGAATTCAAGTTCCCACCTATACTAAAATGCTACTTCTCAACCCTCTCCCTTGTACCAATCTGGCAACAGTGATTTTTATTTAATGGTAAAATAAGTTTGAACTCTTTTCCATTTGAAAAAGAAAACCCCAGACGACCAGTACATACACATTTCATAAAGATACAAGGAAGATTTTCTTTTTAATTGTTCATAGTAAAATTTGATCTGCATGTTCTGATATTGTTTGATGGTTAAGCACGGTTCTCTGTGATGAATGTTAAATTAAATAGATTTTATTTCAACTATAGCACTTCTAATTTGAAGTCAGTTGTTTTAATCGTAAATACATAGTCCATTAAAATTATTCCATAGTCCATATTGTTTGCTTCCAATTAATGGTAACCATATTTCATATTTTATTGGGGATAATCAAGCATGCTTTTGTAATTTTTAAATATTTCTCTGTCTCTGTATTATCATTTATATCTGGAGATTCACTAACAATCATTGATGGATGAAAAATATTCTGTTCATAGGTAATTGCTAGAATAAGCTGCTTAGCAGCAAGCCATTCCCATCAGACTACATGCAAGAAATTAAAAAATCCTCATCGACCAGTATCTTCACATGTAAATTCACGTATTAAGTATTGGTATTCTATATTCTAAAAGATGTCAAGGCCTGATTTTTTTTATGCTCTTATATAGTCTAGTTACATCATATGTGCTCATAACTCTGACCATGTAACTCTGGACAAACCCTGGATAGCCTTGTAAATTGGAATTAGGTCCATGTAAAAACAGTGTAACTGTGATCAGTAGCTGGCCCTGATCTTACTGGACACATGGAGATATGTGAAGGTAGAGTAGCAACAGAAAAGAAATTAGATTACCATATTTTCCAAGCACTGAAATAATCAGTGCTGCTGTACGGCCCTACTCCCACTGCAGATGTTTTCTTCCACTGTGGCACTTAAAGTATGTTCAGGCCTTCAGATTTTGCTGCTTCATTCAAAAGCTGATATTGAAAGCAAAAAGATCCTACTCACATTTGAGTCTTGCTGTCTTAGTCATGCAGTTGCCTTTGTACTAGGGGCCATTAAAACACAATACCCTCCAGATAAAAGTGATAGTATTTTTTTTCTCATTGATCTTGTACATTCAGATACAGATTGTTGTGAATAAAACAGATTATATTTAAAATAATATGCAGCCTGAGCTCTAACAGCGATAAGAAACTGATGAAGATGTTCTAACGATTTAGAGAAAAACAAATCTTTATAGCAGAGATGTGCACGTATGTTTTTACAGCGTAAACCTTCTCTCCTCTGGCTGTTTTAGCAGAGGTTGATGGATTATCTATCCTCTCAAACTTAACTATGTGCTTTTATCTTTTTTTTTTTTTTTGCCTCTCCTTAAAACAGGGCCCCGATGGATTACCAATGCCTGGCTGTTGGCAAAAGGTAGGACGGGCAGAGCTTTTTCTTTTCAGGGGCAGTGTGTCCTTGGCACACAGAAATGCCTATCACAGCCATACTGAACAGTATCAAGATATACTGCAAGATCAGGCAGTAGTTCATGTGATAATATTGTAATATACGTAGAGGTAATAATTCATTGAGGCAGGATTGTAGAAACAGTTGGCGTTCGTTTTCTGGAAAGTCCAAGACTTCTTTTTTTTCACGTGAAGACTTGCACATCCTTTGGTTTCTGCACATGATCACTGCTTCCAATTCATTATAAAAGCTCATGGATTTTTGTCAGATATTTATGTTGATCTCTTATTATGTTATTCTTCAAGAATACTGAGAAAAACAGTGTAATCTGCCCTTCTCTTTGACTTACCTTCAATATATCCTCCTAGGTTTTGTGTTAAATGTTAATATTAACTGGCAAAATTATTTTAGTAAAGGTTTAACCTAGGCAGTGCAGTGCTAGATTTAAAAACATAGCACGCAAAATTATGTAGGTGGAGGGATGCTGACATATAATATGTTAGAAAGCATTAAGCATAAGTGAGATCCTGGGCACATTTGTCTCTGAAGAATAGCTGGTGCTGAGGAAATAACTATCCATATTTGCAACTCTGCCTTATCTATGTATTTGTAATGGATGTCTGAAATATCTTACTAATGTGATTAATCTGTTATCTCTTTTTGTCTCTGCAGTGATGAATCTAACCTTACAAGCATGAAGTTGTGTATATAGTGCTCCACTTCTTTTATTTATAGTTGAAAACTGAAAATTTGGTTTTACAAGTCTGAAATATGTTTACATGTAGCTGCATCTACTTGTTTGCAATAGTCCATATGTACTTTTTCACTTACATCTGCAGTTAGGTGATACTGCCGGGTAAACCTGCAAAGATTGTCTCTCTAATGAGAGATCAAAACAACAATCAATAATAGAAATTAATATTTCTGAAAATTCTTATATTTTGGCTTGTGGATATGCATGGACAATGAGTGCCATGAACTAGTTTACAAGAAATTGTGACCAAATAAGAGCAAAATTCTATGATATGTACTGTACCAGCTGCCGTTGGAGTTTACTGACTTGGCTTCCATGTCCATCGTAAATACTTCACTGATTCATGACACCATATCTGCTTGTATGAACTAAAAGCATGAGTTTGTGTGCCAGACCTGCTTGTTGTGTGATCACGTCACGCGCTAAATGGCTGCTCACAGTGACCTTTGATTCCAGCTTCTGAATCATTTCCTTTTGTCATCTCAAGGGAGTCACACCATGGCTCATTGCTAAAAAGAGATAAACCAGAGGAGCATAGAAAGAGGCCTTGAATTTTTGGGGAATAGAGTTCCAGCTGCAGGTGGATGGCTTCCAGTCTTGCGGGATACTTGGCCCCTTTGATCAAAGAGGGTCGCGCCTGTTTGTCAGCAGCGGTTTGCCTTGCACTGCTCACGGTCGTGAAGACATTCACGATAGGCCCTGTCGAGTCCTTAATCAAGAAGGAAAGAAGTTTGAAGAAGAAACCAGACTTCTCTGTGGGTTGTTTGAAAAGGTTGCAGAGGTGCTGCAGGGATCATTTGATGGCAGACACCGCCTGAGACCAGAAGCTTCTCAACCTTACTCAAGGATGGACAGAGTATGTGCTCTGCATATTGTATTTTGGGACTGCTGGAGGAAAAAGCATTCTTGAGGTGGGGATGAATTGGATCATCCTCCAGAGGAGGAGTATAATGGAACTGACCAGAGATGTATGTACCATGGTGTGGTTTTCAGGTTATTCACTTTAACTTACGCAAAACTAGCTGAACTTTTCTGCAGGATTTTGGAAGCTATGGTTAATTTTGTTTCCTTTTCCTGTAACTGTTGCCATAAAGAATGCATTTCAATAATCTATTCAGCATTTGTGATGATGGCATTGAGGAAAATACTTCAAGCCACATGCTCATCTTGTTTCAGTATTAACAGTTTCTATTTCAGAGTCTTTGAAGCCTTTAAGTCTAGAAAAGAGTTTACTTTTGTGTTTCACAGACTGATTTATTAATCTTGTTCCTTTTATGTTGTTACAGTGACTTTAGTGGATGTTATTACTCAAAAAACATTGGAGAGAAAAAATTCTGTGTAATTACCACTGCACACTTGTCGTCACTACACTGTTAAGGTGTTGATATTTCTCCATTTCTGTTCAGATGACTAGCTTTCTAGAGAAACATTGGTAAATCTTTCCTTCTCCACTTTTTTCATTGCTAGAAACACATAATTCGTGCACATTTGTAGTTTTGCCGTGAGGGTTTTTTTCCAGTTTTGAGTCTTCATATGGTGCACTGAAGTTAGTTTGAAGGACTGGTTTATGAGAAATGGTGCCATATTTGGCAGATGGAAATTCTTTTTATATCTCTTCCGTTCCTAATGTATCTAGCAGGATCATCAAAAACTTTTTTAGTTACTTTTCTGAGAGCTGTCTTTCATATGTAGACCAAAACCGAAGTTGAGGAAGACAACCTGTCTCCACTCATGTGTGGGCACCTTATGCCCTTCTTGGAATGCACATTTTTCCTTGCTCCATCGTTTCTAAATCAAGTGTAGATGGGGACCTTCTGTGGTCACACTTTCTGTATTGCTTCACAATCTCCAATCAATGGAAATGCCACTATAATTCACTTTGATAATTCACTGTTGATATATTGAAGTCAAACATAGCATTTCATTGAGGAAAAACCAGATTTTTAAAACTTAAAAATTAATTTAGCAGCCTACAACCAGTAGTATCTTACTAATAAAAACAAAAATCTGACACTATATAGATATATACACTGAATACACATATATATTTGCTGCTCAATTCTGTCTCTCCAGTAGTAAGAAATAAACAAGTGTTCACAGATATGAGAAAATATGTTTTTCTTTGCTTAAATTTTCAGAGGTGCAAATGTTAACCTCTTTGAATAGTCATGATTACAGTAGTAAAAGCCTTCACACAGCATAGTCTGAATATAAAATGTTAATAATCAGAGTGCTACAGCAGTAAATGTGAATGAGGACCTTTCAGAAAGAGGACAAGAGGAGCACCGTGTGAGCCCTCTGACTCGCCCCTTTTAGTCTGCTTGCTTAAGAAGCACTATCTCAAAAAAACAATAGGCTGAGAAGCCACCTGTCTGCCTAACAGAGAAGAGCCTCTTGTGCCCATGTCCTGACTTGGCACATTTAGCACCTAGCTAAATGGAGATGTGAAGACTAGAATTTGCATGTTTTCATAAGATATCAAATACTGGCAATCATAGAGCAAAAATATTTTTTTTAAAGGTCCCTCAGAGTATTACATGCAAAATCAAGTAGAATGTTTATTACCTGGCTGAATGTTTTAGCAACTCCATGTTGAGAGTGCCCACAAACACAACTCATTTAAGAAATAGCAACAAGATAAAGAAGTATTAAATGCATGCTGCCATTAGCACTTTCTTTTCTTTTTTTTTAAATTTGTATAGCTATATTTTTAAACTGCCCTCATAGCATCCATTTCTAAATGCATCAATAAAGCTAGCAGAACCTTGGTTCATGATTTTGTCATTCAGGAAATAATTACAGACACTGCTGTTAAGTGTTAGTCAGTACTCAACTCTCCTTTAATCCCTGACACTGAGATCCTACTGACGAAACACTTAAGCATCTTTGTTCACTTTCTTTTTTTTTGTCTTGTAAATTAGTTTCTTTACTAAATTCCCTCCATGTATTTACTTCTCTTTTTTCCAAAGAATCTTACTTAACTTTTTCAGATTTTGTATTGTTCAATATCATGAAAGGTTCATTCCGTTTAAATGACCATGAGTGAACAGCAGATAAACAACTTAATTTGAAAGGTTAAACTACATGCATAGATTTGACATTAATATTTGCATCTCAGATTGAATTGATATGAAACTTAATCATATCTAGAAAAGTTGCATGGTCAGTAAAAGTAAAAAAAAGAATTGGGTTTAACATTTCATCAAGAAAAGCACCCTGTGAAGACTTGCAACATCTTTGTTTTGTTTAAAAAGCAACTATTTCTGGTGCTAATAGTCATGTATCTTTTTCCTTATGATGGCAAAGCTATAGTTTGAACCACCAGTATGTTGTAGTATCTTCTTTTAGTGGCATTCCTCCAAATAGATATGATTTGTTTAGTTTGTTACAGGAACAGTAGTTCCTCTACCAGTCTTTTCATTTGTGGAAATGTGTAGTGGTATTAGTCTATATATATATATCCCTGACTTTGTCAGGTATGATTAATTCTTGTTTCTTTGAGAGTTTTCAGCATTTGTTTCATACAAAGTTTTGTAATCACCTGTTAACTCCAGTGCATTGTAACCACATTGTGCAGAAGTCCAGCTACAGAAGCCAGACTTCTTTAAGCACTGTATGGAATATGTCTGACATCCATGGTCCTTGTCTTCATATTCATGGATTAGCTATGGGGAAGCTTTCTTTCAGGATGCTTTGGATACCTTTTTTTTTTTTATAATTTCCTGAGGTAAAACGTGAAATGTTAAATCACAGAGCAATGATACAATGTTTTGTTTTTTGTTGGTTTTTTGATTTATATTTTTATTTATTGCTGATCTTGATGTCATATTCTGATAGTGTAGCAAAGCAGAATGATACTCTTCATCCAGCTGTTTATATATTATTTTAGTCTACGGTGTAAGTAATATGAATGAGTTTCAGAATGATCAAATCCATATACCTGCACATGTGTAAAGTATAGAGTTTAAATAGGGATAATTCTTAAGACTGATGTACAGTGTGGAAAGTTAGCATTGTCTCCACTGAGCATTACCTCATGGAAGGGATGCATGTGACCACCAGTTACTTGGTTATGCCAGCAAAAGAGACAAAGCAACCCCAAATGAGATGAGCAGACCTTTGGTCCTCATGGGAAGGTGGTGCTGGGACTGAGCTAGGAGACATGGTTAGATCCTGGATCCCACTGGAGTTTAGAGAGAGTTATCCCACTGACTGCCCTAGAACTGGGATTGTAAACCTGGGCTCAGCCATGCAAGGCTTTTCTCTTGGCTATGCCTCCCTATCCCCAGCAAAGAACTGGGGAGAGTGATGCAACCTCCCCTTGCAAGCTCTTTGAGACATGCAGAAGAAAGGACACAGGTATTGTGCTGAGTAACAAGGGGAATATTATCAACTTCAACAGTGAGTTTTGTCTAAATCAGGATCACTTCAGTAAGAAGTCCAGAGATATTTCCAGTCTATTGAATGTGTTGAATATGTTCAAAGCATGCAGAAGTTGACCTTTCCCTTCAAATTTCTTGATCTCTGCTGCTTGACCATCTTGAATTACATTTTAAAAGCTCTGTATTTTACCTAATGATATTCCTAAATTTTCAGACTAAAGACTCACCTAAAATACTAATATCTGCAAAGATACTCATAAAAATAAAGTCTAATTTTTAGTCATTGCAAAAATTCTATTTCAATGAAAGGAATTATAAGTAATGAACACCTAATTTTTTTTTTCCTTGCTGCAACTTGCTTTTATGGATGTGAATGTTGCTGTAATGTACAAATGAAGGTTTTCTTGCACCCTCTGTTATTGAAGAATTTTACATGGTGGTTGGATTCATTAAATGCTATTAGAAACAAGTGCCTGCCACCATCATATCTGAGAAAGATACTCTACAGAACAAGTGGAGATTTTATTTTAAAAAAGGGATTTGGAGTGTTGTTTTTGTTTCATTTTGTTTTTAAATGCATCCGATTATCAATGCTGCTCACAAATTGAATTTTCTTTGTAAAGCAGGGGGCCTTAACCTGGGACCGTTAGTGTTTTACTTGTTTCTATTTAAAAAAGAAATTGTATGAATTTCCCAGATCCCATTGGTACTTGCACACTTCTCTGAAGTATTATGGAGAGTTGGGTTGGTGGGAGAATGTTTTACATATTGTTAACATATATGTGGATATTCTTATATTATTGTACATGTTTGGGAAAATATCACACAACTTTAAAAATGTTGCTAAGATGTATGTATCTGACTTTTTCCTTTGGAAAATATTATATATTTTTATTTGTATTTTTTACTTTTTTAAGTTCATCTATATGTGCCGTTATTTTTGTATTGCAAATGGTCTCATAAATGAAGTAGAAGAGATAAGAATACAAAGAAAAGTAATTTGGCAAGGATTTCAGTGCTTGGGGGTAAAAAACACATGGGTCAGCATCATATTATCAATACTAGAAATATTTTGAGTGTCTTAGCACTGTAAATATGTCACAAGACCTCTTTTGAGGAGTAGTATAAAGAATTGCAAGGTTTTAATCACCCATTTTAATTTGTTATTAATTACCACTTTTTTGTGGCCTCTGGTCTTGACTTAATTGAACCCAATCAAACAGCATGCTTTTGTTTTTAATATTAAAATTTCTCCTTGTTTTTCAGTTGAATATTGTTTTGTTTTCTTTCAGTTTTGTACTTGAGGTTTTGTTTCTTCCTTGTGAGAAGTTGATCTTCAGAAATATTTTTACACTATTTATGATTTATTTTCATAATGTAAAAAGTGTAAAATTATTAAAATATTAATCCAACCATTGGTGCTATAAAGTTCTTAGTATTGGTGCACAAAATTGTTCTAGTCTGTCTGGATTTAAAGAAGTGTGTGCTGCGTTTTGCCGTCCTGTAGTTTGAAGTCTAGAGCAGGTCATGTCAGTAGTAACATTCACAGAAAAAATGAAGGCCTCTGCAACATGTTCCATTTTCCTACAATGTGCAGTAAGAAAACTCACCTTCTTCTTCCTGTTCTTAATGTGTTTTTTTCTCTTCAAAGTCAAGTCTGTTCAGTCATCTTTTCTAAACGGGCAGCACAGGCTCTTGGCATCCACAAACTATGTAAGGAAGAAGCTTTGCTGCAAACCTTAGAGCTGGAAAAGGTAGAAGGATCTGTGTATTAATTAGTGGAAACTATTCCTTAGGCAAGTTCAGAGGAATCCTAGGATCAAAAGAAATAAAGCTGGAAGACGCCAGTCTCCCCTTTCTATAATTCTGAAGGTGAAAAATAAACATGAACTGCTGAGAAATAAAGATATATGCAGTGTCACAAGTAACAGTGCAAGCTAGAAAATATGAAGGTCTGTTTTCCACAAACCTAGTTCGTTCAGAAATGATGGAAATAATAATTATTGCAAAATAGTATATTTTTAAGCACACTGATCCGAGAAGGTGTATTTTTGCAGGAGCCTCCTTTTAAAAAAACAAAACAAACACACACTGGGGAGCAGCTGTAATCTCTTCAACACATTATTTAAATGTTTGCATTTTCTAAATCCCAAAATACTTTAGACAAACAGAACACTCCCCACTGTTTCCCTTTTCTTTACCTCAGAAATAGTCACTGTAGGCAGAGAGGGAGAATGAGCACTGTGGAGTTTGACCTCTACTCTTAACTCCTGCTAATCCCCATAAATGTCTATTAATCTTATCTAGCTCTGTTTTAGGCTCTTCGAGGGACTAAAAATATCTTTGCTCCCTTTCCAAGATGAGGTACTTCCAGCTTAACATGCTCTGCTCTCCCAGGCTGAGTGCATGGCCCCAAGCCAGGCAACCCTAACCCAGGTGAAGTCCTTGCTTCAGCTGTGGCCACTATTGGCTTTTTCTTGCTTCCAGTTTTCTCCTTTCTTCGACTTTCACTGAGGATGAAATGCAGTTCTAGATGCTGCTGGAGCTGTCCTGCCAAAAAATAAACATGTTCTGGACTTCTGCCAGAGCTAATACCCTGTGGGTTTCCCATTCAGTACTTTTACAGCCTCCCTGTTATTTTCAGTACTATGCTTCCTCTAAAGCCAAACCTCAGCTAACCAATATCCTACAGCCTTCCCATCCTACTGTACTCATGGGCCATGACTTTCCTCTGGCATTCCCTCCTGTTCATATGCCTCCTTCACAATTTTGTGATGTGCCAAAGCACGTGCAGGACTGCTTGTGAAATGCCTGCCACTTATGCCTCACATTATTTTTCTTAACGGAGCTTTATTTAAATACTTAAAGGCCATTACTCAAAGGCAACTCTGCTTTGTGGACCTACTAAACTTGCTAATCCCTACCCATTTGTAATAAGGACTCTACATAGATAAAAAGTAATGCAACAGAAGTGGCTTTTTACGTCCTCATCTCACACAGCTTCACCTTGTTGTTCAGTTATAATAACCACATGAAAATGTTTAAAAACAAAACCAAAAAAACCCAAACCAAGCATTTCATGTTACAGCAAGCAGTAACAACTACACCCAAATAAAAAAAAGAAAACAAACAAGGGAATGCCAAGACATTTAAGTCATGTTACTGCAAGCAGAGTCTTTCTGTCTTCCCAGGGTTACTAATTTGTCCTCTCTTCCATTGGCTTCTTGCAGTTTCCAGACTGAGTACTTACAGGGCCTTCTCCTTTCCCAGCTCCTCGCTGCAGTAAAAAAAATACAGTGGCTTTGGATCTGGAGCTTAGATGCTCCATATATATATATATGTATGTATATATGTTCTTCATGTGTCTACAGGAACATACAGAAGTACAGATGTGTATATATATGACAGTGTTCAGAAAACCATAAATGTCTTCAGAGAGATCACAGTCTGCTAGTATTGTTGTACTCAAGCTGCCTTAGTTTGTCTCCCAGATAAAAGGTGGGCAGCTCCTGTCACATAACCAATATGCAGGGTATTTTCATGTGCTTACACCAAAACAGAATGTTCGGTAAGTAATAGATATCCTAATTGTTTTTGTATGGCAGGTTACAGCTTGACTGAGTTTTCAAAGTACCTACTCCAAGCAGTCACAAGGTCTCTGACTTCACCTTTGGCTGCTTCCTCCTGAAGCTAACAAGTACCTGGTAACTTTTTACCGGCTTTTAGAAACTCTCTTCTCTTTGGTTTATTAAGATCATTATGGGGTAATTGATTCTGGTTGAGATAAATCTGGTAAAAACAATAACACACCCTGTGATTAACTGACTCAGGGGCCTGCTGAACTGGTCACTGCATCAACTCGCAGGCAAGTCCATTCCCTTTTCAGTGCAAATGCCAAGCAGCTGGATATCCCGGAGAAGAGCCAGACAGGTACGCTTTGTCCGTCCTTAAATTTCTGTTTTGAAACAGATATTCAGTGCATATCATTTTCCACTAACCATCTGCAGTGGGTTTGCTCCTCAGAATGCACCAGCAATGTATTGTTTTTTGGAGGTACAGTAACTCCTTAACAGCTAAATAGGGAGCCAAAGGCACTTTACTTAGATACTTTGGATAGCTCTTAGAAATATTACCTCCTTTTTATAATTCGTACGGGAATCCAGGCTGTTACTTTCTGGTACCCTGCCACAGCAAAGCCCCTAAACAAGTGTGGAAAAAAAATAAAATGTTCATAAAGCCAACAGAGCAGGATGGAGTAAATAGCATGTTTTGGGTTTGGTGGGGGTTTTTTAATGAAACACAAGTATTAAAAAATAATATATGTATATAATTTTAATAATACTGTATATCCTGAAGAAATATTTGCTAGTATTTACACCACAGTATTATGAGGACAAGTGGAAGGAACTGAAGAGGTTGGAAAAAGCCAAGTGACAAGGTGCTGGAGAGGCAGGTGTCTGGGTCAGGGTCTCTGCTAATCTGAAGGGCAGAGACCTCCTGCGCTCTACACATGAGACTTGGCAGGCTCGTTCTGCTGGTAGTATCAAAACAGCATGAAAAGAGCCAAGAGGGAGGGATATTTTCTTGACTGTTAAGCCTCTTTCCATGGCTTTAAAAGAACGAGGGAACAACTCCCTCTTCTAACAAGCTACTTCACCTATGACTTCGAGTTTTCCTGAAGAAGTTTAATACTGCTTCAATCCATTACTAAGCTAGCTGTGAAGAAGTTTGCTTTTGCTAAACCTGGAACAAAAGCCCTGATACAAGCAGGCCTGTCTGCCGATGCATGCTTCTAAAGGAGTAGCAGCACAGAATCTTGCATATCCCTTAAATCTGTTTGTGGTCCAGGGTTTCTATGTGAGCAAGACAGGGCAGGTCAGCATGAGCAGCTGAGGTTTTCCAGTGTTGGCATTGTCAGCAGCCCCAGAGGGGGGATAAGGCTGTGCTCAGCACTGACAGAGTGCAGGCACCAGCGCAGTGCAGGGAAACATCTCCTGAAATGTCTTCAGACTCGCAGGCTGCTGTTCTGTGCCTGGGTCTGGTGCATTGCTGGTACAAAGGTCCAGTATATAATGTGTACAACTTGAACTGCATCTGCCTTATGCTAAATATCATTCCCCAGCTTTCAGAGATGCGGGCAAAACGGAAAAGCGTTGCAGACAGCATTCCTACAGGCTCTAGCCCTGGCTCCGTTTGGGTGTTAGCAGATCTAAATGCGTGTTCTCTTCTTGAGACCCATACATGAATCTCATCACTGCCTGTACAATACTGCCCTTGCTGACAGTTTTGGCAACTCCCTCATATCTTTTAAGCCTTTCTGCCAGGACAAGGCACTGAAGACAGGCAGCTGCTGTCTCTTGTGAGATATAGAGGTGTAGCTGCTGGTGCCTCCTACCACTTCTGCTACATGGCTTTCTGTTGGTTGGTGAGGCAAGGTTTCCAATGCAGAATGTGAAAGCTTCAAAATTAAGACTGTCTGAGGAAGCTCAAGAAAATGACTGAATGGAAAGAAATGCTTGACTAGGGAAGCAGAAATGTGGCTTGCTGGCAGAGATATTAAAAAAATGTAAAAATCAGGAAGTGTGTTTCTTCCATCTCAAAATTTAGGATGACTTACTGGATACTGATCTAGAAAAAAACAAGTATCATCAGCACAGGAAATTGCGAGGCTTTGCATATGCTCCCTGAAAACTCTTCCAAACATAGTGCTGCAGGTGGCACAGACGAGCTACAGATGGAGTAGTAGGGACGTGGGTGAGAGTTTTGCTGCTGTCTGCCCATGCAGCTCAAGGAGCAGCCTCCAGCAAGGAGAAGGCAAAGCTGAGGTGCTCCACTAGAAGCTTTGCTGTTGATGCCTCTTAATGTGATTTCTGTCCTTCTTCCCCATGTTATCCTTTTCTTTTGGGCTTTGATGTCCAGTGAGATGGTTATCAAGTGTAACCCTGAAGAAATGCCAGATTTAAGCTAGTCTCTTCTATATTGCTGCTGTGGTTACAAAGCAATGATAGGACTAGTTATATTTAGATGTTGCCTAGACTTAAGGGTGTACCAATGTATCTGAGCACCAGGCCCCTTCCTACTTACGTGTATAAACACTTGGAAAACCGTAGCTCTTACTACTTTGCCCCACTTTAGAAGAAATACGGAAACACAATTACTGGCTTTGATGGACTTATACAAGTATGTACCTCAGCTTACTCTCCCGAACAGATTCTGGGAGATAAGAAGCAGAGAAGGACATTGAATTATGACCCTAATTTTGATTAAACAGTCCGCTTTGTTCCCCCTATCCTCCCCATCCCCTATCTGCCCTCCCCGCATGTATGTGGCAGAGGCACTCTGACCTCAGGCACGGCAGGATCGCCCGTGGGAGCTGAGCGCCCGCCCGTCTGTCCCGCCGCCCCCGCGCACTAATTGGATTGTTTTGAGAATTTATGCCGGTTTGCACCCCTAGGAAAAAACAAAACAAAACAAAAAAAAACCCCACACCACGAAACTCCAAGGCACAGGGCTCACCCGCGGCTGGTCCTCCTCAGCCCAACAGGAAACACGAGTCGAACGCAAGGAAAACCCAGGGGGATGGGGGGCGGCCGGGACGTTCCGTTCCCGTCCCGTCCCGTCCCGTCGAGAAAGGCAGGCGGGCGGGAGGCGGGGAGGAGGGGTTTGGCCGGGGCCGGCGCCGGCATAAGAGGCGGAGAACCCTCAGGCGTGCTGGGACGGACGGTGTCCTTCTGTGCCGTGTCGTGCCGTGCCTGCCGGCAGGATGGAGGAGCGCTACAGCAAGGCGGAGACCCTGGCCCTGCGGAGGAAGCACATCGGGTAGGGGTGGCGGGAGCACCGGCCGGGAGCGGGGCAAGGGGGGAGGATGAGGAAGGTCTCCGGTGACAGCGCCCGTCTGGACCCGCTCGGCGCTGCCCCGGGGGCTCCCAGTGCTGGGCAGCCCCTCCGGCCATGGGACAAGACCCGGCGGGGAGGGGGACACGGACACACACAGGACCTGTCAGCCCCTCCCGCTTGCCAGGTCTTGGGGGCCACTTGGAACTCCCTAGGCGGGCTGCAGTAATTAAAACACTGCAGAGCAAACGCCACTTCACTTCTTCTGTAGATCAAAGCTAGCAGCCAGAACTCTGGTACTCAAGTGCACGTCTAAAATGAGGGGCGCTTTTTTTTTTTTTTTTTTTTTTTTTTTTTTTTTTTTTTTTTTTTTTTTTTTTTTTTTTTTTTTTTTTTTTTTTTTTTTTTTTTTTTTTTTTTTTGGTGTGAATAAACTGCATGCACCTGAAAAACAGCCGTCTCTTAAATGGAGCTGAGGCTATTCTTTAAGCTGAGTCTTACTGGGGGACATACAGGAGGGCTGTCAGCGGTTGTGACCTGAGTGATAGTCTTGGCTGTGCACATATCTGTGTGTTGCAAGGTTAGTTCCTCCAGTATGTGCAGCTTTAATGCTTTCTTCGGTAGGTGTTGCCAAGTGAAAAACAAGTCCAGGTTGTTAAAACAGTGCTACTTTGCTGATTGCATCTTAACTGTGTGGCATGCATAGAAAGCTCACTAAAGATTCAGAACTCACTGAAGATTCATAAAAGTCATAGTCATATAAAGAGAGAACATTGACAGCTCTTTAGGGGCAGCTCACTGTTAAGGGACTCCTGTCTGTGCCAGGATTGTAGGATTGAGCTGTGCTGGGTGAACAAAAAGAGACTTTCAGAGAATGGACTGACAGCAGAAAAATCTTCGGTCAGTAGATGGATAATGATGATATAGTGCACTGCTTTTAATGCACACCTGAGAAATAGCTGAAGATGTCAGAAAAGATCTATGCAACAGGGCAAGAAACTGCAAGAAATTGCTTTCTAGGAGTCACAGGCTTTACAAGCTCATAGTCTCAGTATACCAAACAAAAACTCCCAGACTTACCTGGAAAGAACTGTGTTTATCCAAGGCCATATAAACATTGCTAAAAGTTCAGAAGACTTTCCTTCTGCTCAGTAATATCATTCAGCATAATTACTTAGCTGGAACATTCTCTGGGGAGGATGAAGGGGAGGGGTGGTTCAGGGAAGTGTTTAAAGGGTACTTTGGATAACTTTATAAGGAGCCTGAGTTTTGCTGGAAGTCAGTGCAATTTATGTGCTTATAAAAAGCTGCTTTTAAAGATTTTATCCAAAATAAAGAGTGACATAGTGAGATTTTTAGGACCTACTCAGCACGTCTGAAAATAAAGTCTTCAAGGCATTAGTGTTTTGTTCTTTACTGTGACCTCTGTATGCTACAGTCATCCATTGCGTAATGAATTTTTGGCTATAGTATAAAACAATGCTTAACAGCTTGGTTTAGTCCCAGTGAGTTATTTGGCCATAGATGTCCATAAGGCATGTAAACAAACAAAGCTACAGCCTAGAAACACAGCAGGACGTATAAGGACCTGGAATGACGTGCAGTCACTGTGCTCCTGTGAAACCAATTGTAAGTCAAGCTTTGAAAACTCCCTTATTAAATACCTATTTCTGTTACCACTGTGCCTGGGGAAGTGTGTGGGGGCTTTTTTCATTTTTAGCAAGAGCCCTCTGCTTGACCACCACCTGAATGACTCACAAGCTCTTTGCAGAGGGAGGCAATTCAGCATTCAAAGGAGGTGGAACAACTGAAAATTAAAATGGTGTTATTTTATAATTATTCTTTTTTAGGCCTTCCTGCAAGGTTTTCTTTGCCAAGGACCCTCTGAAGATAGTGCGTGCTCAGGGCCAATATATGTTTGATGAGAAAGGAGAAAAATACTTAGACTGCATCAACAACGTTGCACATGGTAAGCAGTTCAACTTGTGAGACTGCTTCCATTCTTTAATTTCTAATAGGGATCAGAACTCACTTCTGCCAAGTGATGATGCTCACAGTGCTTCTCTGAATGTCCTTGTGTGGTTCAGTATCTGACTGCTTGCTAGTAATAACTAATTATTTTCTTCTTTAGTTGGCCACAGTCATCCATATGTGACAAAGGCTGCAACAAAACAGATGGAACTGCTCAACACAAACTCCCGCTTCCTGCATGACAACCTTGTTCAGTATGCCCAGCGTCTTACAGCCACCCTGCCTGAGAAACTCTCTGTTTGCTATTTTGTCAACTCTGGGTATGTCTGAATAGTATCTTTTTTTCCACTGTGACTATTTAGCTCCTCTTTGAGATGGACACTCAGGACAGCTTGGTCTAAGTCTTACTAAGTAGGACTTAGTAATATGCAACAAAAATACTTACAGTAGTATTCAAAACTTCCTTCTTATTTGCAATTGTCATATTTAGACAATATTTAGACATATTTATTTCTCAAAGAAAGAAAGCAAAAACATGAAACTGGCCTGCTAAACACAAGTGGGGATGGAAAAAAGCAAGAAAAGAATATTAAGACTTCAAATTGGTGACCACGACATACAGATTGGTGAATACCATCCGTAAATTGACACATAACCTCAGAAATTAGTAGTATTCTTTAGGCAGTCAGTTAGTCTGTGATCATTTTCGTTACCAGAAGAGACAACCTACAGGGACCTGTGAGCAGAGGGGCTGCGACAGGTTAGTCTGGAAGCCTGAGTGTTCTTCCAGGGTGCAGATTTGTGTTCTCTGCTGCCTGATGGTGCCATTGATGGGGAGGGTGGCAACACTGTGGAGTGTGGGAGATGGGGCATTACTTTTCAAGGGTTTGTAGCTGCATTGTGTTCCCAGCCGCAAAGCGGTCTCCTTTGTACCAAGAGGACGTAAATATCTAAAAACAAACTGGGGGAGGGAAATAAAGCATCTCTTTGTTTGCTGTTTATACAAAGAGCTGTTTTTTCTTTGCCCCCTTACGTGGCACTTGTAGTCTCAACCTCAGCATTGTAATCTGTAGAGTAACAGAGCCTGCTGTGTTGATTTATTATGTCCATTAGTCTCATGCATCATCTTCTGTGTCAGAACACCCTTTTAATTGGAAGCATTTCTTCACTGTTTTACCTCTGTATCTGTTATTATGCAGGTCTGAAGCAAATGATCTTGCTTTACGACTGGCTCGGCAGTACCGTGGGCACCAAGATGTGATCACCCTTGAAAAGTAAGTACATAGGGTACCTTATGTGAGTTCAGCCGGCAGCTCCTGCCATTGCTTCAGAATCGGCTTTGCAGCAACCCCCTGCTGTTTGTACTCCCCTGCCTGCTGAAAGAAAAGCTTTGTTGCTTTTGTATTAGAACAGGTCAGGAAATCCCTTTTTCACATTTGGATAAACATAAGTTTTGAAGATCTCTGAAAAATAAGCTTGTCAGTCACCCCAGAAGGTCAGTCACCTGTTAGAGGGCATTTCCCACAGGCAATCCCAAAGCAATTCAGGAGACTTGAATGCTGTTTTCAACAGCATTGAATTGTCTGGCCACTGGCCTGCTCTAGAAAAAAAGGCTTCTGTTTGTTATGCTTTGCTGGACATATTTGATTTTGCACAAATGATTATTCAGTGGTCAAGAAGAAAGATGCTGTAGCTTTGCAGTGGTGTTGCATTGATGCAAAGGTCTTCTCCAGTGAACACAAGTATGCACAGAAAACCAAGCGGTTCCAAATCAGGATGCATTGAGAGAGCCGTCAGCCATAGGGAAGGTGGCCAACCGTGTTTCTGGTGTATTTTCCTATCCTAGATGCAGCTGTAGGTTTGGTTATGCAGCTGTAGTGCTGGGTCTTCTTCTCAGGATGTGATTAGAAAGTCCAGCCAGAGCAACTGCAAGAGCACGTCTATCTGAACAGCAAAAAGCTTGTTTGACTCAGCTATCTCTGTTAGCCCTGTTAGGTCAGATCCCTGTTAGCCACACATTAACTCGTGTATGCTACTATGGGATTGTGATGTCTGATTTGGTTTGAGGCTCCCTTTCAGTTTATGGCTGAACAGAAGTGATTATTCCCTGAATGAATATGCTACATGCTTTAGGCTCAGAAGACTGGTTCCTCATTTCTAAATCAAAATAGCCTCTGACGTAACCAGCTTTAGCATACTCTGCAATATAAAGCTTTTCTATTCAAATAATATCCTTATTCTTCTGCCAAACCATCTATCCTGTGGGCTCTTCAGGGCAGATAGCAATGTGCTGTTGCTGCATAAGATCCTCACTTTCCAATGCAATGCACACTCTTGAGAGTCTTTGCAATAGTGTTGGGTGTAGCTTGCAGAGCTTGGGTTGGCCAGAGTGGGGCCCGCAGGTTGGAAATGAAGGAGCTGGACCCACTGCTGTTAGGTAGTTGGAGGTGGTGTGATCCAGGGGACATCATCTTGGTCTGCCCCCATGCTGGCACTTGATTTTATGCAAGCAAAAAACCCTCCTGGTTCCATTCTTGCTAGTGAGTTAAAGTCAACAGCAATTTCATATTGCCTTCAAGAGAAAGATTGAGTAAATTAAATCAAGTTCCATTCACAAACAGTGCTACTGTTTGCAGATGTAGTTGCTGATTCTGGATTATTTATGGACACAGTTGTAAATTTAGCTTTTCTCTCCATTTGGTAAAAACTGACTTGGATATTTAACACTCATGCAGTGCTTACCATGGCCATGTTACATCTCTGATTGACATCAGCCCCTATAAATTTAATCAGCTGGGAAAGGACTGCAAGAAGGAGTATGTGCATGTGGTAAGTGTGTTTTTGGGGGGCTTTTTTTTGTAATTTTTATGCCTGTTATGTAGCATATTGAATTACCCTCTTCTGGTATAAATACATTTTCATTTTGTTTTACTGATGCTAGAGTACATATGCTTCACTGTTTTTCAGTGGAATAAATATGGCAAAATTGTTTTCTTTTGGATTTTGAACTGGATATTCAGCTGTGAGGCTGATCTCCTTCAAGTGCTACAATTTTTCTTAGTCACTGCATTGTATAGTTACACAGTTTGATAAAACTAGCCAATATACATTGTGTTGGTTTGGCTAAAGTTATGCAGGACTTTGAGTCTACTTCCAAAAACTGGAAAGGAAGACTGCATAAGTTTACATGATCTGGGTATAGGGCTTATGGGGTGTCCAAGTGAGTGTGATTTTTTGTCAACTTAAACTCGTATATCTTACAAAGACAATAATCTTTCTCAGCTCGGAAATGTACACCAAACAGGTCTTTCCTATCTAGACCTCCTTGCGTTAACCGTACTGCCAAAGTAGTATTGATCTTTTTATACCACGTCCTTTCTCTTATTTACTGAACCTCTCCCAAAAGCAATATTAGAGGCTGGAATGTCACACAGATTTGTACCATGACTAGGATGCTGGAAGGGAAGTGACAGACTGGAAAACTCCATTCTCAAGTTGCAGAAATGGATCTCCTGTAAGAATCTGAAATAAGATGATATATGAGGACTCATTATTGTGTCCCGAGGGAGAGGAAGGACAATCTTGAAAGGTGGATGAGGTAGATGATAGCTCTTTCAACAGTTGTGTTCAGTAGTGTTGAATATATCACAAGGCTACTGTGAGTTTAAATTCCTCTAAGCATTTTTGCAGTTTGAAGCAGAAATTCAGGCTGTCCAATTACTTACCTGCGTGAAAAGCCAATAAAACAGAGCAGCAGAAAAGAAAGTAAATGTTTCATAGAAGCATGGCCTTTAAAAAAAAAAAAACAATTCGTCTTTTCAGGCTCCTTCTCCAGATATCTACAGAGGGAAATATAGGGAAGACCACCCAGATCCAGCAAGTGCTTATGCTGAAGAGGTGAAAAAGATTATTGAAGAAGCACAGAAGAATGGACGGAAGGTGTGTATTTTGTGCTTTAGAAATGCTGAGGCTTCATCTATTAAATGTGACATGGGGGCACGTAACAGGCAACCAAGAACTTGTTTCTTCACTCAGTTTCACATGCTTTGCCCTCCCTTTTTTTCTATGATGCGTTCTGTGTTCAAAATGGGCCATTTTTCTACCTGATGCTCTTATCATAGTTTTTCTAGGCATCAATGAAAGGGTCAGTAATACAGTTGAATATATGCAGATACAATCAAAGCTGTTTAATTTCCTGTTGTATGCACTGAACTGGTAGATTGTAAATATTTTAGGAAAAGGTTTGAGGTCAGCTGAAAAACTACATCACAAATTCTAACAAGGATATATAACAGTCTCTGGGGGGCAGAGAAAATCTTGATATTACATTTCTGAGCCTGGTAGCTTAAGATAACTTTGGAGTATATAAAAAGGTGAAACTTTCAATCATATACAATATGACCTTGATAAAAACAGACCATTTCTGAACAGATTTACCTAAAATGTGTGTTAATGTTTTATATGATGGCATTAGTGTGTTGAGACACATAGGGCTTGATCCAAAACCCACTGAAGTCCCAGAAGACTTCAGTGGAGACTGGAACATGTTCCCTTCTAGTCCAATAGACCTACATCACTTTTCTTTTAATTTCTTCATCGACTTTTTTTTATCCTCTACTAACGCACAGTTTTGTTTTTTCTTCCCTTGTTTCCTTTCTTTTGCATATTTCTTAGGTTTTGGTGACATAGACCTGTGGCAGGACAAGTTGTGCTAAAGGCTAAGCCTCACATGCTATGGGAAGCTTCGTTCTCTTTGGCCGTAGCATGACTCTTCAAATATAGTGTACGGTTCTTTACACGTTACTGCTCGGCCTTGTTTCCAGGAAGACTGCACCAGCACAGAGACCTCTTGATGCTGAGGGAGGGGTTCAGAAGTGGTGTGGGGATGCAATCCCTTAAATAGCAGACTTATGGCTGAGACCTTGGGGTAATATCGTATCTCTGCTGCATAGACCTCTGCTGTTGACAAGAAACGAATTTTGATGTTCCAGTGTATCTGATCTGCTGCTCTTACCCTTCTTGAATTAAAATAACTTTCTTTTTCATTCCTAGCGACTGGAATTATTTCATCTGTAATTCATTCTCCTCTTTTGTCAAGTACCTCATGCTGACATTTTACTTGTGTAGTTATTTGCATTAGGCAGGGGTGCCCAAAGGCTAGCCACAGGTCATCCTACAGTTCAGCTTCTACCCACCTCTACCTGGTGTTCAGAATTGAACAAAAAAGCTGGTCACCACATATACCTGCAAGTTTTATTAACTTCTTAGGGAAAAGGGCACACACAGTGTTGTGTGTCTCCTGTAAATTGAAATTTTTAAATAAATTTATGTAGCTCCCAGGAGTCTGATCCAACATCCACTGACACCAGTAAGTGCTGTCCAATTCAACAGCTGTAGGACAGTGGCTTAATGCCAATCCTTGTATTCCCATTAGGCTGCAAAGTTGACCCTGGCTACTGCAAATTTGGGCACTCCTGATTACAGAATGAATATATTCTTTAGCTGTAGCTGTTGTCAAGAGCCCTCAGTTGTCCAACCTGTTGCGTGATTAAATTAAGGCACATATTTAAACGTTTGTTTCTAGACTGTTAGATGTCAGTGCGAAGGCCAAGTAAGTGAACACAACTCTCACATGAGTTTGTTTCTTGTAGATTGCTGCCTTCATAGCTGAATCCATGCAAAGCTGTGGAGGCCAAGTAATTCCACCTGTGGGCTATTTCCAGAAAGTGGCAGAGTACGTACATCACTTCAAAATAGCATGACTGAAAAATTAACCAAAGAAACGCTTTTTTCACTATAGGCTTATCTAATCAATTCAGCTATTAACCTCTCTTGTTCTTGGCTGCTGTTTATTTCTATTTATTGAAGAGTATGGTTCCACTTCCAATTTTTATGGAATATCAGACAAATTTTTTTTTGCTAGATAATTGCCGTTCCTTACCTATCTTTAATTCTTAGTCACAAGTTTGATGGAAGGTGGAGCTAAACCATCACAGTTATAATCCAGCAGTACCATTATAGTGCCCCTCTTTTCCATCAAAATGTCAGATTTTTTTTTCTTAATATGTAGCTTACTAAAAATTCCATAGCTATAAAATAGCTTTAGTTGTGTTCTTTCTTTTTTTCCTAACCTGGTCCCACACTGGAGAATTTCTGTGGTACAGACTCCTTTGTCCCTGATTGCCTCCCCAAGTTGTGTTCTGCAGCACTAGTCTTTCAAGCTACTCTGTTTGGTTTTAGGTATGTGCGTGCAGCGGGTGGAGTGTTCATAGCTGATGAGGTCCAGGTTGGCTTTGGCAGAGTTGGGAAGCACTTTTGGGCATTCCAGCTGCAAGGCGAAGACTTTGTACCTGACATTGTCACCATGGGAAAGCCCATTGGCAACGGACACCCTATGTCTTGTGTGGTCACAACAAGGGAAGTTGCAGAAGCTTTTGGTGCTTCTGGATTGGAGTATTTCAATACAGTAAGTTCATAGGTGAAGCTTTGCCTTTTTTTTTCCTTTTGGTTGGCATTTAAGAGCTAGAAGTTTCTCAGGTGATTCAACTAACATCTGCATCCATCATGTTACTAAGAGCTCAAGTCAACCATAGTCTAATATCTAAAAGCAAGTGTAGAGGCTCTGAAATGTGTTCTGTATCAAGTGGTACATTTTCATATGGACGAGCACTAGCTCTCTGGCAAGTAATGCATCTCAAGTCACATCCATACAAATAAATTCTTCCTTATGCCTCTTTACCTCTCCCCGCTCTGAAATGCTGATCATGTAAAATTTCATTTTCTTGGATAGGCTTAGTGCTTGTGGAACTCATGCCCTAGCAGACCTTGCTCTGCAGTTGAAACCTAACAAAACAGTGACCCTTTACCAGGAAACGTCTCATCTGCATTCATGCCAGAGAGGTGCAGCTTCCCTCCCATTTACTGAGCCCTCTTTCTGCTCGTGTGACTCAGCCTTCTTCCCAGCTACCACTGATCCCCCTGCTTTTAATGGAGTTTATACCCTCCAGTTCAAGAAATATCGGATCTATCACCCACTGCCCTTCCCAAGGAGCATTTTGTCTGCACCTGCAATCAGCTGAACGTTTCAGTCCTGAAGTCTTCAAATTACTGAGACCAGAAGTGAAGGAAAAGGGAGCCCCTCCCTAGTCCAAAGTTTTCTTCATGACTTGTCAAGAAGGAGAGAGCAAGTGAAAATTACGTAGATAGACAGAGATGAATTTTTTGATGGCTTTTGTTTTCAATGATGGGTTTTGTTTTCCTGTTTTTCTTTGCTATCAGTTTGGAGGCAATCCAGTGTCTTGTGCTATTGGAATGGCTGTGCTGGATGTAATAGAAAAAGAAGATCTCCAAGGAAATGCTACGCGTGTAGGAAATTATCTCCTGGAGTTGCTGGCTGAGCAAAAGAAGAAACATCCCTTAGTGGGAGATATCAGGTAGGTGTGTTACAGCAATGTCAGAGAAAAAAATAACTCTGCAACAAGTTTGGAGTTAGTGGAACACAGAAACATTATGATTTTGCTACACCTCGTTTTTAAAAGGGACTATCCAAAACTTAGTTAAGTATAAGCATAACCACTAGAAAAGCTCTGGGAGAGTAGGTTAAAGAGCCATCTGCATCAGATAACCCAGCTGTCAGCACACTTCTTGTGATGATGCAGACTTTGTTCAAATCTATGGTCAATTTACTTGGGAGATGTTACTATGGATTTTCTTCATCTCATGTTACTACCACTGATAATCGCCATTGGGTTTTTTGGAGGGAAGGAGTTGGGTTGTGGAGTTTGTATACTTCTGTTTTTGTTTTTCTTATTTGTCTTCCACAGCCTCCTGGCTTGGGATTTGCAGGATAAGAGAGAAAGAAAATTATTCTATTGTTCTTAACTGGCCATGTAACCTTAATGAGACAGCTAAATTTATTTATCCAGGAGTATCTGTTATCCCATTTGATTATGTGAAGCAGCCAAAAGGCAATCAAAGAGAAAGTCTCCTTTTTCATGCTCCTTCCCCCATTTGCGCTCCAGGGAAGGGAACTGCAGTTGTTAGAAACAGGTATTGCATTTTCAGCAGAAAGCTTGGGTTACTGACACTGGATTTCACTTGTCTGTACTTTTTTTTCTCTACTCCAGGGGTGTTGGATTGTTTGTTGGAGTGGATCTTGTGAAAGATCAACAAAAGCGAACACCAGCCACTGCTGAAGCCCTCCATCTTATTTACAAGTAAGTAGTTATTCAAGACTATGTGCAGTGTTCAAACCCTCCTTATATTCTCCAGCAGTTATTCATTAATGTCAGTTTAAATTTGTTAGTTTTTGATAACATAGTACTAGAAAAAGAAAACTTTCAAAATCTATCTCAGCCTGACGGGTGTGACAGGACACAATATAGTAGTCTTACACCCACACCTAACACAAATGTTTCCTCTTTCCACAGACTCAAAGAGCGTCAAATCCTTCTTAGTGCAGATGGACCCTACAGAAATATTCTAAAATTTAAACCACCAATGTGTTTCACAATGGAAGATGCAAAACATGCAGTGGAGACAATTGATGCACTTCTTACCGGTATGCACGCTTTAGGGCTCAAAGGAATACTCTTTGTTCATTTCCCCATGACCCCTTAGAAACACCAGGCACCATAACCTAGGCCATTACATGCAAGGAGAAGTAATAAACTGCGTTTCTTACCACTTGTCCAAACTGCCGTTCATCATGCAATTATTATAAATAAACAAAAAGCCCCATATGTACCTAATCCAAATTTCAGGCAAAATCCTGCTCTTAATCCTTTCTCTCACAGACTCAGTGCTTTTACTCTTTTCTGGTCACATATGCTGTACGTTAAGGAGTGCATATATTAATTCAGCAAAGGCCTGAAACACACTGCAGAAACACTGGTGTAGCTTTCCATAATGTGCTCTACCTACTTTTTTTTCCTTTTGTGTTTGGTTGTTGTTTTTTTTTTTTCCACTGGCGTATTGCAATGTGATTGTCTTATTGAAATTAGCCTGAAGGTTTTCAGGCTCTATTGATCTTTTCCTGGGGACCAATCCAGAGGAAAATAATATCTGGTATACTATTAGCATAAGGACTTTCCAAGCCCATTCTATGCTTCCACCTTCTGAGATTTTAACAACTAGAGTTACCATTTAACAACTAGAGGTATCATGAACCTGCTGGACAAAGGCAGAATCCCACCTTGAAAGGTCTATTTGATACTCCATGCCACAGTCAAGTGGCTAATTCTTTTCTTTTCTCTAAACACCCCCAAGCTATACAGTCCTGATAGATTCATCACATTGCCTTGAAAAATTATTTAGAAAGTATTCATCATTCTTTCCTTATTCTTCTTGTGATAAATTCCCAGAGGAATAGCTGGTTTTTCACTTCAGCCAGCTATTAAATTGACTCTATGTTTACTTACCCCTGGTTCTTTTTAATTTAATTATTTTATTACTTTCTTTTCAGAAATGGAAGAGGCCACTGGAATGAAGACAGAAAATAATGCATCTACAAATATACAGTGTAAAAGAAAAGTATGTTTTTTTTTTTTTTTTTAAACTCTTATTCAGATAGGTGTTTGGCAAAGCAATTATAAATTACTTTGGTAGAGCATGACTTCATTTTTGGTAGCGTGAGTGACTCTGTACCTTGAAACTGAGCTCAGAACATAACTCGCTACTAGAAATCTGAGAGGATTGTCTCAGTGAGACAAATCTAAAAAGAGCTGAGTAATACAGACCTACAATGAGAAACATGTTACAGATGAGCCCCTTGCCTTATCTGCCTATGTGTAAATAAGACCAACCAGACTTTGAGCCGCACAAAGTCATGAGCACAGCAGTCAGCGATTACTAGTTCTAAGTATTACATGCAACTGATGGATATTTGGCTTTCTAAGCAAGCCTTCAGCCTGGAAGGTGTCCAGGTTTTTGGACAGTTCCAAGGATTTTGTTTCCACTGTAGCTCTTTGAGTATGAATGGCTGACAGGCATCCAAACTAGAACTTCTTAGGTTTCAGCCTCAGCTTTGGATGATCACATATAGTTTCTCACTCCTTTAAAAACATGTCACCCTCTTTATAGAAAAGCTTGCTAAACTGTCCCTTGGTGGATTTTCCAGCAAGGTGATGTGGGGGTGAGAAAGCAAAAGCTCAGCTGTCTAGGGATGTAGTAATTAAGCAGAGACCCGATAAATTATTGGTTATACATATAGATTTTACTGGATTTACAGTGCAAGCCACCTCTTACAAACATTTTTACACATTCAGTTCAATGTCTTTCAAAACTAAGATATTGTGCCGGTAATACAGAGTCAGACAGAGCTACCTAACGGGAACCAAGTCCAGGGGTTGCCTGGTGGAAAACACGCACGTGCCTCCACTGACTTTTCCTTCCTGTTTCAGACAACTGAAGAGACTTCTCAACCAGAAGGTGCAAGTGAAAGCACCGGCCACATGAATGGAGCTGCCTGCAGACAAGAAAATGGGATTTATTCGAAAAAACGCTCACTGTCAAGTAAAAGAATAAGAACATGAAGGCGGAAAGTTCCTTCATTCAGTTTGAATTTGTGTTCAGTCTTGCTTTTGAGACGAAGAGTGCAATAGTCCGAGCCTTAGGATCTGTTTGAAGCCTAGTCATGCCTTCCATAACCTGTCTGAATTCCTATTAGCTTCAGTAGGTTTAAAATACCTTTTCAGATACATGAGAACTGTGCCACGTGGTTTGAAATGTAGATGTGACAGAACAGAGAAGCCATACAAAAATACCGTGGTGCCGATGGCAGGCTTGATACAGGTACACAAACTCAGTGAAAACTGCAGATTTACCCATATTATGCAGAATCTGATATGCTTAAAGCCATAAAGCAGATGCCAATCTTATTAAGTTTAAAAATATATGCTTAATATGCTATTTTTACATTATTTTAAATTTCAATATGTAATATTGAGATGTTAATTACTTCCCATGTTTTAATGGCTGAATTCACTTAACAATTGCTTGAGAAAGAAATCGTTATTATCTTCCAGTGTAACTTAGGTCCTATGGACCATATTCCCAGCTGATGTAAATTAGAGTAGCTTTGCTAATGTTGACAATGCTCTATTAAGAGCCTACCACTCTATATGTAGAGACACAATGTCTATGCAAGGCATTCTCACCACAAATTCAGAGAATGAAAAATCTAATTTTCTATGAATAAAGCAACTTTTATAGATAACTATTTATATAGAGCAAGATTTTATGATTTTTTTTCCCCAAAAGTTTATAGATTGAACCCTGTGAGTCCATAAAATAAGCAAGTATATATAATTTCAGACACACTGATTGATTGAATTTAACCTAAAGGTCTCTCATTTTAGTTGTTTTGACAGTCACGGGAATTGCTGCCTGATGATGTCAAAGCAGTGCTGTTACTTTCTGTCAGTAGTGATGAAGGGTCACATACCAGTTCCATGGGATCCTGACACATAAATGGCTATGCTAACACTGGGTAGATTACTAAAATGAGAGGACCACTGCATAAACCACGCATGCAGCCACTGCCTATCTGTGCTGCAGATACTTTAGACTGACTTGCCTCCTTGTCAGTGTTAAATTTCAATGAAAGCACACAAGCCCTGCTTCTCTTTCTTAATACATGTACAACTCCATGCTGTAGAGGACATGGGGGGCTTTCCAAATAGTTTGTACTTGAGAAAAAAATCCGAAATGTATTTATTTCCTCTTCAATTTTAATACCCTCAGTTCTGCTGTTTCCTCATTGCTGCTAACGATCTTACTGATATGACATAAAATTGAGCACCTTATCTATTTTCATGTTTTCCACAATTTGCTACATTATTATTGATGTGTCTGGCGTAACATCCTCAACATCCAACATCCTCAAGCTTATTTTCTGTTTCATGATGCTTGAATAATTTTTCCATAAAAATAAATCTCTTGTTCGTAATTATGACTTCCTTTGCAAAGAGGTGGGTTTTTTTTTTGGTTTAATTTTATTCTTCAGTAATACCCATTTGATGAGGGAAGTAACTTCAGTTTTGGCTGGAGGTTGTCTCTATGCCAAAGCAGAACTGATTAGGCTGTGTTTCCCTGAGACCCTCAGCTCTTGGCAGCTCTTAGCCTCCAAGCCAGGTGTTGCCTCAGCTGCTACAATTCAGCCCCTGCTAACCCTTCACCTGGAAGGACACCAAAATGAAAAGGTCTTTTCCAAAATGAAACTACATAAGGAACTGAGTCAACTAAAATGAAACTACACAAGGAACTGAGTCAACTAAAATGCAACTGCACAAGGAAATAAGTCAGCCTAATTTGGTATGTCCAAAGACATGGCTTAGGCCACTCCTTGTATGGAGTGCCACTATTTGCATTTTACCTCATCCACTGCGTGCAACAGCAGCAAAATGCACTTCCAAGGAAGCAAATATTTGTGTGATTTATCCAAAGTCTTAAGCTCAGAGGCACAGAGCTCAGCAGTCTGTACTATGACACTGACTGTTGTGGCAGGTCATTAATATTTTATTTTCGAAAGTACGTCAAAGAACTAGAGGCTAGAGGTAAAAAATCCAATTAGAATAAATCTGCTATGGGTGTGTGGGGGGGTGCGTATCTGAAGTTTGCAAACTCATAAACACAAGGGGCCTGTGCCTCTTTACTGCTACGTGTACCTGTGTCTTGCTTCTGCACATGCTCAAAATGTTTGGAAAAACCATTGCTCCTATTGTTTTTACCCCAGCTTCTGCTTCACAAGTCAGGAAGCTCTCTACCTCTTGGTTCTGCTCATTTTGCAAGGTGTGAGTTACCTAGAACTAAATCTCCCAGTTTCGTTAAACAAGAGAGGATATCACTCCTTTGAGACACACTGTAAAAGGACACTATCATTTAAACGGAGGAACCAATCCAACAGTTACCAGGAGTTGAGCTAGACCTACTACACTTACCATTACTATATCAATATTCCCACAGGACCTCAGAGTCCACCCACAAGATTAAGCACAATCATTACTGTGAAGGGCTTACTTTTTAGAAGAGCCTGACTAAGGGATGGGAGAGTGGAAGCAGAAATGATTAAGGCTAAACACAGCTGCTTCTTTCTACCTCTCCTATCCTGGCCGTGCAATTCCTGGTTTTAGCCATATGTTTCAACATCCCTGCTAGCCCTTACAATCATCAGACACCTCCATAAGCCAGTTCAACTCACTAAACTTTGTGTAAACAAAAATAAGACCATGTGTTTTCTGCAAGGCACATGCAGGAGTAAAAGATAGTGAAATAAAGGAAAGGCGGGACTCCATCTCAAGTGGGTATCACACATTGGAGTTGGTTTTATGTATATCTTCACTCTAACTCATCCTACTGGAAGCTGAACCAAGGCAATTTGATTGTATTCTCATAGTTCTCCACTGTTTCCATCACTTTTATGTTGCACATGTATGACTTTTAAGCAGACAGGTTAGAAGAAGGGATAAAGACAGTGCTTGTTGCAAATACTGATGAAAATGTGACACTGGTTGTCTGAATCCACTGCCAGTTAATTCCCTTACATAAAAACAAGCAGGACTGAGGCTGCATGCAGTTGGAAAGCTATGCCTTAGACAGCACTGTTCTGGAGAGAAGAATTGGCACCAAAAGTTGCCATGTCAGCAAAACACCACAGAACTGGCAGGGAAACAGATTATGCCTTAGCTCCATAAGATATTGCAACAGGACTACACTGTCCCATTGAACAGAAGAATTAAATTATGCAGGAGTATTATATAATGTCTATGGGGTTTTTTTGTTTTTGTTTTTGTTTTGTTTTTTGTTTTATCTTGTGGGTTTTTTGGGTTTTTGTTTGTTTGTTTGTTTGTTTGTTTTTAGACATACAAAGGCCTCTTATCAGTTAGTACATTTATAATCTTCACAACTGTTAAGCTTGGTGGCTGGGAACTAGCAGACAGCCCCAACACAGAAAGTCCAGAAGAAAGTCCACACACACATTCAGAAGAAGCAAGCTCTTGATTATATCTGGTAAAATAAGGGAGGTAAATGAAGGGGATTAAGGACAACTCTGAAAAAATTATTTTATATGTGCCATTGCAATTCACAAGGCACTTCTGTTTTAAAAAAAAAAAAAAAAAAAAGCCGAGACAAAAATTCATTTTTAATATGACAAAGGTCTGGGTCAAAGGTCTGAGACAGCACTTTCAGCACCAACATACAAAAAAATAACACCTAGAAAGAGAAGTCAAAAATACCCATCAGAAAATTATATCCAAGTGGAGAAGGTTGTTCAAATGCCACTTGCAAAATGGGATGCAAGAATACATACAAGTACCTCTTGGATAGTAAGCTCCCAGTGCTACAGATACTCTAAGCTAGGAGCTGAAAACAACAGAATGTGTTAAAGAAGCTACTAGTGGCAATATACTAGAGAAGACAAAGTAAGGGATTGGGATGCCAATGAAATAGTATTTATTATACTATATGGTTATGTACGGGGAGTGTTCAACCTACTTCTATGGGCCTTTTCTCCATTTAATAAAATAACTTGAAAAAAAAACCAAAACAAATTACTTGCAAGCAGGGCAAATTAGCTCATAGCAGCAGAAACATCAGTTTAATTTTCCAGGTTTCTCAGTGATGACTTAAGCAGGTGTTGTAATAACGTTTCTTTTCAACCTGGACCTGGCCTGTGCTGCTGCTAGCCAAGCTCTGCCAGAAGGATTATGCAAGGGAAGACAAGGCCAAATGACTGTGATGGGATTTCCCTATCTCTGCTATCCATACACATTTGTATTTTCCCACCTGGAACATTCGATTTTCTTGGTGCCTGTGGTTCAGCTTCCAGAGATGCAGGGTGTCTTACAAAGTCCATGAGAAACAGCTCTACAGAGGAAGAATCTTCATGTTGATATTTCATAAGGAAAGACATTTGGCCCTAAATGAAAAAACTCTAAATACAAAGCACCAAAAGTTTAAAGCCTTCCCTGAGCCCACAGCTCAAGACCAATCTGCACGAAGCAGAACAGTCTCCAGTCTCTCCCACCTGTGCTCACAGCCATTCATGTGTCTTAGGGTGAACACTGCTCCAATATCACAATAACATACATTTACAACAATATCGAATTTTAAAAAATAAATTAAAGGAAGCGGAAGGGGAAGAACATGAAGAAATGTGTTTTGGCACAGCACTGAAGTTTGCTAAAAGTCTTAATAATCAACAAGGCAGAAAATCCTGGGGTTGCATGAAAACCTGGAAAAGGATTTCTGGCTTCAGCTTAGCTACTGATTCATTACACAGCTCAAAGACTGACAACATCTTTATGTCTCTATTTACTTCCACATATAAAATCAGCTGTAACAACCTTTGTTATGGTTTGTAAAGGTCAATCACCTTATCAGGAACAATACTAGTTATATAGGACTGCAAGTCCCAAAGTACAGTTAGCTCAATTTACTTATTTGGAGTTATGTCTCTTTATTAATTGCTTGGTTTTGTCAGGGAATAAACTCCTATGATGGGTAGTACAAAGCAGAGATTGATTTTGTGAAATATCAGAAAGCAATGAAGAAACACAGCCACAGAACCACAGGGAAGAAAGCAGTCTGGCTAGCATCTCCCAGGAAGCTTAAATATCTGTAAATACATTTTCAGTTGCTACAAGACACTTCTTTAAACAAATAGAAGGCTTCTGGTATCCAATCCTTAGTTTCTTCATTCTAGTCTCAAAATAAGGCATGAAAGGAGTTCATCTGGAAAAAAACCTGCTAACATGCTCCAGTGCCTTGCTCTTGCAAACAAAGATTTCTGTTCACAGTACTTATAATCAGCTCTCAATTAAGTTAGCTTTATTCTATTCCTTATTAGGCAAGACACAGATCTTATAACTCATAAATAAATTAGACTATAAGGGCCGACTATATACTGACATTCAGCTTTGAAGAACGGCATTTGAGTACAGACAAGACCTACAAGTTTCCGTGAGACAAGACCAGATTCCCTTCCAAGCTATTCATCTATACAAAAATAATCACAACATTTAACGCTGCTTTCTTAACTCACAGTGAAATGATGACACTCTTATAGGTGGTAAAATACTAGTGGAAAAAAAAAATTACTTCCAGTGTAAACGAGACTTGATGTAAGACAGTTTTTTTCTGACACTGATGTGTAAATATAACAAATGCATACAGGTAAGGACTGTAACTTCATTCTTTTGTCTAAAGTGTATTAAACTACTTCTCAGTTCACAAGAGAGGTTGGAGAGCTACCTGCGAGCACTGTGTAAAACTATTTGCCTACAAATGCACATGGCTTCATATGAAGTTCAGAAGACTTTTCCTTCATATCCCTAATTACTTATTTGCTGCATCCCAATGAAATTCCTGTTCTCCTTTTACTACACCATAAATCTTTTCCTAGTTTGTATTTGAGAGCACAGGGATGGAGCACTGGAAAGCATGCTGAGAGAGCACTTTGTATTGCAATCATTCCCTCCTCCAAGTACAATCAAAGCAGCGCAGACTTTCAGGTGCTGTTGGGTACCCATCTCCAGGTATATTTGCTGTTCATTTTATTTTGTCTTCCAGCATTCATAAAATTATCAAACATCTTTTTCCTCCTTGACCCCTCAAATATAAACTCATACAGAAACAGGTAAACAGCCATGTACCAAAGCAATTTCTCTGTAAGGCAATCTCTTTATGCTCAATAAATATAATATGAAACAGAAGGAATCTCCATTTGATGTATTTTTGAGCTGAATAAAATAAATTTTATGAAGGAAGGGGGCTTAGGTAGAGACTAGTAATCACAGGTGAACCATTTAAGAATACTTCAACATATTGCTGTCGTGGGAAAAGACATTTCCACAGGTAACAAAGAAAAGGAAAAAACAGTAAGATATCTGCAGGCCACTGCTGGAAAAGAAGGAAACACTATCTAAGTACAAATCCTGAAAAACACAGAGATTTAAAAGTGTGGTCAACAAAGACTACATTAACAACAACAAAAAAAAACCATCCTCATTTATGATCCCAGGTCTTGATTGTATGTCATTCTTCAAACTGAGCAAATCTTTGCACCAAAACATGTTATATGGATTAACCTGGTTTACCTATAGGTTTAATGCTGTTAGAAATGGGTTCTGCGGAAAGCCTTGTAACCACAAAATGCATTAGGGACCTTTAAAACATTAAATGCCTAGAGAATGCTTGTAAGCAAAAATAGCCGGGCTTCTTCAACTGTACACACAGGAAAATTGTCAAAAGCTACAACCACTTTGTGACCTTACGTGCCTTTCTCATGACAGGGATGGATACCCTGCTAAATCCTGCCATCAGTTGTTTGAGCTTTCCTGAGGCTCTGCTCTGGGTCTGAGTGTAGCACCGCAAGTCTCTGCACCTGCAGTGATGCTACAGGTTGCGCAGAGTTCAGATGCCCGTAATCCTGCTGCTCAGAATGAGTGAGACCACATGGATTACCTAGCTTCCTGAAAACAAAATACCTTTTCAACGTGTAAAACTGCAGCACCTACAGGAATACTGACCAAAAGGCATAGCATCTTCAAAATTGCCTAGATAAAAATCATCTTTCTTCTCCCCTTTCCTCTCACCTCCGCACCCTCCCCAGCACCAAAAGAAAAAAAGTTTCTGGAGAGAAAGGGTCACAACTAGATTTCCTCATCTCCTTTTTCTAAGTCCATTCATAGGCTGCCCTCCCTCCTGCTTTGTTTCAAGTCTGGCTTCTAAGCTGATTGCTAGGGGGTTGAAAAGCAAAGGTGGGAGCTCTAGCATGTCCACTAACAATCCCCTTGTGCTTGCTGAATGGTGAATTACCTCGAGACAGTCCATTCTTTCTTTCCTGTTTTTCCAGACTGGTTTCTATTCAATTAAGTGCTTTATACTTACACAATAAACAACCCAAAGGCTTGCATAAATACAGCATTCACTTTTGCAAAATTGTTAATCAGTCACACCTGCATTTTCTATCGCTGTATTTTTTCCCTTTTTGAGACAAATACTGCTTCATTTGCAATGCCTCCTTGCAAAGCAAACATGGCTTTTGGCTCCTGTTGAACACAGCTTGCAGCAGGCTGCTCAAGGGGGAAGGTTCATGGCACAAAGGCACAGAGAGCAGACCACACATAGGAGAAAGTAGTGACCCATGGGCACCAGGTTGTCTTAAGCAAGAGGTAAATGGGAATACAAACAAGGAAGCTGAAGAATCATGCAACTTCAAGCACCTTCTAAGCGCACAACAAAAGGATAGATGGGAAAAATTTCTGCCAGCCAACAGAGCATGTAGCAATGCCAGTGTATTTCCATACCATGCAAATGCCTATCTGGAGATTATTACAATTCAGCTCTTAATATGGACTTGCCAAGGCAACAGCATTGCCTCATCTCAGACCCAAGAGTCTCTTCCAGTGGGTATGCAGTGATGACTTTCTTGAACTGCTTGAAATGTTTTGACAGTACATGAGTGTTTCCCCCATAAAAGCCTGTGCGACTTCTAATGGTGCATCATGTCTGCCTCACCCCAACTATTACTGAACAGGCAGCAATCCTTCAGTACCTGGGTTTTTCAAAAGATGATCTGCTTCCCCTGGGACGAGATGCAATAGTGACTTGAGGAGACCTAATTCCCCTGGTTTGAAAAAAGTTCTTGTTTCTCACAGCAGTAGGAAATTTGATTTTGTATCCTCTATCTTGCAAAACTTTTTCAAGTCTCATAATTTGTAAAATACCAGTGGAAAAAAGAGTCTCGTGACTCTGTTATCAGTCCATTTTATGTAACATATTTGCAGTGAATGATTAAACAAGAAGATTATTGCTTAGTAAGTTTTGAGTAGTTGCCCAGAAATCATGCATGCAGAGCCAAATACTATCGTTGATGTTTAAGCACTTTTAAAAGGATTAACTGAAGTAGACAGTGCCAAAATTCATCTTTTGAACAGGGAGGTGTGCTTGCCATTGAAACGTCAATGACAAACTCAACATTGATTTGAAACTTGACAAAAAAACGCACAGAGAACGTCACTGCCCTGTTGCTTTAGAGATCAGAGCTAATGCGCATTGAAGAACAAATATGTGGTAATGAAGTTAGTGATGGCCACGGTTTGGGCAAATGGGGATGTGTAACCTTCTGTCTTTGACAGTTCTCTTTGCGTTCCCTTTATGAAAATCGTAAACATTCACATGACCCAGTAGGCTGTTCAGGAATAATTTAGTCTGTAATGCTATGAGTACTGTTAACAGAGATTTCATTATTTAAGTTTTAAATGGTCCCTGAGTTGTCTATTCCTTAACAATTATCAGATCGGGCATATCAAAAGTTCTGCTGCAAACACTTGGGCAAACACTGCCACGGAAGAATTGACAAGGTTCCCTATTGCTTGAAAAATATAGGAAGTTTAGTGCCAGTTCATAAAATGTTTGTAAAAAGCAAAACCTAAATGAACTATGAATACCACTGCAGATTTTATAACTAATTACCTTTATTAAATGTTTTTGCAATTTGCTCAGCTCTAATGGAATGGCTTTTCTGTACTTGAAAAGTTAATTCTGACCAGGACAGAGTTCACGTACGTTGCAATAACTATTGCAGAATAACTCATGTGTGAAAACCTGTTTTGGAATCAGCCGGCTTCATTCGACTTTAGAATAATTCACTCTGAAAGAAAGAATTTGGGATCTGACACATATCAGGGTTGAGAGGGTTTTTTTAAGATGTACTTGAATTTGATATAGTCTTTCACTGTTCTTCCCTTTCCTGTAGGTTTGGTTTTGTTTTTTTTTTTTTTTGTTTTGTTTTGGTTTTTTTTTGGCATACCTTTAATTCAGCTCTACAATGAGAATAAAGGGAATAATAATAAAAAAAAAAAAAAGAAGGGTGTCCTTCTGGAGAATCTTTTATTGATTGATTCCCACTGACATCCTTGATTTCTACAGCAAATATTGTATCTAATGATCTTGGGGTATCTGAGGCTTCTGCTTGTACTTTTAGGTTCAGAATTTCAGGACCACAGTGCCTAAGACCTCTTACATAGTTTGCTTATGTACTCCGAAAGGAGTAGCGGCAGGATCAGCTTGGAAACAGCTGCCCACCGAATCACTCCAGCATCCAATAACATTACTTTTAGAGGTATCCACAGGCTTGCACAAGATTTTGATTGTCATAGCCTTTCAGAGCCTCCAAACACAGCAGTGATGACACAAGCAGTCAGTGGTTCTTTAGACAGCATTTTACTTCTTTTGCCTGTAAGAGGAAACAGATACGAGCAAGCTCATCCCCAGCACCATAGAGCAGGCCAAAACTTTTAACCCTCGTATAATGCAATGATGAGCTTCCTCCAGTGGTGCTCCTAAAGTCAAAAAGGAAATACTCCCCATCCCGTGTATGCAGCCTATTTCTATTGAGAATGAAACTGTTGTACAAAAAATATATATAAAAAGTAAACACAAGAAAAATTCAAAGCAGTGGCAGTAGATTACTTCAGATCATTCAGGGTACCCTGTATTTCTTTCCCTTGGCTCTAGTTCTGAGTGTTCTAAAAGCTGATGCTCTGAACAAAATGGGTGTTTGTATCTTAGCCCTGGGCTAGCTCGGCAGGAAGCCCAGTTTTCAGTATTGTGCCCTTGACCACAAAGCATACACCTGGCACCAGGATTTGATGTGACAGTTTTAGGCTGGCTTCTGCCAGATCAAAACCACTGTGGCCACAAGCTACACAGTTGATTCAGTATACATACAGCTTATTAAATTTTGGGGACAGAGAGACAGCATATTAAATTTTGGGGACAGAGAGAGGGGAAGCTTATTTTGAAAGATGTTATGCCAGATGAGGCATATATTGTCCTGCTGCAGGTAGCATAGAGTCTATAAACTGTATGATGTGCTTTGGTGAATTTGACAGGAAGTCAGTCATCAAGTGCATTCATCTCATCTGTGTCAAATCATGGCTCCAGAATGCTTCAGAGATGAACAGAGCCAGTATCTGGTACTGAAGATGTGCCCTGAGGCTAGGCAGTCAGATGGCAGTATCACACAGATGCCAACCAGAGGCATTCAGTGCTCTGGCAAAAATATAACTATAAATCACCACACCAGGGCTTAGGTGATCCTCAGCTTCTGCTGATGAAAAATGCTGCTGCAGATGATACCCAAAGCATGTTCACCACCTTGAACACGCCAATGATGATAATTTTAAGACAACAAAATTAGAAAAAGAAGAGATGCAGCATCTTTAGCAGAAGGGTCTCTAGGCTTCATCAGCAGTACTGGATGTAAAATGGCCAGCAACAAACAATCCATTTTAAGACACATAAAATCTCAGTGTGTGACAACAGTTACAACACTTACCTAGATATGTTAACACTTGAAATCCTGTGTGGCTGGGGTAGGTAGCTACTGTAATGCATTTCAAATAACCTGTATGTGCTATCTTTTATTTGCCTAAGAGTATCCAGCCAGAGCATGGTACCTGGCTAAACCCAGGGATGTGGAAAAACAGCAGGAGTTCTTCCACTGGCCTTCCATTAATTTTTAATACACAGTAGGATCAATCTAAAAGAAACAAGATGTTAAGATTAGGAGAGACTATCTACATTGCTTATGACTGCTGCAGGGAAATGTCTTGATACCTATCCTCCATTCATTCCTTGCTTCTATGGACTGTTATTGGTTTGTTTTTTTTTTAATGCTTAGGAAGCACATTTCTTCAGGAAGCTAAGCATTTCAAAGGTCTGGAGCAATCTTGCAGAGTAAGAGAGACAGAGAGAAGCATGTGCATGTCCACCCTGAAACACGAATGTAAATATTTGAATGGCACAGAGCTTTCCACATGAAAGGATGTATCAAGCTTCTGCTTGCTCATCAGCTCTCTTAAATTTGTTAGAATGTATCATATTCCCAGATGGTATAAATTACTGTGGCACTTCTGGCCTCAGTGAAGTCGTGCCAGTCACAACCACCTTGGATCAGTATCTCCATTCATGGTCCTGCATCCCCAGTCTCATGCATTCAAACAACAGTACGAAACACAAAGTGTTTTACACTCAAAGTGTGTAGGTAGCCTGAAGCACAAACCTACAATCCATCAGTTTGCACCAGCTCACATACTCTCAGATTATGCTAACTTGCACTCATATAACGTAAAAATGAAGTATCAACACAAATCAAAAAAGCTGGTTGAAAGAATTATCAGGTTGGCTTGTAAATAAGCACCATACTGGATCCACTTCATTCCAAGCAGTAATTTCTGTCAAATAAACAATTGTAAGTGCCTGAGAAATTATATTTACCTTTTATGTGGAAAAAGGAATCCCCCTTTGCATGACACATCCGATTACAAACTTTCATTGCATTAATATTGTCCTACTCGTACATCCCAACTTCTCCTCTCTTGGCTGCAGTGACTGAGGGATATATATAGTAGCTTGTACACTAGAATAAATCAAGTGTAACTTTCTTTACACAGAGACAAAATTGAGGCAAGAAGCCACACTGCTGCTACCTCTCCCCCTTCTTGATGTCCCCCCCCCCATACCTTCTGAGCCCCCACCACCTATATTTGACTTCTGCTTGCCACATGGGTTCTCTCCTCCTCCTCCCCATCCTCTGTTTCCCACCACGGTTCCAGCACTCTGAAACCCAGAGGATTATGCTTTGCTATATGTGACGCTTCAATTTTGTATTGTTGGCACAAGAGGGGAAGAGGCAGCCCTGACTGATAAGCGCTGCCCAGGACACTTTCCTGACCTGCAGTGAAGCAGCTTTTGGGCAGTGAAGCTCCAGGAACTGATCCTCAGAGTCCTCCTCCTCCTGCGCATAACAGAATCTCATTTCCTCCACTGTGGCCAGTTACATTCCCAAAGGGAAGAACTCAGGGCAGAATTACCTAAGGCACTGAAGGAAATACCTGGTTTGTATGTCAATTTTAGGGGGTTTTTAGGAAGAGAAGAGGAGAGAAGTAAAATAGAAAGTGAAAGAGGGAAAGGGAGAGAGGAAAAGGAAAAGAGAGAAAGAGAAAAATGGACAGGGAAAAAGAGTAAGGAAAGGGTAAAGGTAAGAAGGGAGGGGAAGAGGAGGGGAGGTGAATTGCTTTTTTAATTACTTAAGTGAATCTGAGTCTCAGAAAAATGTAGATCTCAAAGCAAACTTCATTAGTTGAGTCCATATCTACTTTTACTATAAAGCAAATTACACAACAGGATAACCTGCTCTGTTGAGTCACCTTCATTACAGGCTTTCATAACAGGTGATATAACATCCTAGTAGGCTTATAGAATTAGTGACTGTGCATTGACTCTGTAACAGGAAAAATATTGGAATGAAAGACAGAGAGGATACTTTCATTGCTCTTTGTTTTTCATCTCCCTGATTCATAAGTTCTTGAACCATCTTGAGACTGCAAAGGTTCAGTGACACCTGTGCCCTTAAGGAGCAACAAGCTTTTGACCCTGCTCATGCAAGAATTTCATGGAATCTGTAATCACAAAAGCTGGCTCTTTTCCTGGGTTACCTATCATTCAGGCTAACCAGAGGGCAGAGGGAGCAGTGGCCAGCAGATACACCCTGTAAAGGGGTGAGAGCATGACAAACAAAATCCCCACAAGCTATCATTTAGTTGCTGTGTTGCATTCAGCTATTGCGAGTTTTTTGCTTGATCTTTAATTTCTCCCTGAACCTTGAGCGACCTGGTAGGACAAATTACATCAACCATGAGTAATCATTTGTTTGTAGTTGGTTACTATTAACACTACCAGGTAGCTTAGTCAATGATATTTAAAAAAGGCAAAATAAATACTCTATACCTGTATTTAAAGGGTCTTCTTGTGTCTTTGATGACTGAGGAAATTAATAAACAGTGTGGAAAAGGTGGACATTATTGTGAAGCAGAGCTATAAATATATAAATAAATTACTATATGGGGATTTCTATCAATTACAGTTTGTGTCAGCTACTTGTCTTGCTGTTAAATAGATCCTGTTTTGTCAGACTTACTCCAGAACTGCCCTGTTGCAATTTCTGTCTCTGATCTCTCCTTTTTCCTCCTTTCTCTTTTTAAAACAAGTATCTGAATGCAGCATTTGTTATGGTAGGTCCTGAGGCACAGAATTTCCTTCTGCTGATGTACAGTTTATCTTTCTAAACCCAGTTGCCAAACAAAACTAACATCATCCATCTATCTATCTATCTATCTATCTATCTATCTATCTATCTATCTATCTATCTATGTCTGCTCCCTCAAAACTGTATTACTGTGAGCAATGCTGACTCCAATTCCTTTCTCTGTTGCATCTCTAGCCTAACTCCCTTTATTTTCCAGCCCAACTCCCTTTATTTTCCAGCCCTTTCAAATAAATCCTCCCGTTTAGCTGAAGGTTACAGGCATGATGTGGGCCTGAATGTGTTAATAAATCAAACCAGGTAATCCTAACTGTATTTTCTGATCCTTTACTCCTAGAAATTTCCTTAGGGTTTGTCAGTATAATATCAAGTGGCTACTGAATTGCTTTACTTAGTTTCACTGAAAGTTTCTGAGGAACTGTCATTTTGGTGTTTAGCTATATAGTATCTGGAACAATAAAAGCCTGATCCAGGTTTATGGCTCCCACAAAAATTAACTGTTACTATAATACATAGAGTAATCTTTGGTAAATGTCAGTCTCTGTAATACACCGGCAAAACCCAATTTGTGCTTTGGTTATGGATACCAAAGTAAGAAGAGATGATTGTGTTTTTAGAGGCTGGCACGGCAAACATACAAATACTATGGTTTTGTAAATTATATAACTTGCATAGAGTGTCTGCATGTCTCTTGGAAGCCCAATTCAGCACTGTTTGCACTGCATTAGGTTGGATGTAACTTATAAGGACATAATCAAACTTTAAAGCACTTAAAGGAGAATTACTGCAATTTGGTTCAGGTTACCTAAAACAGTTAGCCCGATTTTAAGACAGGGAAGCTACATTCACTCTTTATTCAGAATCATAGTAAGTCTCCTACAAAAATACCCAGGAATTTTCCTCAAGACATAGGAACATACTGGCAGCACCAGGACGCTGTGCAATCTCCAGGTACTAGGAATCTGGTTATCAGGAGAGTAAAAGTCCATGGTTTGTCTGAAAAGAATCAAATAAATAGTTCTACAGTACAGGGCAGAGGCACACCAACAGCCCTTATGCAGGAATGAACTGCCAGTAACATTTGTGATCAAAATAGTTGCAAAACCATGCAACCACTTCCAGAGAAGCATGTGAGGCTGAGATGTGGTGAGAAGGAATGACTAAAAAATCCTATTTTGTGTGTGTATTTGAGTGAGAGACCCATCCCTCTTAGCTGTCTTAGTATTGCAGTGAAACTACACTGAGTCTGTTTAATGAACAGATTTTCCTTCAGAAACTGCTTTGTCAAATCGAACACATTTGTTCAAATGATCAGTTTTGACGTTTTTGACAAGATTTTGCAAGTCCAGTGTACATAAAAGAGAAAAACTTAAATACAGAGACTGACCTTTTCGCTCTGCAAGCAGAGGTTTCAACAAAGTCATGCCTGATTAGAGGTTTCAGAAGATTTCAGAAGTTTTGAAATCCTTGGAGGTATTTGTGAAACAGACCCTGCTTTTTTATGGCTTGTTACAATGTTGACATGCACTGAGAGACAAAGCAGGATCTGGCACTTCAGCTAATCCAGCAAACTGACTCAGAAGCATAGCTGGAGATTAATAGGACTCTGGCTTACACAGACTAACAGCTGATAGAGTCTTTTGGCCAATCTCCCTACCTTGGTTTGTCTTCTATTTTCTTTTCAAAGGTAAAGTGATAATTTCCAACTAATTGTATTACTGCTGCATTAATATCTATGCCTGCATTATTTAATTCCAATACAACTTGCAATAGCAGTGTAAATATCCCAGCTAGAGTCTTTCTTCTGTGCTTATATCAGATGGCAGTAAATAAGCTGTTGTCTTAGAATTTTGCAGATGATTCAGGAGATACCCATGAATCAAGGATGGCACCGAGATTATTTCAATTGCAATGAACTACGTTCAACTTAGAGGTTTCCTAAGACGCAAAGAATATAGACTGAAGAGAGTCCCTCAAAGACCTGCTTTCTGGCATACAGCAAATGAAAAGGAAATGTGAAGTAGTTTAACTAAAAGGTTTTTCAAATTAATTGACTATATCAGAATGAGAGCTTTATCATTTTTATACACCATTTTGCTTGAGTGCAAACTGCTAGAACAATATTAACTCAACAGAAGAGACCATGAAATACTGTTATCCAAAGTGAAGCATTTCCAAAATGTTCATGAAAGTTCCAGAGTCTCTCCTTCTGCCAAATTATATTAGATTTAATGCACTAACTTTATTTAAAAATATCTCTCTGCTTGGGAGAGAAGTTTGGAGCCAGTTGCTCTCCCTCTCAGCATATGTAAGTGATAATGACAGGTGAATATGTACTATACAGTAGCTTCATGTTTCTCCTGTTAGAATCCACGCCACTTTCTATTTTTGAGAGCTGACTTAGTGTTTACTAGGCTACACTTCATCCCCCTCTTTCCTCTGTATGGTAACCTTGTAACCCAAGATGCTGGTAGCGGTATTGGGTTTGCAGTGCTCTGACCTTTTGTTCCTCTACTAGAAATTGACTGGTTTTATCCCGCAACGAATGCGGGTCGGGTTACACTGATAACCTTTCATGACATGCCTAGTGAACTTCCCAACAGAAGCAGGAAAGGGCCATGGCTTACCTCAATTCAAATAGCAGCAAAGTTGGGTTCCCATAAGGCTAGGATGGTGTAAGATTTTTCTAAAAGTGCCCTGGATACACATGGGGCCGTGAAGGGACTTACCATCTAAGTCTTTGAGTGACTCATCCACAGGTGATGCAGGGACTGAAATCACTGTCTGGGCCCTGTTCTCCAGTCTTTTTTCAGGCAAAATACTTAGTGAATTTCTTGGGTATTTTGCCTAGTAAAGACAGATCAAACCACTTGTGGAATCATCACATGCATTTAACAAGAAAAAGCCATTTCCTACCCATTATGCCACTGTGGATCACCCTACATACACACTGGGCCACAAAAAGACATACAGAGAAGGGATGACATGACAAATGGGGAGATATTTGAGTTTTTTGTCATTCTCATCCGGAGGGTTGCCACCTAAACCCCCTAGGAGTCTTACCTGTATGCCAACTGTAAGATCAAACTGGAACCAAAGCACTGACTACCAGTGTTTGGTGGCCTGGTTCACAGAATAAAAAAAATCTTGGTGGAAGCTGGGTAATTGGTGCCATTTTTAAGTAAGGTTCTGGCTTTTTTATTTATTTAAAATTTTTTGGTCTATCTAAAAGTAAAACAACAGAGTTGAACCCTTTCTCCTGATTTCTGATGCCCATCTTAATTCATGTCTCCACATCCTCTTTATTTCACTTCAAAAATGCTTTGTTTTCTATTTCAATGTTCTGTGACTATTCCGACCTGAAATATTAAACGTGTTCCTTTTTATATGCAACAGCAGAAGAAAAAGATCACGGAGGTTCCTTTCATCTAGTCAAAAATCCATAATTTTGAATCTCCTGTTTGCATAGTATTTGAGTTAATTTTGGCTTCAGCATACTTAAAACGGTGCCTTACAGAATAGCTAGCTGCTGCTCAAAACAATAGTGCCACCTCCTCTAACCCTTGGCCCTGTCTTCCTGCCCTTCCCCTTGGCCAGCATGGGCACCCATCTGATGCAGTTTAGAACCAGGTCAGGAAGCTTAGCTGGCAGAAAATGAATCACTCTTTTTTTATGGTTTAGTTTTCTGCTCTTTTAGTTTGAACAAACTCACTGAGGATTCAGAAAATTGCAGAATTAAACCAAAAAAGCAGCACACTGTTAGACTGGTTTGAATATTTTCTGAAACTTTACTTTTACTGCTTGCCAAGAGTTTTTTTCTGATGTGACTAGAAATACTTCTATCTTGCCACTTTTTCAGTCTGTGGTCTTATACGTCACCCCCAGATTTTGACAGTTTTTGAAAGCTCAGTGGACAAGACTCAGATTCCTTTGAGCACATCTCCATACTTCCCTTTCCTTCCACTTCCAAAACACATCCAATTATACTCAAAACAATGCTTATTTTTGAAAACTTTTTCCCATAATTGATTAAGAAGCAAAATCAACTTATTTTGCCTTTCAGGTATTTTAATGAGTTGCTAATAATTTTCCCAAGCAAAACTCTTTACTTTTAATCATTATCCTTCTTTTTAATTCATCCCTTCTTTGAGGAATTTAAGTCCTTTTTCATAAAGCCATAGCCTAACAGTGTACACTTGAAATACAACTAACTGTTCTTTTCCCTATGTTTCATAGTCATATTTTATAGCACTAGATTTTTTTTAAAGTGGATGCACAGAGAGTTTATACTTATTCATAGGAAAGACTCATCCACTTTGATTGAGTATTCATGACAGTAACTGCTGATCATTCTAGTATTTCCAGAGACCAAAAGATGCTCTTCCCCAAATCACTGGAAAATAGATGGCAGCAGGGGAAGCTCACTGAGAAGATCCTGCTCATTTGGGATAGCTTCCTGGTTGAGCTGTCATACCTAGGGTTGCTGTAACGGGTAACAGACCTTTACATTTGGGTTGTCTGCCTGACCTGCCAGTTAACTGGTGGTTAACAGTTAATGCATTTCCCAACAGTGTTCTGTGATAAAGGAACATGTTCATGGTTTCATAATGCATATTTCAGTGCAATTGCTGTCTCCATCAGCTAAAACTCTCTCTTTCCCTATTTGCAACAGGGTTATAAAGCTTCATTGATTTTCATGCCTTGGAAAAGAGTAGCTAATAAATTGTACAAATTGCAAGCCTTTTACCCACGTATGTGACTGCTTTAGAGCTCAAAGTATCATCCTTGATAACGATGAGAAATGCTGGTCTGGCTCTTACACGTCTGATAAGTGTGCACAAAACAGCTGAGTGAATTAACAAACCAGGGGCAAAAGGCAAAGATCATGCATGGGATTAAGGTAGACAATGATCCTCCCTAAAACATGGTATTTGATCATTTCATTTTGAAAAGGTGATATGACTTTGAAGCTCTAACAGTATTTTCCATAGAGCTGAAAAGTAGGGATGACAGATGTCCCACTTGCTCACTCTCTACTGTCAGGCAAATACAGTTTTCTTGTCACCACCTACAAATCCCAGGATACAGCTGCCTTTCCTCCTTCCCTCCCATTTATCCCTCTCTGTCTAACTCCACATTTCCTCACCACACCTGCTCTGCCAGAGCTCCCGTCAGCTTCCCTCACAGTCACTGCTGCCCAGTCTCTGATGAGCAGCAAGAGTTTCCTGAGCTCATCTGCAAAGTCTCTATCCTTCTTTTAATGGCTTATTGTTGTCATGCTACTAACTGCAAGCAACTAAACATACATCAATTTTTTTTAATATAAAAGAAGGAATAAAAAATTAATTTCATGGGTAAATCCAGAAATAGATGTTGCAGGAAAAAATTTGCATTTGGTCAGGATTTCACTGACACACACTGCTGATTTTTTTTGTTGTCTGTGGAAATCTGCATAAGGGTCTAACTTCCCTTGCAAAGCTTGAAACAGGGCAAAGAGATAACAACAACTAAATGACACTTATAAAAAAACAGAAGAAAATTATTGCAACACTGACAGAGAGAGTTCTGCAGTCAGCCAGCATATTTTGGTATTGGAACTCAATTTTGCTTCCTACTGCTGTGGCTGGGATGGTTTTTCATACAGTTAAACTACATCTGGCCTGAAAGCATTCTCCAGACTCCAGCGATGATGTTCTTTCCTTCCCCCTGTCAGGCTCCTCAAGAGCTTAAGGAACATCTTTCCAAGACTGCCCCACAGTCCATAGATGCTCTTTCCTGAACTCTACTTTCCTGCTTCCTTACACCTAATTCGTCTAAAAGAAATTCTCAGCCTCAACCACTTTACTCACAAATGAAATAAAACACACAGGCTATGCTACAGAGCACAAACAAGATCTAGGTCTCACCAAGTGACTTATTTTCCAGACTTGAAGGAGCACAGTACAGTGAACATTGTACCTAAACTAATACTAAACAAGTTTTTATATCTCCATGGCACCAAGCTGACGTAGCTGTGCTGCTTCCAGCACTTCAGCTAGCATCTCTGCCTGGCCCTATCTTGTGGCATGTGGACAAACTAATTCATGTCAGCATCCACTTGGTAGCTCTGCACCATGTGAGACATACCCATCACTGCTGCTCCGTGCATCGGAAACACAAGCGTGGGACTCCCTCTTAGTTGTCTAACCTGTCCTGAGAGTCCTTTGTATCTTCCACAGCAACACAAGGTGCACTTCTCTTCAAACATCATCTCTAGTTACTGAGTCCCCTTTGCTGCAAAACGCTTTACTTTTAAGGAGCAGAAGGTAAATATCACTGCCTCCTCCTGCCCTTCCCCTGGGGTTTTGTCATTCTCCTGTCTTCTCTGCTACTTACAGCAGATAAGACTGATTCAGCCAGTCAGCAAACTTTGTTTTCATGAAGCTATATAGTCCTGTTTCTCTCCTATCCTGGATGTCCTCTTTTAAACTCAGGAGAAAAATATGTTCTAGTGTCTGAACTAGCTGACTAAATATTTCAGTAATTAGGTTTAAGTATAGTCTGCCTTCCTGCAGATGTCTGATCATGTTGGAGCTAGATTAACCCTTTACACCCACAATATAAACAGTCACGTAGACAAATGGTATATAAAGAAGCTATTCAAAATAACCCACATCCTCTGCTATCCTGATGGTCACCCTTGGGTTTTACTAAGGATGAATTGTAATCATATGAAAGATCTTTGACCAAGATAGTACACTTCCCATGACTTTCCTTGCAAAAAAAGTACTGAATTAATAAGAAAAGTCAAAATCATGTGTCCTTGTTGTCATCAAATAATATAATGCAATTATATTTCTCAGACTGTTTGACTTTAAAAGAAGTCTCTGTTCACAGAGCGTAAAACATCCAACTTTCACAGACATAAATACCAACAGTTCACCCAGAAGCAATTCCCACCAGGAAAGTTTTCCACATGTCCCTAGAGGGCAATGTATCTAAGTAAAATCTGAAGCAGTGAGGCTCCAGGATAAAAATCAGCACAGGAAAGATGCTCCCAAAATGCAAAATCAGGTAAGAATTAAAGCTGAGCAGATAGTTCTTAAGGTCATAAGAAAACATTTCAAATGTTTGGTGCAAGTGACTTCCTGAAATGTGTCAGGAACAACCTTCTGGCAGGAACCAAAAAGTTCCAATTCCACTGTGTATGCAAATCCACCTGAGACTTCAGATTGGAGGAATGGAGCAGGTAACACTTCCAGAGGAAGAGCTCTTAATCACGAGACTCCTCTTCCCTCCCAACCCAACCTCCTGTGAACTCAGCAATGCCATGCGTGGGTTTGCACAGCCAAAGCAATGAAACCCAATGTGAGTTTGCTCCTCTAAGCATTACCACAGATCAAGCAATGACCGTGTATTTTTAATAATGGTAACCTCAAAAAGTATACTCTGTAATCAATAAGAAAATACAAATCTGGAATGGGAATTGTTAAAGGCCACTAGTGTCAAAGGTTATGTGGAGGGTAATTAGCATGGAGCTGCCTTAAAGCTCGTGTGTGAACCCACAGCGTGCTCCCTAGGACCAAAGGACGTTTCCTTTAGTGAAGACATATCACAAAGCTGCCTAAAATAAGTCTCATCCAAGCCCCCACTACAAGACAGGTAAATATGTACAGGACAAGGGAGTCTCAGTTATGAAAAGTCTTGAATAAATGTTTTAGAATCATGTTATGGCAAAGCAACCTCCTTTTGTCCACTAATACTTAATCTATGTGCAAGTCCATTTCATAAATGAACACAAGAGAATACAGGGGACTTTTCAGGCAGATAAAATTTGTTCAGAATTTATTATGGCAACACAGCAACTCATGGTTCACCACCTTAACTTCAGAGCATAAACATGGTTCCACTTTCCCCACTAGGCAAGTCTATAAGCACTTGCTCATACAACAGAAAAACCTTAAATGATATCTCCAAACACCAAGTGCCTGTGCTGTATTTCTGGATGCCAGTCATAACTGGACCATGACTGTCTGTACAGCTCCATACAAACCAAAACTCTGGACTCAGGTGTATTCACACCATAAAGAAGTTTCTATCTCAGATAGGAACAAAGCTTTGGACTGTACTCCAAGTTTATCCTTAATGAATGAGTGGTCTTTCTAACCATGTGGGACATTTTTTATTTAGGGATATTTTCCTCAGTCTAGGAATCATCAACAATAACTGAGTATTCTGCCTCCCCTGCAGATAAGTACTAAATCATTAAATTCCCACAATTTTTTCTTGTCCTCACCATTTCTAAAGGGACAGTGACTCAGCAAGAATATGTGTCCAAATGCACTGGAGCTCCTGTAACTTCGTTGCTATGTGGTTGTTTGCCTTATTCTGAGCAGAACTTGCCTCTGTCTGGGTGTCAGCTCAAAGTATAATAAAAAGTAACATGCTTTGTTTCCCAGATTATCTACCTACAGTCTGCAGGTTATTACAGCAATCTTCCCAACCAAGACCATCCAGCTGATGAGAAAACTCTCTTCCTAAGTAAGAGGATGTGACTGTGAACGAGGTTATCTTGGGACAGGCAGTAGACCAAAAAAACAAATTGCGTCAGCGTGGAAAAGGATTGGGCAGGAGTAGAGGGTGTGTCAGGGCACTCTCCCAGGCAGAGAAAAGCTCAAAATAAACAGGGAGAAAGTTTCTGGCCAGGGGGTTTGAATAAAGGCTTCAGAAATGCAAAGAAATGGGCCACACTAATGAGGTACGAGCATTTCCCTGCAAGCAAAAAGCTGGGGAGGAGGGTGGAGGGAAAGGAAAGGAAAGCGGATGTGGAAAATTGTGGAAAAAAGGCAAAGAGAGCTTTGGAAAGAAAGTAATCTGAAACCTCAATATGAACAGAAACAACAGTACTGTTGGCCAAGAATTTGGTGATAGGGTTTCTAGTGATAAAATTTAATTAATGCAAAATCTACTACGGGTGTAACCAAAATGCCAAGGCTGCCCTTGTCCCAAGGAGCTTACAAATTGAGTTGGGCAGGACACGGCACATGCCTGCAAAAGGACAGGCAACAGGAGGAGATGGAGGGGCACCACAGGCTCAGCACCAACACTGAATTCTGATCCTCTAATTTAGGAGGCACCACAAGATCAGAGGCAGTTTTAAAGCAAGGTATGCTTGGAAATCAATGATGTGGTATTTCAGCAGAAGTTTATGAAGCACAAGCAAAAGGGCTAACAGGAGTGACAATATGACAGAGCTCCTTTCAGAATTTATCAAAGGAGAAAATTTAGCCCAATGAACTAACTGGAGAGAGCTGGGAGTAACCATTTCAGTAACATATAAGTTGTAAAGGAGGGCAAAGGAACGATCTTGGAGTGAAACAGTTTACATCTCAGGAAACTGAACAGCTTGCCAAGTAACTAGTAAGCAACACGTACTGCAGGGGACGTACTGTGCTTAAAGTTTCAATAAAATGTTGCTGCAATGTTTTTTTTTCTACAGAACATGCCCTTTGACAAAAGCACTTAAAAAGCCATTGTTACCCTGAAAATACCTAGAATTAAAAAAACTACTGTAAAAACTCTAGTGAAAGCTTGCTTTGAACTGACAGTCCTTAAAGCTGTTGATAGCATGCAGAACTGACAACTAGAACTTAATTTTATTCCTAGCTCTGCTATCAAGCTGCTACATAACTTTAAGTTAGTCACTTTACCATCTCAACATCACATCTGTAAAAGGGGCACAAAACCAGCCATCTGTGTGACAGACCGTAGTGCTTTGAAATGCTCAGCTGCAGGCATCTGTAAAGGGTGTTGAAAGGGGTCTTTTCTACAGGCAGTGATGCACACATTCTTCCTCCTATTTTCATTTATCTCCCTTTCACTTTTGAAGAGTCCTCTACAGGACTTATCTGTAATAAGCTGTCATATAAATTTGTATCCAAGCGAAACAAGAGACTCTCATTGCCTTAAAATATACAAGGGTGAAACCCCTGCTACCTTAGGGAAATGCATCTTATAGATTGCAGTATTTTATGGAGGCTTTTTCACCTTCTGCTTCCAGGCAGATGCCAGCACAGAGAGCTCCATCTTTTGGTAGGAATATTTCTAAAACCTCGTGGCAGTAAACTCACCCTACTTAACTCTCACCCTTTATAACCACACACAGAGAAATCCTAGCGAAGTCCACATGACTTCCCTTACCTCTGCAATCTATGTTTTGACTTTCAATTCTAATTTAAGGGCATCAGTCATAATGTCAATACCATGTAGTTCTCACCTACTGTATTTAAACCATTTAAACAGTCATTTCTTTTTAGTCATTTAATTCCTTCCCCATCGTTAGACATACAGTGAATGTTCAATCAAAACACTGAAGTTTTTATTTTTTAACCTTTCTATGTAAACACTGTAATTCTGTGTAATTCCCACACCTTTGAAAACTCCGGATTTTTTTCCCTTTTATGAGCTATGTATAAAGTCAGCATGTACACACACACATATGCACACACACACGCACACACAATGATTTCTTAATTGACCCAGATTGTATAAAGTGCTTTGAAATTTTTGGCTGTTTCCATAGTAAGTGCAAGCTGTTATCCATTCATTCAGGTTTTAGGACTTGAAGTTTCAACTGGAAAATGAGCTAAAGACATCAACATTAAAGTCTTTCACATACTTACACTGTGGCATCAAGAAAAATGGATGCAAATATACTCACTGCTGTAATATTTCGTGTAGATATTCATGTGTAAAGCAGTATGAGATTTCAGTAGGCTGCTTTTAAAGTCAGACTTTCCTCCCAGAGTCAATAACGTTGCAGTGACTGCCATCCAGTGGGGAACCAATGGCTTAACATGGGATTGGAACTGCAGAAATGTAAAATTAAAAGGTGTCAAGGCTGAAAAGGATTGAGTGCTAGCTAATGACGATGCTGGAACTACTAATGATATAGAAAGAATTTCTTCAATCAGCTTCAGATATTATTTACAGTGTTTAAGTAAAAGGCATTTATTCTCCAGTATTCTCCTGCACAAGGGTAATACTTTGTACTGACCATGCAAAGCAGGTAAAATTAGGCTTGCTCAGTCACCATCTGTAAACAAGTTTGTAAACAATCTCTGGTTAAACACAGATCCTAGACACATCCAAAATACAATAAGCACTATTTCCCCCTTTACACGGGTCTCTCTCCACTGATTTCAGTGAAATATAGACTGGGTTTATCCAGATGTTAGATGAGACAAAAAAATATTTAATATCACTATATGCTTCTACTGCCTTTTAAAAGACTAGAGGAAAAAACTTCCTCATATATCTAAAATTGTTCCTGCTTAGGATATGAAACTAAGCTATGGTTTAAATCTAGTTTGTTAATAGTTTCGTTAAGTAGCAGTGGGTTTAAGCACTACGTGCCTTGTGTACCTTTGAAAAAGGTCTGATGGAATGTTCCATTTCCCCGGTTTTATGAGCTTTCATATTTATTGCCTTGTCTACTGCATATATGAATCTTGGTATTTGTGACAGATTTTTCTTAGTTTGTTCCATTGTATACAGACCATATGTTGTTCATGGTCATAAAACACTCAGTAATTGTATGTGCAGAAATTTTTTTTTTCAAGTTACTTGCTAAGAAACTTAAGAACTTTCAGGTTTATCCCTGCAGAGGTGTTTTTAAATCCAGCCCCAGGAAACAATTGCCTCTTTTTCTTAGAGTTATGATGAAACTTTGGCAGCATTCTCAGATGTATTTGGCAGTTAACTTCTATTGATTCAAACAAAAATTATGTACCTGAATTCCATGAGGACCTTGGCTTGACTGCTGCTGATGTAGATTTTGGATACAGGCGTACCTTCATTGGCTCCCTAGTGTAATGCTTGAGAATGCAGTAGGATTTTTATTGTTTTCAGGATGAGTCATGCAGGCAGCAGCACAACAGATGGTGTGGAGTGTAGAATAATAAAGACAAAGATATGAGACAGCTAAGAGAAAACCGGAACAGTCAAAGAAACAACCAGAGGATGAGAGAAGCTGAAAGGTGAAGAGAAGCCAGGAGGTTAAGCTTTGCCACGGATAGCAGGAGCTAATGAAGTGTGGAGTCAGTGCAGGGTGAAGTAGCTCAAATAGTGGCCAGCAGGGAAAATTAAAGGACCTGTAGTCAGAGTAGGAGGAACAGAGATAGGTAGGAAGGCCAAGGGGAGCAAGGCTGATGGATAGCCAAGTGGTTGGTGGGGCTAAGTGATGGATTTCAGTGTGATAAAAGAACAAGTACCAGTAAGGAGAAATAAGGAAGTGGAAGAGCTGAGGAGATTGATAAATAATACCCTTTGAAGGCAGAAATACCACAGCAGTTAGGAAGACAGCAATCAAAACCAGCAGTGGTGTCCTGAAACTCAGAAGTCCAGAATGACAGCAAAGAAACAAGGGATGGCAGCTGCTGAAAGACAATACTGTAAATACCTTGAAAAAAGCTCAGGCCAGCATCAGGACAGCAAAAGGAGATGAAACATAGTATTCAGAGTTGGTTTAACAAGCAACTGTAGCAGAGACAGGCAGACACACTTGAGTAAAACAGGAAAGAAATTAAATTTCACAGGTCAGTGAAGCACAGTTCTTGAAGGGAGGAATCTGGAGAAGTCCATGTAATTGAGAAGTGTATCAGTGTCTTACTGCTGCTCCAGCTCAAAGAAGGCAAAAATGGAGTGAAAGCTCCATCAGCAAAATACTTCCTAGAAATATCACAGGCTCCCTCCACCCACTCATTGCCCTGTTCTAATATGACAGCTATACTGACCGCTGCCTAATTGTAACCCTTAGGTGAAAGACTAACATGGAAATTAGAAAAGAAAAAGACTTCAAACATCCCTCCATGTGCTTCTATTTTCCTTATCCCTGCAACTAATTCAGTTTCTGTTCTGGGAGTAGGCAGTTAATGGAGCTACTTTCTGCTGTCATGTCTAGTTCATATAACTGCTTGATTTTTCAGACAGAACCAAAGCCAGCAGGATTCTGCACTACAACTGCACTGCAGGGATATTTTTAAAGGACAGATTTAGTTATTTACGAAGATGTTTCCACAACTGTTTTTAAAGACACAGAAGCATTGGTGTTTGGAACGTACAAAGTTTTGTTCTCAACCATGGAATAATAAAGATACGCAGCTGCTGGAAGATACCTCAGGAATCTCGTCCTAAAACAAGGTCAAAGGTACCTGCAATTTTTAACAGGCATTTGCCTTGCCTGTTCTTAAAGCAGAATTTCCATCACCGGCATAGACTATCTAGTCCAGTAGTCAACTATCTACCCTAACAGACATTTTTCTAGTATTAGTCCAACTCTTCCTTACTACTAATTAAGCTCTATCTACTACTGATGCAGGAACAAAATTGCTTCTTTCCTTTACACACAGTTTTATGCCTCATATACCTGATATTTAAAAAGTTTTGTAAATATCACCGTGTGATGTTGCATTACTGCACAAAAGGCAAACACTCCCCTTCAGCTTGTAGTGCAGTAGAACCCAAGAGCTTACTTGGAGGCATCCCATGTTTTGTCAGTTATTTTCCTTGAGAAGTATTAATATTTTGCACTTATTCCTAGAAAGGAAAAAACAGTCTCCTTTTTCTAGAGAACTCTCTGATTTGTTAGGATCATTATGCACCCTAACTCTGCCTCCCAGCAGTCTCGGAATCTTTTGATTACTGCCAATTTACTCATCACTCCCTACTCAATACAGGTCACGTGTGTTGAACAAAACTAGCCACAGGACAGATCTCAAAAGTAAAATATCTTTCCACTTTGACAAAAGGACATCAATTAGTCGGTAAACACTATCTGAAAATGCTTTTCGAAGTACTTTGGCATTCAGCTTATAGCTGTTTTGGCTAGCCAAGTTTCCAAAACATGAAAGACACTATCAAAAGCTACAGCCCAAACATCTGCTTTTCTTCTATCCATGGGGCCCATAACTCTCATGTATAGCTTTTTCTTCACATGACTTATTCTTTAAAAGTCCAAGTTGGCTACTCATCTTTATGCCATTTTCTTCCAGGTGCTTAAAATGCTTCCCCCACTCACCAAAACCTTTTCTTTTAAGTGCGGTTAAGCTTATTTTGTATTATTTCCCATCACTCACACTCTCCATCTGAATTTAAAGAGAGATGAGATACTGGAAGGCTGAATATAGTAAACATATTACCTAACATCCAGGATCTGTCAGAAATATCTAAAAGTTCTGAAATTGTTTCAGCCTGTCTACTAAGTAACATAAAAAAAGTTTAACTTTCACAGTTTACTTTAGAATAACACAACTAGTCTGAATTCTTTCAAAATGTTTCTTTCTCCGCTTCCAGCTAAGAGCATAAAACTTCCACCACCAACAAAGGGATACTAGTCCCCACATCAACACTGATCTCTGTATTGAAAACTGATACCAAAGAAGGAAATTACAAATGTCAGTCTCTCACAAGCATAAAGCAGCGGATGATACCATATTGATCTGATTTACTCACAGCTAAATACTGTTTCTTCCAGGCTGCAGGTAGAACACTCTAAAGAGTTTTGACATTTATAGAACCCATATGGGATAGTCACATGATGAAGTGTGACTCCATCTTATACCTGAAGAACATTAGTAACTAAACTGATATCACCAAACAGGAGCTCGGCAAGTTGCCTGATAGATTCAAGATATCAAGATATCAAGATAGATATCAGAACACAGGCCCTCACATCTGTATCACCATTTAGAACATGGTACAAGTCAGACATCCTTGACTCCCATTATAGTGCCATAGTTGTTGCTCTAAAATGAGCTCATGGTCTCAGTCCAGTTCATAGCTGAAAGGCATCCCTGTCAAACAAAAAAGACACTGGAACAATTAGTTCTTATGAAAAAACCCAAATCACCTAGAAACTCTCATATTCCTACTAGCCTCTTCCCATGAAACACCATCCTTTATGAAGAGTTTGATGCATTAGTTGTATTTTTTGCTGTCACTAAAATCCAGATTTTTCCAGAATTCTCCAATTACTAGTATAGCTGAAAAACCTCAATGTGACTGCAGAGCATTACAAAATGTTCTCCTTCTGAGTTTTTACAAATGTTCCAATTTTTCTTATAACTTTTCTTCAATCTTCTTTACCACGTTCTGGAAGAAAAATATTCTAAGCAAACGCAATGTTGAGAAGTGGAAATTAGAAACTCTGAAAATAGGCCAGAGTTACTGCTGCAACCCTATTTGTGAGAAAAAAATGTAGTGTTGTAGGAAAGATACAATAATCGCATTCACAAAAAGACAAGATGAGCGGGACTAAGACTGAAGAGAGAGCTTTGGCTGAAACTCAGGACTAAAAGAAGAGTTTTTGACCTCTGGAAGAAGTGGCAGGCAACATAGGAGGAGTACAAGGATGTCAAGGGGTTATGCAGGGAGAAAATTAGAAAGGCCAAAGCCCACACAGAACTTAATCTGGACATTGCTGTAAAAGACAATTAAAAGTGTTTCTATAAATACATTACGAACAAAGGAGGGGCTAAGAAGAATCTCCATCCTTTAGTGGATCTGGGGGGTAACACAGTGACAAAGTATGAGGAAAAGACTGAGGTACTTCATGTCTTCTTTGCCTCGTTCTCTTATAACAGGACCAGTTTTTCTGTGGGTACCCACCACTCTGAGCTGCAAAGTAGGGATGGGGAGCAGAATGTTTAGATCTGCTGGAGGGTGGGAAGGCTCTGCAGGGGGATCTGGACAGGCTGGATTCATGAGCAGAGACCAACTGTGTAAGGTCAAGTGCTTGATCTTGCCTTTGGGTCACAACTATCCCAGGCAGCACTACAGGCTGGGGGCAGTGGCTGCAAAAACTGCTTGGCAGGAAAGGACCTGGGGGTGCTGGTTAACAGCAGCTGAACAAGAGCCAGCAGTGCGCACAGGTGGACAAGAGGGCCTACAAGAAGCAGCTGAGGAGCTGGGGTTGTTTAGCCTGGAGAACAAGGAGGTTCAGGGGTGACCTTATTGCTCTCTACGACTACCTGAAAAGATTTTGCAGCCAGGTGGAGGTAAAGAGACAGGATGAGAGAAAACAGCATCAAGTTGCACCAGAGGAGATTGGGTATTAGGAAAAATGTCTTCACTGAAAGAGTGGTCAAGCACTGGAACAGGCTGCCCAGGGAAGCAGTGGGGTCACCGTCCACTGTCCCTGGAGGTATTTAAAAGACATGTACATGTGGCAGTGAGGGACATGGTTTAGTGGTGGGCTTGGCAGTGTTAGGTTGACAGTTGGATTCGATGGTCTTGTAGGTCTTGTCCAGCCAAAATGATTCTTTGATTCTGTTACTGTTCCACAATTTGCAGGAGTCTGGAAAATGCATTGGGGGAGGCAGGAAAGAAACCAGAGTGTTTGTTCTTTCTTATCTATTTTTCATCTTAACTCATTCAGGTATAAGATCACTTAAGGGTTCATACATGTATATACTAACTTTCAAAAGCTACACAAGTTATTTATCTCCTCTTGACTATATTGACTAGGCATCATCAATCAGATATTATACTGAAGCCTACAGAGAAGCCGTGGATTCAGTATTTTCTCCATCAAGAGAGCCAGAAAATCAAACCTCTCCACTTCAATCCGACTCTTTTTATTTCACTTGGAAGCAGGCCAAATTTCTGGTTTTAATCACAAAAAGATGTGTTCCCATAAGCTCTGCTTTACCTTTACCACAGTGTTTCAGTTTTGTTTTTAATCTCCCACTCCACAATTTTGTTCAGTTGAACCTTGAAGATATGAACACAAAACACAGATGGACATTGTCACTAGTTACTGAAGTTTTCTTTCAGTCACTGAAATATTCCTATTACTTTTCCAAGTCCCTACACTAGAGGCCACCTGCTGTTACCTACAGAGAACAGCAGACAGCTGCAGAAAGTATCAAGCTTTCTTTAACTGAAAATGGGATTCCTGTAAAGCATAGCAATACCTCTTCTTTCCACACTGACAGTGCTCAGTAGAAATTTTTCCTTGGGTGACCGAGAAGCCTCCAACCCACATCCAAAATGAACCAATCTCCAGCTGTGTATTCTGCAATCTTCCTACCCAGCATGCGTCTTATTTCTGGGTGGTCTGTCTTCTGCTCTGCGTTTGTTTTCCTTGTTCTCTCTGTGCCTCATACCCTGGCAGATAACCGTACCAGACTAAGCTTGTAGCCTGTGACTAAAGAAACATAAGTGATGTTCATTCAGGCTTCTTTGTTGCAGACACAGTCACTGTTCTTAGTTCTGGGAAAGTAAAACTATCTTCTACCTTGCAATTATGTCTGTTTTATCTGTTGTTTCAAGTCACATCATCTGGCGGGCAATTATAACGAAATGCACTGCACAGACCACAGGCACTGAACCATGCCTTTAAAACCACTGTTTAAGAGCATGCTCCATTTAGAACCAGCTGCAAATTTGGGAGGTTGAAGCTGAACTGCAGTGGAACAAGCACTGAGCCAGAGAATCTTGATTATATTCAGATGCATTAAAAATTTGATCTGTGTATCCAGTTATTTACTTACATAACATCAGTGCTCCCCCTTGAAGGTAAGCATGTGTCTCATCAAAACCAGAGTGACCAAAGGACAAGTGCTTCTAAAAGACTGGAAACACTGCAGTTATGAGCCTCATAAAACAACTTAAACAACCTTAAATCATAATGATAAACATGTAAGATGAACAGATGCAAAACTGTCACACTGCATATAAGAATGAGAGAGTAGAAGTGACATCCCGAGAGCAGATGACTAAAATCTAGCTTAGAAATCTGATAAAGTATGTGACCAGTAATGCTTACTTCACAATGACGTGAATAAATTACTTTTCTCACTGAAAATTATTACACTGACTGAAATAGTGATTCAAACACACGTGGCTTGCAAAAAAAAAAAAAAAGATATTTACCTTTCCTTCCTCCAAAATGCAATACATTACTTGAATGAAACGTATCAGTAACATTCAATCTTTTCAAATTAAGAGAAATTAAGTTGGAACTTTGCCCCTCATACAAAAGAGCAGCAGCTTCAAAAGTAAGTTTTCTTGGCTACTAATAAGAGTATGCTGTTTGCATATAATACAAGTTCAAGGAAAATGAGGTTTCTTGTCCCTGATATTAAAAAAAGAAAATAAAAAATATCATTATCCAACAGCAAAAAAGAGAGCTGAAATTGTACAGTCATGGTATGGCATCTCAAGTCTGGATGTAGAACATCCATGCACACAAGAAAAAGCTCCACAAATGGCATAGAATTAAAATAATTTTGTAGAAAATAAGTTTTATTTGGCTCCTTTTGTACACTTTTTCTTAAAAAAAAAAATGCACATTCATACAGTTTGCCTTTCCCAGTGCACGTCTGGATTTGCTCACATAGAGCCATTAATATCAAGGCAAAAGGTGCCTTTGAAATAATTTCAGACACATGGTATTTCAGCTGTGAAACATCCAAAGTTACTAATTTTCTGATTATAACCTGGAAATATTGTTTCAGGTGTTTCTTCTCTGATTCACACATGTAATTGTGCCACACAGGGAAGAGGAGACAGACCTGCAACAAAGAACTGTCAAGTCAATGGCAAATACTCATTTTAGGTAGAGCTAAAGGTAACTTCATACTGAGTTGGGATATAAAAGAAATACTCAGCTAGGTAACTTCTCTTTTTCAAAAGCTCTACATCAGAAATGATAAAACATTGCTGGAGTACTACAAATCAGCCATTGGTAGCGAGAGTTTGTTTGCAGAGGAAGCACTCCTTCTGTAGTTGTTTCTCATGGCCAGGTCTCTTTGCTGTTGTTGATGGTGACTATGGAACTTGTTTCTTCCTGTTTCTTCTTAAACATTTCATGAAGAGAAGTAAATTCAGCTTGAGCTTTCACACACCACAAGAGGTACTAACCCATCAAGTAGCCCCTACAGAAAACAAAATAAGTCAGAAAAAGAGCAAACACAGGCCGCACTCCTCAAAAATCAAGAGATACACAACCTCAAAACAAAACTGTAGACTGCCAAAACAACTGCTGACGAGGGCTATTTGGCCATCTTAACTACACACTCCTTCCTCAGTTGATTTCCTTCAGTGAACACTGAAAATGGATGAGCCTATTCTAAATCCAACTTTGATAATTGTTTGGAATTTCTGAAGCCCACGCTACACCCTATGAAAGGTTCTTTATTTGTACCCTTTACACAAACTACTACTGTTAAGGTATTCAATATAACCTGATCTTTTCTGGCATTCAACACAAATCTGTTCTCTTTTTCTCTTCCATTTCTCTGAAGTCCTGTTTCTTTAATGAATTTCAGAAAGAGACCTCTTAAGACACGTGTACTCAATGAAACAAAAAAATATATCATCATAGCATCATAGCAAAATATAGCATCAATGAAGCAAGACAATACAGGTTCCTATCCAGGTCTCTGCTGCCAGGGTTCACTTCTGTGTTAGGAAAGAAAACTTTTAACTATGCTGCAGAGGCACAAAAAGGAAGAATGACTGTCACTATTAAGTCAACCCTTCATGGAGTTGCTCCAAAAATTAGGTACCAGTACCCTCAGACATCAGGTTTCAGCTATTCTAAATTAAACAGATGGACTGAAAAATAAAAAGGGGGGAAGAAATTGGAAAACCTGCATTTGGATATTTGGATTTTGCATAGTCTGAAAGCTCCAGATCTTTTCTACTGTTTGATCTGTGAATACAGATGCATTACAACACCATATACATTGCAGGCTCTAATGTTCTATTCAGTTTTCCAGCAACAACAACAACGAAAACCCAGACATCATCTTTACTTTAGGACTGCTTTGAACGTTTTTGAACACTCATTACTGCTACCATCAATTATTCTAGTTATGATCTCTCAGGTACACTGTCCCTATAAAGAACTCACCTTTCTCTGACACTTTCTTCTTCCTCAAAGCACTCATTTGTAACTACTTTTACCTGACCAGTACATATAATGAATTTTCAGGTACACTGACCAAGTCAGACTCACTAATTGTATTTTTTTACTTACCAGGAACTGTCACCCTTTTTTAATCACAGCACAATCTTACAGTAGCTGGCTCCCAAAGCATCCCACCTCACTCAAGGTGTTCCAAAAAAAGTGTTGAAGAGAGAAACTTATAGTCAAGCTAAAGATCACTGTACTTGCTGTTACTCTTAAATTTAACATGGCACACATGAGCCCACAAGGAGAAGAAAAGCTGAAAGATAATTCAATCACTTACGGTAATTTCATCCTCATGAAAACTCTGGCCATGAAGAAGCTCAAAAGCACGCTGACAAATCCAATAAAGAGCAAAAGAAATCTATTCAACTTGGGGATATTTGGTGCATTGGATCGATCCAGAATTATGAATCCTAGGCCACCCATTGTGAAGAGGAAGCTGGATGCGAGGCCTTCCATAATATACTGTCCATTTACTCTAAAAGAAAAAAAAAAAAGGGTGAAGGGAAGAAGAGAAGTCCAAAAAAGATTAAAGAAATTATTTACATTTCAGCTTTACATTTTTGACCTGCTTTTGCTGTACAAACACAGAGGATGATTCACTTTGATGGCTGACTTTCTAACTAAACGTAATCAGGAAACCAAGTTATACAATTACATCAAGACTTCACTATGTAACTTATCTCCAGGGCTGACAAGTCTGCAAGGTGACCAGTCAAACACACCAGTGGATTTACACATAGCAGTGAACACTAATGGCTACTGCACAGGCTCATCAGTTTTCAGAAATATCTGTTCCAAGCAAGTCCCTGGTTAAACAGATGGCTCAGGGCACAGAACCACAACCTTCCTATTTCCATCCTGCCGTTTAGGCAGATCGCCTGAGTCCTCACCCCTGGACAAATCCCACTCAGAGCAGTGTGTCAGCACATGAAGCACATGCCGGTGCCAGCACACAGCAATTCCTGCCTGCAGGATATTCTGCTCACTGAGCCTGCACATATCCATTGCAGGGACCCATCCTGAAGGTGTCCCGGTTCTCTGTCAGTCCAGACAGGCAGAATTCCTTCTGACAAAGCTCAGGTGGAGAGAGGGGACAACGAGGTGCAGAAAGATCACATATTGCACCTGGATCACAATCTCCTGCTTCCCACAGTCACCAAACCATTTTCCTATCCTTGTAATTAGCAATACTAGCAATCTCATAGAACTGGCACTGATGAAACTGCTGTGCGTGCCAATACAGAAACAGAGATTACCATTAATGCCTCATATCCTGAAAACAAACAAGTTGGTCTTCTTTCATGTTGTTTACACTGACTTGTGCTAAAGGGCAAGCAACTCCCTGCAGAAGCCAGATTCTTCTGCGCTGGAACAACCCAAGCCAGTCTGAAATACATACTGTATCTAGTCCAAGTCAAATTCTGTACATCAAGCATGCCGCAGACCTCACAGATTTAAACAACTTTTTTGGCATTTAACAAAAATCCCTATTTGTTTCCACACACATAGAATACCCACAGCTACAAATGCAGATTTAGTCAGAGCAATCTCTTTCTAAGAGGTTTCTAGCTTGTTTTCAGTAAAAGGCTCCAAGAAGACACCGTTGTTGCATACTTGTAATTATGTTCCCCACCCTCAGACACATGAATCCCAATTACACTAGAGTTTAAAGGCCAGAACCAGAAATTTCACAAACATCTTGTGTGTTGCTATGAAAAAATGATCAAATGTATCTGCATCCACTATAAAACACAACTCGAACAGCAGGAAACAGAATTATTGCCAGCACCAGACTTTTTTTTTTTTTTTTTTTTTTTTACCAGAGTTTTCATTTTTTAAAGTTTTAGGACTCAGTTTTTAAATATCAATTGTTTTTTATGCTGGTTTGGGTTCTTTTGTTTGTTTTTGTTTGTTTGTTTGGGTTTTTACTATTTGCAAACCAAGAACTGATATAGAACAGTTCGTGCCTTCCACAAAGAGCTCAAAAGGGAAAAAAAAAGTAGACTCACAGCTCTGTAAAGTGGGGTTTGTTCCCCCTGTGCTCGGGCACCTGCTCCTACCTGTACGCCAGGAAGGCCACCGGCCTCTGATGTCCGTGTTCGTCTGTCATCGACCCCACGCTGGGAGGCTCCACGATCACGTCATAGATAATTCCTGCGGGAAGGAAAGCAAGGGACCGGTTTGGAGCCGCAACAGCGAGAACGGCTCTGGCCTCGCAGGGACGCCCGGGGCTGGCCGAGGGTCGGACCCGGGAAAGGATCCGCCGCCCGGGGCCGGCAGGGGCCGAGGAGGAGCCGCTCCGTGAGCGGGGCCTCACCTCCGGTAATGAGAAAGTAGGACACGACCACCAGCGCGTACACGGTCATGGCCGAGGGCATGTGCACCCAGCCCGGCCGCTTCAGCTTGATGTTGGGGCACTCAAGCACGGCGAAGGGCAGGCGGTACAGCGTCTCCATGGCGGCGGCGGTGCGGTCCCGGGGGCAGCCGCGGCACCGCTGCTCCCTCCCTTTTTCCCTCTCTTCTTCCCTCCTTTTTCCCCTTCCCTCCCTGCCCGGCTCGTCCCGCCGCCGCCGGGTCCTCCGCGGCCGGACACGAAGGCGGAAGCGGAAATGGGCTGCCGCGTCCTGACAGGGGAAAAAATAGACAAATTTTTAAAACCACAGACTGAACAAAGCACTCAAAATCCAGGCCCCGACGGAACGGACAGGTATAAAAAAAAATTTGGTTTTTTTTCTGCCTAAAAACTTTGGAAAGGCTGCTCGTCCGCCGCTGGATGTTCTATCTGTCTTACTCACCTGCCAGGACCCAGCAGATCTGACGTGTCTGTGCCGGGTAACGGCTCGGGGGTGTGGGCGTGGCCTGGGGCGTGGCCAGTGCGCGGGCCCCGCCCCCGGGCCGGGCAGCCACGTGTGCGCCTGGCGGGTCCCGGCGCCGGGGATGGGGCTGGGAACACCTGTGTTCCCGGTGGGAACACTGCCGCTCGGCACCGCAGAACACAGCAAGATGCATAGTAGCCTCACCCCAGTGCCTGTGTTTGCAGGAGAGTGGGGCTGGGATGCCCCTCGCCCGCACCTTGGGACGTGGTGGATGTGGTGCCCATCCTGAGCCGCAGCCAGAAGAGACCCCGGCAGCTGCACAACGAGACCAGGGGGAGAAGGCACAGTCCAGCAGTAGCTGCTGAGAGCACCCGGGTTACCTGCACATTACAGACCAGCTCACACACTCCTGCAAGCATGCAAACACCTCATCAGTCGAGGCCAGCCGCACCAGGCAGCACTTAGAGGAGGAACTCCCTATTTTCCATGGAAGCTTATTTAGTTCCTCTTGCTTCATGGAAGGCGCAGAGGAGAGCCTTTAATTCCAGGTTACAGGAGTGCACTTAAAAGCACGTGCTCCAGCTGAACTCGCCCCACCTCACCAAGCCATCCAGCCCTACTTCCCACTGCACAGCCCTGCCCTAAATGACCGCCCCCATATCCGCATGGCACCATCTGCTGAAACTGTTAAAAAAAAAATAAGAGCCTTCTTACCATTTCACTGACATTTTGCCTAACGACTGCTTTTATTTCAGCTGACAGTGGCAATACCACTTCTAGCTCAGAGCTGCTGTCTCTCAGCACAATCATGTAATATATAATTTGCTATTTTCAGCGTTGGCCTTTCTGTTTGAGAAAATCTCCCTCCCTCTGTGCCTTTCGACAGACATTTATGACACTTACCCTCATTATTCCAAAAGTGTTCTCCCTCCATCTTGCCTCCTTTCCAAAAGCCTGAAGAAAAACTCTAATCTCACAGCTTTTAAAACAAAAAAATAGCACCTCTAGGGCAAGTTAGACATGCCTGCCCTACTTGCTGCTTCTTGCGTTAAAACTTTTTCCAGCACGTTGAAGTACTGAAGTTTGTACTAGCACTGGAAGACAACTAATAAAATTTTAATCTCATAAACTAGCTATAGTAACAGCACCTAAAAATGTCAGGGTACTGATGTTAGTCTTACATAAACCTCCTTTAATTAGCTGCAGCCTTTGCAACAAGTTTTAGCATAACCTGAGCTGAGGAAAAACCCTTCTTAACTTAAACCTACAACATTTATTTTGAGAACACTGACAGAATCATTTTAACAACTTGGGACACTGTGAAGAAATTACTGGAGAGGTACAGCTCCTTTCACCATGCACGGTGTTAAGTCAGATTCCCTGGATTGCAGCCATCTAGTGTTGTCACACCCAGGTGAGTTGGCAGGCACCTTACCCAAAGCACCAGCTTGCTGCCAACCAAAGGGCAGGGCTTTTCACCAGCTCTGTCTTCTGTCCTCTGTAGGGCCTGACGGGCCTCCCTCCTTGTTCTCATAGTGGAGCTCACCACTTTTTGAAAAAATTATTGGTAAGAATAGATAGATTCTAGTCATATACTAAAAGTAGTTAAAAATTAGGAGCTGGGAGTGAGGAATACCACTGCACCCACAGGTAACACAAGAATTACCCTGAGGGTCTTAAAACACTCCTGCATAGCATTAAAGGCACATTTAGAGCTCTCTACAAAACTGAAGCCATTTTCACTTTTTACATTACCGTCCTTGGTGATAAACCATCAGAATTTTGGTTCAAGTTTCAATACCAGAGGCCTAAATTGCTCCTCTAAAACCTAATCTGGAAGTCATTAAAAGTCTGCCTTAGCTGCACCCTGGAGCTCTGCTGGTATCATACCTATGAGTGCTGACCCAGGAAGCACCCAAAGAACAGGATACAGCAACTGCAGCTTTCTTCCAGGAGATCCAGATATAGCAGTGTGCAATTGTCTGGTAGGTACAGCAATGGTTTTGAGAAGTCAGACTATTCCCTCCACTTCGGATTCAAGTAATGGTAAATGTATCACATACAATTAAAACAAAAAAAAAAATCTACCTTAGGCCTACACTAGCTCTCCTCTTCTTCACCCGACAGTCTTCCTTCTTTTGACGGTATGCTTTTCCTTTTCAGAGTCCAAACTTTCTTCTGAGCCAAGTTCTCTGATGACTTCATATACAGCTGTTGCCATAAAGAAAGAAAACCTGCGCAGCTCAAAGTTACTCCAGTCCCTCCACAGGACTGTGAGGTGGAGCTGGGAGTCCTGTTTAACCAGACCTCCTTCCACCTGCTTGATTTCCCTGTAGCACACAGCACAGAACAGAGCATCCCGACTTACGGGTTTTGTTGCACCAAACCCCAGTTCTGCATTCTATAAGCCGTGAGAAGCAGCTCCTACCAGCTTTGAACAGAACACGGAATGACAGGACACAAGAGAAGTGGAGCTTTCATTTATTGGGATGAAACTACAAATAGATTCATTTTGACTTCTGGCTCTGTGCTTGTGCCTTCAGTACTTTCACAACGATCTTCTGCTCCTCAATAAGAAAAGCTCGTTTGATCCTGGAAAAGAAAAACAACTTGAGAACATGTATCTACCTACTTCAGTAAAAACACAAAAATAACACAAGTTACAATTAATTTTGCAGTCTCCAACATCCATTGCACATGTGGTGCTAGTTCCACAATTACACAAAAAGGGAAACTGTCCATGTTCTTGCCAGCAGCAAGAGACAGGGACAGTGACACTGGATGAATGTAGTGGTTTGGGGAAGAAAGCCTACTGTGCCTATAAATTTAGGGTGAGTGGCTTGTAGGTAAGCAAGGTAATACACAATGGCTGAACACTAGGAAAGTTACTGCCTTCAAAAGCAAAAAGCAGAACTTCTAACCAGCAAATTAATTTAGCTGCACTTAAAGTCATCATTGGTGTGACCAGTCATGGTCAGCCCTCTTCCACAGAATTGTGGGAAACTTAGGTGCATCCAGTTATCAAAAACAGGAACAGTTCCCGTCAGGATTAAAGCTCCTTTGCACATCAACAGGGAAAAGCCTAGCAGGTCAAGTCATGCCCAAATACAACTATTTCTGGAACTAATGCAGGGCCAGCACGCAGATGGACAGACCTGTGCAAAAGTACTCACCTATCAATGGCCTATCTGGTGGTTTTGAGTTAAAACACAAATACACCATACACACTTTTCTACCTTTGAACATTTAAGTACCTTCCCTATGCATTGGGTATATATGGTTACTTTTGCAGTACACAAAAACCTAACAAAGATGCCTTAGGAGGAGCAGGAGAAAACCCAACCATTACAGGGAAGGAGCTGTGTTTTTTTGTTTAGGCAGACTAAGACGTACTCATGCATTAAAAAATACCTATCAATCTTATTAAGTGTTTAGAAAAATACTCGGGGGGAAAAAAAAACGGTTTTCAACTCAGTGAAGTTATGCTTTGGATCTGCAGCTGTAACAACTCATCTTCAGTGGCATCTAATGCAATTTAAGAACTCCCACGTGCCAAAAAAAACCAACCAATCAACCAACCAAATAAAAAAAATCACCACCCAAAAAACCCAACAAAAAAACAAAACCAAAAAACCCCACTGTCACTAGACTGCTGATTACCAGAGACCTGCTTTGGTTGCCATTCACAGGGATGACATAATTTGACATCATTTTTGGTCATTTTTTTGCCAAGGAAGTATAGGATGTACAGCTGTTACACAATAAAACTGAATTTAGTGAGGTCCAGCAAAGGCCATCTTAAAGCTTAATCACATAAAGATGCTTAACACGCAGCCAAATAATATCTCTGAATCCCAAAACACTACCAAGAAGCGAGAAATTCAACTAAACTTGCACTAGTAACTTTGTGTAAGACAAAAGAATAGGACAGCAGATGAGAGAAGTCTATGGAGGCTCAACACAAAACAAAAATGCAGCATGAGCAGACTTTTAGCACCCAAGTAACCGTGCAGTATAAGATCACAAAGAACATGAGGTCTCTACAAAGGAGCTCCATATACAGTAGGTAGCTCAGTCCAAGGGACAGGGACAGACGCTGCTGCCCACAAGCTCCAAGCTGACTCTCTCCATTTCACTACACCAGTGTCAGACAAGTCTTCAAAGTTTCAGCCCACATTACAAAAATGCAGAGAGATGTAAAATTCTCACACGGAGTAACCTCAAGAGTGAAGTTCCCTTTCCGTAAGCTTACCTGTCACGGACACACTTGGCACACATGGAACCACCATAGGCCCTGCTAACATGCTTCTTCGTTTTGGACAGCCTCATGAGAACTTTGGGGCGCACAGCACGGACCTACAGAGAGCAAAAACGGGAAGTGTGTTGTAAGGCAGTGATTTTGGGTAACAGCCATATAAAAAACAATATCCCTTTCACAGTTTTTAAAGAAAGGCAGCAACACCTGAAGTTGACTTGATATTCAAGATGCTAAGAAGTGACTGAAGTCATAGCTCACTGTACGTGCCACGTTCAGCACTCCCAAGCTGGTCTTTTCATTCTACCATAGGGTTTCACCAACAGGTTTGTAAAAAAAATTGTTTACAATAAGAGACTGTTTTCTCAAGGGTTCTCAAGGAACTGCTTTAAGACTGACATAACTCAAGCATTTTTAAGTGTTTAAAGCAATGATGTTACATCAAGAAATCATTTGGAAGAAAAGTATCAGACTAAAAACATTCACTCCTCTAAGTTTTCTAAAGCTCGGCTTACCCTTTTTTTTCTGCAAGTCTAACAGGTCCAATAGAGATTTTTAAATCTGCTACAGAATCACCTCGTCCGGCTTTAAAAATTTCCACGTTATGAAACAAGAGGGTTCAAATGTAACAGTAATGCAAGTCTCAAACATTAAAAAGCAGTTACTGTTCGAGTTTCCAAAGCTCATTTTACCAGTTAAATCTTGCAACATTTGGAGAAGAATATACTAAAGAAGTTATTACAACTAGAACTCGCCAATAAACAGGTACATCACATTACTTGAAATGGCTCTTTATACTGAAAAAACATTGCTATGGAGAAACACCCTTGTGCCAGCCAGGCTCATACTCACACCACGAAGCCTTCCTGGGCATATCCCACAGGCTGACTTGGGTGCCTTCCCCACTTTCTTGGTGTAAAGGTAAACAATCCTGTTCCCGGGTGTTCGGGACCTGAGCGTGGCAGAAAGAAACACACAGTTGAATGCAACAACTAAAACTCAACTGTCACCATCTTAAAACGTCAGTTTTCTTAGAAACCATCTTACTTACAGTCTGGTCTTGTTGGAAGCTGTGTTGTAGGACAGCCTACGGCGGTAGGTCAGGCGCTGGACCATTTTTTACACCTGAGGGAGCCAAAAACAAAGCGGTGCTAGTTTAAGGTTTGGGTGTCTGCATGGAAGTTCACATATCACAGTACCACCCGTGCTGTACCACTGTCCAGGGCGTAAATCGGCGGCTGTAAGTTCTGTATTAATAAAATTCGAGCATTTTCCCATCAATAACAGTCCATACAACTAAAAAAAACCAGCAAAACAAGTGACAGCAGGTACAACATGGTTTGCAACGAGGATCCATTTGAACTAACTCGAAGGCTGCTCAATATCCTGGTCTTGCCCGTGTGATGTCGTGCTCCCCTAAGGAACTGCTTTAAGCTTGAGCAGCTACGTATTTTATAATCAACATAAACCTCGGATTTTATAATCCTATTGCTCCAACCTGAACTTGCCAATAAAAAGTCGTATTGTATTACCTGAAAAGGCTCTTTGCACTGAAAAAACACTGCAGTAGATGAAAACCCTTACCACGCAGGCTCATATTTACACCACGCACATAGTTTTATAATAAGCTACTTATTTTATAGCCAACACAAGCTGCACCGACAAGGCCGTAAACTGAGCAGTAGCAAGCCGTATAATTTCCTATCTTATCCGAGAGCAAGCTGTGTTAGCCGCAGCCCAGGCACAGACCGCTCAATGAGGCCCGGGAGACGCGGGCGCTGCCCGGCAGGCCCGGCCTCTCCCATCGGGCAGCTCTGCCGCACCGCCAGCCCAAGCGCGGGAGGCAGCGGCGCCGCCGCTCCCTGTGCACAGCCCCGCGGTGCCCCTAGCCCCCCGGCCGCCCGCCCTGCCGCGGATGGGGGTGGATGGGCGAGCGCAGCACCCAGGCCCCTTCACCATACCTGGAACTGCCAGACCCGGAAGAGGAAGCAAGAGCGCGCGGAGTAACAGTGAAAAGGCTGCGAGCTGAAACCCGGAAGTAATAGCGTCCCCCAGGCCGCAGTGGCGTGAGGGCGCCGCCATGTTGTACGGAGGGAAGGGGCAAGGGTGGAGCCATGTTGTACGGACGGGGTGGGGCGGGGCACTGAGAGGGGCGGGGACTGTGCGGGTCGCGGTGAAGCACGAAAGAGCCCGCTCTGCTGCAGACGCTCCACCTTTCCCAGGGTTCCTCTGCAGCTGCTTACCCGCCTCCTGCCCCCCCCCCCAAAAAAAAAAAAAAAGTTTTGTGCTCCGTTATGGTATTTACGTACCTATGGTCCCAGAAACAATTTCTCAGGCTGCCGTTCCAAGCTCTGAACGACAGGTCATTCACACGTGGTTTTCTCATGCCAAACCAGCAGGTAACACGCCTGGAAGCTGTGTGTGTCTTAAACAAAAGTTCCGCAGGGAAAAAAGCTGGTCTCCCCTCCCTGAAGACTGCGCCCCTTCTCGTGCCGGAATCCCTTGGATGCCGTGCCTGGAGCACCACAGGGCTGTCCTTGCCGTGTTCCGTTCCCCTCCCGGACTCTGCACCAGGCTGACAGGCTGATCCTCAAACTGAGTCCTGTGGAGAGCAACACAGCACCCACATTTGTCTGACACTCCCTCGCTGTGCCAGCACTGCACTGGGAGTCCTGGGTGGAAAATTCTTGTGCCTGTTTACCAAGACGCGCACCCACTGTCTCGTGTGCTCCGGGGCAGGTGCTCAAGCAGGAGCAAGAAGATATAAAACTTTCTCTGTTGGTCAGGTCAAAGGTCCGCCTGACTCAAAATACCATTTCCAAGCCACAGGTACCTAATAAAAAACAGAGGGGAAACGGGACACAGTTGATCTTTCTCTTGAAATACACCCTCCCTGCATTCAGCTGTCAGCATCGTACAAATTTCCTGATTTGGGTCAAATTTTCTGACTGCTGAGATTAGCTCAGTTGGTTAGAGCATGGTGCTAAGAACACCAAGGTTTGCGGGCTTGACCCCTGTAGGGGCCATTAACTTAAGAGTTGGACTCAGCGATCCTCGTGGGTCCCTCACAACTCAGAATATTCTGTGAAATCTATTTAGCCTCTGGTAGATCCCTGGGAAAAGAAAAGATCTTCATACGGCATCCGCTGCCATCGTTAGCGGCTTCAGCTTTGCTTTTGGAGAGTAGCGGGTGCTCAGAAAGCTTTGATGTGTCCTCCTGGCCTTATTTATGGGTTTGAAACTCACAGTTCATTGTACCATCGCCTTCCTGTTTTCAATCTATAATTATTATTTTGGTTCATTATTGACTCTTTTTAAGTGCAAATTATGGACACCAGGATTTTTTTTTTCTTATTCATGAAAGAAGAGAAAATATGTATGAACTAGATTTTAGGGTATATTTAAAATAGGAGCACATTTCAGACGACAAGTAAATTTCAGAGCAATTAGAGTATTTAGGATGAACTTTCTAGGCCCAGAACCCTGAGGGGAATAGGAAAGCCAATTAAATTAGATTAAATAATCATGCCTAAATATGAAAGTGTAACAGAATCCAATTGTTAAAGAACAACACTATTAAATTATGATAGAATAGTTTAGATATTGTCAATGCAACAGGTAACTATTCTATTATTGAACAACAGTATCGATATTTTTTTGAACTTACCCTACTTTGGCCTTTTAACTCAACTGGTGTAAATTTTAGAAGCTGTCAATTAAATCCCAGCAGTTCTCTTCTGCTGATGGCCTGGCCTAGCTCTTCAAGCATTTTCAGTTTGTTTTATTAGAGGAACAGGCAAATGGCTCTCCACAGCATCTAGAAATGTTAGCTTATTGACAACTGTTTTATCTCATGTGGGTATAAGATTTGAAGCACAAGCTCACTAAGCCCATCTTGTACAGATTAGTTGTAGTCAAGTGATTCTCTCATGTTCTTTGCTACTCCTACCTCTTTACAGGACCAAATCATATTTTTTGGGAGCAGTTATTTTCCACGTCCAACATGCCTCATTAAATCTTTATGCATTTTCTTCTTTCCTTGAATACAACAAAGGGGATGGGTTAGCAAATGCACAACCCAACAATGGGGAAAAGTAAGAGTGGCAGCCTATAAAACCTATTTTTCCCCTTCTAGGATGTCGGTGGAAGCTAAGGGCCTGAGGATGTGGACCTTTCTTCTTAAAAAAACTAGAGGTTGGTTTCTGGGGTCTGCTTACTTATTGGCAGTGCAAAACTGGAAACCTCCTTTCCACCAGATATGATCAGGAAGATAATCATCTCTGATGGCAGTTTGGTAATATACTGCATTTTGCACCAGCCAGCAAGTTGTCACCATATTCTGGTTTTTGCACCAGAAGAATGTTTTTTTTCACAGGTTAAGACTAATTCTTGCTATGCTGGCCATCCTTGCTTTCTTTTCCACATGGTTCTCTCCTTTTCTCTCTTTTCTCTGGAAGCCCCTATCTATGTGCACAACCATTTCCTTGGTCACATGGAAAGTTCCAACACAGTAAGAGTGAGAGTTCCAAAATGCATAAGGCTCGATAAGCCTGGCCTGATCCCCTCTTCTTTCTTCGGCCTTCTGTGCCACTTCCAGATTCCTGGAGGATTCCAGGAATCTACTAGACCTCAGGAGGACTCCACTGCTCCATTAACTTCTCTTCATGGATCTTTCTAGGGCTTTTCTCCACCATAAGCTTCTCATTTAAAAAATGAGAGATGTTTTCACTCATATTCGCTTGCTATTGTACCAAGCTAGACTGGCAAATTGTAAGAGTCATGGGAAGGAAAGCGAGCCTGTGTCCAAGCACGTACTAGGTACTGCAGAGAGGGGAAAAAAGTGATAGCTGGAGGATATGCTGTTCCTGTTAATCTACAGTCATAATGCCCTTTTTGGGAGCAGCATGTACTTTAGAAATGTCTCACTGAAATCAGAATCCAACCTCTGGTGCTGCTTGGGTACAACCATCAGGATTAGGTCTGCATATGCGGAAAGGAAACAAGAAACTTTGGAAAAATACTAGCAACTGCTGGAAAGGAGAGAAAGAAGAGGTCCTATGGTCCACTGTCTCTCCAGAGCTAATTTTTTTCTTCAAATTCCCATTCCCTGTGCTTATTAACTATGTGGCATGTGTCATAATCTGATTATATTAATTTCTATCAACATAACCTTCCACAACACAGACCTGTGCAAATTACGTTATGAGAAACTGTAGTTCATTTCCATTTCAGTGGAGCTTGTTGAACAAGCAAAATTATTTTGTAGCAAAGGGAAAAACAATTTAGTGGAATGCACTCCTAGCATAGGAAGTACATAATATCGTATTTGGGTTGAAACTTTTTCTGTCAGAAATGTCATAACCCTGTAAGAAAGAGAATTAAAATCCCGTTATTTTAATTTACATCTAGCCATGAGATAAGTAAAGTTATCATTGAAATTCTAATTAAATAGGATGATTGACTAAGGTAGGACATCAAAGAAGAGAAGTGAATATGATAAGTCAAAGTCTTATTAATTAGTCCGCGTGGAAGAAATTCCAGGGACGTCAAGCTGAGGCTGCTGCAAGGAGAAAAAAAGCAGACAAGAAAATGTGTGTTTCTTTGAAGTTAGGAACTGAGATAGTGATGGAGGTAATTGTGTCTGACTGGATCCAGTAATGAAGAGCCGTAAATCAGACCCAGGAATCGGAGGAAAGATTCTAGTAACGAATGTGGCTGCCCCCCTGCTGCGAAGAAACAGAATGCAGAGCTGACTAATTGACCCAGTCTATCTCCCAGTAGCTCTCTGTTATTATTTATTAATTTTTAATTTCTGAATTATTTACGTTCTGGGAAATTATTTTTGACAGCCTGTTAGGCGTGCCAAAGTTAATGGAGGATGAAAGAACCGGTACTAGAATTAGCAGGGATGTAGTCACAGGCTACTGAATTTAATGATTTTGGAAGGGAAAATTGATTTCACACAGCGTGTCACTTTATACTACTTTAGGGATACACCAGCTATTTGATTAATTGAGGAATAACCAACTCAAAGTATATTTGAAGTGTAAATGAATCACAGTGCTCAGCTGTTTATTTTTCCCCTTTTCTGATGAGAACACTGAGTTTGCTTAAAGTTGCTGATTAAAACCAATACAGGTAGGCCCCATACTCACACCTGCTTATTTTCTCCTGCCTTAAAAAAAAAAAAAAAAATTAAAAAATTCACCATCTGGATGAGACGTGCAGTCCTCCATCTCACTTGGGACAGAGTTCATTCTTCTTACACAATGCCTAATTAAACAGGCTTTGTGTGCACTCCCCCTTCCCCTGTGGAAAATTTTTGAGATGGAGCAGGGTACCAAGCCCGTGGGCAGCACATGCAGCTGAGACATGAATTCTGCATGGTGACAGCTCATGTTTGCTTTTCATCGGTCCCTATAAGTGAGACATCAGCTGCAGCAAGGGTCCTTGGCCTACAATGTCTCCTGTGTTGGTTCTCCTGGTGTAGTAGTGATAAATCAGTCCACCCACCTACCATGCAGAGCAATGAAAAAATAAAGGTTCTCTGCACAGCTTTTCCAGGCTGTGAAAACTGTATTTTCACCTCGGTCCCAAATGAAGCCAAATCCTGCCTGCTGCTCACGTCTAAGACTTCTGACTATCCAGGGCATGGAGGCAATCCTTTTCCATCAATGTGTGTAATGCTGTAGGCATCTCACATCTCCAGGAAGACTTGTGCTAGAAACATCTCTGGAGCTGTTTGGGATCATCACCTCACTGCTCCTTCCCCCAGCAGCAGCCACCCAATGCAAGGAGTATGGCTGCATTTCTTCTGGCTTATAGGGAGGATGTGCCCTGTGCCCAGGATCAAAGGGGCAAAGCAACCCCCACTGACATGGCTTCCTATGGCAGACTTGGGTAAATCACTTAATTAAGGGCAGGGTAATCAGCAGTGTGAGCACTTGTGGTGGCTACCACGGTTTTGTGTTCCTTAGTGTAATGTCTTCAGATGACTCAGTGTTACCTTCCAAACACCTTAACAATCTAGTTACCTAAGTACTAGTCCTAACTGGTTTAAGTCCAGCTTTCCCAGTTTTAAAATAAGAATAACTGATGATACTATTTAATGAAATCTCAGGGACTCTGAAAAGAGAATTAGTGTACAACTCTTTATCTGCAGAAGTTTGGGGAGAGTAGTGAACACCAAATAATAGGAGTAGATGCTCCTTTCCACAGGAAATTATTCAAAACCCTCTGCCATAGATTGACATAGATCCCATAAACAGGTGAGAAAGGCATAGGCTAGACTCTATTTTGATTCCAATAAACCTCCTTTGAATTGACTGAGACCAAACTACCGAGTGAGAGGTTAGTTGTCAAAGGGATCTGGCATTTTGGACATTTTGCTGTTGCTCTGTTCTTTAAAAAAGGAAGGGCTATGTACCATAGCAAATGTTGACAATACCGGGGTGAGGGGAGAGATAAAGAATGAAGAAAGGTCAATCATGCATTAGTGTACCTTTAAAAAAATTATATTTGTGTTCATTGATTTAAAGATACATTAACAGTACAGGAAGGTTTTGCTGCTGAAGTTCTCTAAGGGGTTTATAATTCGTATAAACATCTCCCTAGGGTTTTTTTCTGAGCACTTCAGGAGCACTAGGAACATTTCTTTGTGATGTTTTACTGAAGCAAAAATGCAAGAGTAGCCATTTTTTTTTTTCAGTTACATTTTGGATTATACCAGTGGCAATTAGCTATGCAAGGAGGATCAGCTACACCAGGGTGTTAAAGGAGGTGTGTGACCTGTGGCCTCTTTTCTGCTCCAGGGATTGGTACTTCATCAGTTTTTTCAGCAACTGCTGAACTGGCTCCTAAATCAAAAGCCTGAAGCAAAGACTGTTTTTTCTGAGTCTTCCAAATCTATAAAAGGTTTTTTTTTTTTTTTGCGATTGTTATTAAAACTTTCTGAGGAAGAAACACTGTACAAAATGTTGATAAAACTACTCGAAAAACAATTTTCAAGATTGCAATTTTTGTTTGTACTAAAATTGTATCACTGAAATTATACTCACTGCCATGAAATTCGGAAGAGTTCAATTCCCCAGCAGCACAAATGAGTATCCCAAACTGCACAGAAAATGTTTTAGATATATAGATGATGGCTTAAGGAACAGCAAAACACGTATTCAAATGTTACAGAACAATTGGGCAATTTATGCTACTTGAAGATCTGCTTTACAGTTTTAAAATGGTCAAATAAAAAAACAAATATCTTCTATAGTGCATGTAGAAATTAACCCTAAAATATTTACATTCAACAAATGCAACTTAGTGTTTGGGTGATGATGATTTAGCGTGCTCTGGTGTTCCACAGTGGAATGAATCCATCACAAAACTGACTTCTCCCTATTTCAATATTAAAACAAAAGGGATATGCTTGCAGTGCAGCACCCTGGGAATTCAGCTCAGAAGTCCAATTAACAACAACTAATTCCCCATACTGCCTATTTACCCCTAAGAGTTGGCTAGATATAATAAGTCATGCATTTTGCATTTAAGCTTTTAATGCCCAGAGGATAACAAAAATCTATCCTGATCACTTTTTATTTTCATCATAAGAGAGAAGAAAGCATCATTCCTTCCCCCTTCAGTTAAGTATATCCATATCTCAGTGCTAAGTCTGTGAACGAGCTGCCTCCTGTCTTTTCCCCATGTCTCCTTACCCTACTTCTCCATAAAAGCCTTCATTCTTCAAGAAGACGTGAAGGTAACAATCCCTTTGTATGCGTTTTCTGCATAGATAACAACATGTAAAATTATTCACTTTCAAACGATGATCTACTGCTCATTCACTGGACCAAGTCTGCTGCCCTTGAGACTGTCACACTGTATTGTATGCAGTGTACACTCCTGGTTTTCACTATACGAGCTATGAAGGTACTGCCCAGCTGTGAACATATTTTAAAAGCTAAAACTCTTAACAAACTGCAAATGGTAATGACCATGCTGTAACATGGTAAGGATTAGGCAAATCCTTCCAATAATTAGAATGATCTTCTGCAACTTCATTTTGCTTACAGTATAAGTCAGATTGAACAAAATTCTCCAAAGGTAAAAGTCCATCACGTTACTACGCACTTTAAATGGAAAAGGGAGAGAAGCAGAGAGAGGCAGAGTGCATATGTGCACATGAGGCTTTGGATATTCCTTGCTAGGTACAACCAGAACTACACATAAAAATTAGGCTCACATTAAAATATCTATCTGTCCAGATACACTTTTATTGGTGTTCAACAGGAAACAATTCAGGCCTAGAGATACCTATATGCAATGGAGCATATGAAAACATAAAGCGTATCACACTGCTTGGGAGCAACACAAATCTGTGTTGAAAGAAATACCTGGATCAATGTTAGGCAGCCATTCCTGCTGAGCAGCAGGTTACTGTACGGCAAGCTGCCTACAAAATATTTCTGCAACACTGTACAGGCTCTGTGCATGGCAAAAACCCCAGAAGGTGTTATTTTTTCATGAAGCTGTGATGAACTTGGCTTATGCTTGGGATCAGGCTAGCTGCTCCTTACAGGGGATTCCAAGTTGCATATTTGCAGATTCAAGGCCAAATTTTCAGAGGGGCTCATAGCCAAGTTTTCAAGCGCTCGGCTGCCAAGCTGCAAGCCTGGCTTCTCACAGATCCAGGAATTGGGATGACTGAACGGGAACCAAGCTCCCAGGCTAACCGGCTGATTCCTCTCTCAGCAGATATGCATGCAACAGAAGCTGAAACAGCTGAATGCAGTATTTCTGACATAGTCAGTTGTGAACTCTAGTACCTGTCCACACAGAGATGGCAGGTGCAAAAAGGGGCCTGCTCCAAACTTCTGAAGAAAAGTGCTGGCTGTGTCTCACTCTTCAGCAGATTTTCTGATTGTTCTGAACCCTCTTCCCTGTGAACAGCAAAAGGAGCAACAGCCGGAAAGGCTGATCCCGAAAGAGGGCTCTGTGGAGAGCAACAACAAATACCCCCATTTGTGTAACACCCCATGGTCAAACTTCCTGCTCACTGGGAAACAGAGAAGGACAGCAGCACTAATGATTCTCTCCCTTCTAAAGCCTCTTGATTTCAAGTGCTTTGAGGAGATTGAAGACAAGCATTAAATTTTGATTAAAGGGACACTGCTAACTTACATTAAGCTTAGAATTTAGGGTCTGTAACAGGCAGGCATAGGTGGATGGGAGCTTACATTTTGGGTGTAAATATTTCTTTGCAGTAGAGTGAAGACCTAATCTACTGACAACAGAATTAACTGTTGTTAACATCAAAAATTGACTTGAATAGAGAAGTAAGAAGGTCCACTCTAGTTTTGCTGCTGAGGGAGAAAGAATGCGGATGGGGGGATACCAAATGGGAAGCTCATCAGTTAAATTTGGTGTGTGAAAAGCTTGTTTGTTTTTTGATTGTTTAATGTGGTTTTCGCAGTGATAAAAAGCCACACTGAAGTCCTATTTGAAAGAACTGACGAGGGAGCAGAGTGAAAGGAAAGGTTACAGGAGGCAAGCTGGCACGGGCACTAAATGCCTTTCCCCTGCTTTTACTGTATACTGAATACTTCTAGATGGTGAAGCTACCTTGGGTTAAATTTATGGTCAAATGCAGCTGATGAGGGAGTAGCTAATTACTTGCAACAATCAGAGAGATTTCCTGCAAGTCATTTTGCCTATGATGGGAGCCAAAGCTGAACCAGGTTTTCCAAGGGAAGAGCCTAAAATATGGCAACTCACTGTAGCTTTAATGTATACTAGCCCAATAGAAAGAATATTACCCAGAAATGCTCATATCAGAGAAATGATGGGAATGTGAATCCAGATCTTCATCTGATAAAACCCAGCTCCCTGAACAGAGCTATGCTGATTTATAACAGCCAGAAGTCTGACCCCACATCCCAACAAGAATTAGCTGCATCTACAGAAATCTTCTGCAGTAAAGATGTATCTCAATTTGGTCTTGTCTCAACCAAAATCTGAGTTTCTGCTGCAGATTTCTCTGCTGTCTTTGCAATATTCATTTGAACAAGCATTTCAAAGGAACAGGCCAAATAAATCAAAGTGAAAGGCAACACCAGCCTGATTTACTTTTTTTTTTCTTCATAGAGTACAAAAAACCAAAGCAGACCTCAGATAACCAGCCTTGTGGCTTCAGATACATTTTAATGATAGTGCCCCCTCCCCAGGTCAGTGCAGCAGGTAAGAGGTGTTTCCCAAAGCCATAGAATTAATTATATAGGATACATAACAGAAGGATGAAATAAGGCCATGCTACTGCACTGGAGATGGTACAGTACGGAAGAGTGCTGGAACACAAATTGAAAACTACTTGTTAAACAAGGTTAATTTGTTCTCCTCTCAGAGTATAAAATGGCTTCAAACACTTCTAAACTAGGTCATTTGACTGCTCATACATGGTGCTAGGCAGCTGTCTTTAGCAACAAGTTTATTGGAGAGTTTGATTGCATCCCAAAAGCATGCTAGATATTTCTGACCATATCAAAGAAAACTCAACTATATTATCAAGGCACACTAATGAGGTGGTTTGTTTAATTGAAATACTTTAAGTTTCCATGTAGTACAGCATGAAAAAATCATTATTTTCATTAGATGAGCTACTCGTTAGCTGAAAATCTAAGTTACAAAATATCACAGTGTGAGATAATAAATACATTGTAAAATGCATTAAATCCAGGTTATTAAAAGGAATTTCTATTTAAAATATAGAGCCACGTAACTTAGGCATGCTTCCTTGTACTAGGAATCAGGTTTGGTCCATTGAAAAATATAGCCCAACCCAAAAGGCCTCACCACGCACTCACTGAAATCACATCAATCAAACCTCTGACCTATTATAGCCTGGATAAATTACGATATTGTTCTGCAGTAATGGGGTTTGTGTGTAGCAGGTAGAAGTTCTGAGACTCATCTAAAGACTCACATATTGACCTTGAATTCATCACTGCTCCATTTGATGCAATCATTAACAGCAAGTCAGGAAGCACTTTATAGCTTGCAGTTTTTGGGGCAAATGTCTACCTAAAAGTGTAAGACATGGAGAATTTGTGACCTTTATGTAAAAGCATGCGTCTTCATGGGATTTATCACATGTGTTTGTTGAGCAGGAATTTAAGAACTGTACTGATCTCCTCAAGAGGGAGCAATTTCAGTCCATGATAAGATTGGGTGAAAAAAGAAAAATGGCTGGAAGGGATCTGTGGAGCCCATCTTGACCACCTTCATACTAAATACACTTTATCTGAAGTGTAAATTGAATTTCCTATATTTCAGTACTTCTTGTATTTCTGGTTCTATGTTCTTTAGTTTCCCTTGCTCAGTATTTATACAGATTGGTAAAAATCCCCTTGAGCCTTCTCATCTTGAGGCTAACTAAACAAGCTCAGGGTCCTAACCTGCACAGTGAGTTTTTCCTGATCACTAGCATTTAAACACTGATGTGAGATGAGGAGGAAATTGTAATTTGGTTATCAGTTCACAGATGGGCTTGGTCCATATGAAGAAAAGACTAAAGTAAGACTCTGGTTCAACTGTTGTTTTTATGTAGTCTTACAAGGGGGCCAAGTTTTATCCATTGTCCCTGCACACCCCATGCCACCCGCTACCTTTTCTATGTCTTAGACTAATGAGGGTATTTTGTCCTCAGTTCTTATAGCAATGGTTCCTTTCTAGCTTATTTCTACACATGCACCAAGGGATCTTCTCTCTTATCTCACTTGTGCTATTTCTGTCTCTCCTCCCCTGCTGAGGGATTAGCCCACCAGCACTGTAAAAGTGTCCTTACAGCGTTACTCTGTCACTAATCTAGCCGGCACAGGTCACCATGGTTGTGTAGAGAGAGCTGCAAGGTCTAGAAGCCACGTCTTAATTCCCCAGGAGTCCTGGGCATGAATTCAGGTCTCTGCCACACATTGGCAGCCAGGGATGTTGACACATCTTCACAGCTACTGCTCTCCCTGTCAGCTAGAGTCAAGTCAGTGACACAGAATGGTGTCACCAAGAGCACATGGACATGGAGGAGATACAGCAGGAGTGCTGGAAGATTCCCTTAGCCAACAAGCCAGCCAGTAATTCAAGAGAGCATAAGGATTACAGATGGTACAATAATCTTGCAACTGGCCAAATTTGGAGGCTAAGCACTACTTATATGGAGATGAGAATACATTAAAGGCTGCCAGTGTGACAGCAGAGAGGGCCAATATTTCTGCTTGCCCAGGAATGGGCACACTGCCCTCACATAGCCACCTGCTGAGATCATTCGTGCCAAAAATGCAAGTAATCCTGGTAAGACAGGTGCCTGAGGGGATCACGTCCTTAGTCAAAACCAAAAAAAAAAAAAAGGAAAAAACCCAAGCACAGGCCACCTTCATACACCTGGTAAGAGCCCTCTGCAGTCACCCAGCAGACTGTAAACTCCAGAGGCTGGAGCCTAAGGGATGAGAGTTGTACCCCCCTACTCCTGCCTCTTCACTCAGTCATGTAAACGGACTTTTCTTTTTTTACAGAGACAAAGTTGCACATCTTTGAGTTATTTCTTGCTCCTCTCATTTTCTGTGGATTTTGTTAAACATTTTTAGAAGCCTTTCCTTTGTTTTTTTTTTCCTACTGGGGCCAACAGGGATGTGGCTTGAAGATTAGTACAACTGTTAGCTCTCTTTAATAGGGCTTTTCTTATCCCATTTAAGTAGAATAAAGAAGCTTCATTTGTTAGCTCAAAAAAATAAAGACTTTAATTCTTGATCATTGCTCCCAAGAGAACCCAGTTGGAATTCTCTCATCATCACTGATCAAGTCTGAACTTTTTTTTGTTTGCTATTCAATTTCATTTGCTTTCATCATTTCAAAGCACTAACAGGCCTTCAGCCCTGCTGAAACATAGGATGGGGCTTTAACTACATCACGTGAAGTCCCTGTAGCAACAGCAAACTGCTACATAGCATTTAGCTATGTACTCTCCCTTCCATAAAACCTGCATTTACATTGTCTTAAAATTAACCTGCTGAATAGTTTAGTCATAACAATATGTAGTCCATTGATCACCATTGGGATCAATTGCTAAAACAATAGCCATGGAATGTTTCTTATTCTATGGATAAACTTGTTCTGATGTTTTATAAACAGTATTTTTTTTTCTTAAGAGATCCCAAGATGAGTTTGCAAGGAAGATCAGCATAGAGAGCAAGTCTGCAAAGCAGTTTTCCTGTTAACATACAGTCCATCCACGTCCCTTCTCTGGTTGCTTGTGCCTACCCTTTCCTAACTGAGGACATACCAGTTTTTGAGTAAAATCTTTCACAGATCTGTTCTGTGAGTGCTCCTTGAGGGTGAGTGTTGCTGAAGCTCTTAGCCTTTGTATATGGAGAAAGCTGTTGTGATAAACTGATCGAGTGTAAGACACTATTGGACTCCTCCCAATAAGACCAACACAAAGCCTATCTACCAGTTATCATTTTTGTTCTTCAGGGTCCTTGTAATTTTCTGTATGGGCAAATGCCCAGTTCAAGGCCTTGAACTATTCTATCTGCTCAACCTCTGCTGCTTTTCAGCTTAGTTTTTGTGCTCAGGTTGCTTATCTGTGTTTCTAGGTCTCTCCCAGGTGTTTCATGGCTTACACACCTGAAGGAAGTCATCAGCATCAGTTTTGGGGGCATTAAAGGTGTTTACCTGGCAGAAACAATACAAAATACATGTTCTTCCAACCACAGCTGGCAAAGGGAAGGAAACTCTGCTGACGACTCGAAGGCAGGAGCGTACCCAGCAGATAGCCCTTTGCCAAAGAGAAAACGGGCACAGTGCTCCTTCTAGGGAGGAGGGGCACATGGCTCCACATCGATCTAGTTGGTACCACCCAAATGCCCCAGATTTTCAGTGCTCAAGGTCTGCAGCCAGTTTGTGGTTTCTCCTTGGAGGCCTGGACTGTGGGAAGAGAGCTCTCTGCACCTGGCCAGTGCATGGGAACAGCTGCAATTTGAAACATATAAATACTTTTTTTTACCCCAAGCAGTTTCCAATTAATGTGCAGATGGAAACCACATAGATGGTCTGTGGGAGAGAATCCTTGCTTGGCAAAAGATGGATTATTGCTTTTATGAAATGCCATAAGAACTCTAGGAGCAGAGTGCTTTGTTTTTTAAGATCCCAGCTCCCCAATCAGACAGTTCACATTTATACTGAAGGACTAATGTTGCTGGATTGTTAGCCTGTCATTTCATGGATCTGAGACGTAGAAGATAGTCAAGAAAATACAACTAAAAAATTACACCATTTCGTATGCAAGGGAGGGAAAAGTAAATTGTGCTGGGGGGAAGCCTGTCACAGTTTGGTTGTCGTTTGCAGAAGAGAACTTAGAAGCATTAGTGGGCATCTAGCAAAATAGTGGGGAAATGAGGAAAGCCCAGAGAAATGCACCTTCCCCCACTCTTATTTGGAATCAGCATCCAGTAAAGATGGCACTTTCTTGCAAATTTTCAAATCCTCACAGCTTTATCTAGATCACATAATTTTTCAGCTTTAAACTCCACAATGAAGAAGAGGTTACCATGGGACACTTTCACTCCAAAAAATGTCAGGTCCTGCTGTTTACCACTGTGAATTCCCTGCCATCCCTCAGGTAGCTGAAAGTGCTACACACCTCTGCATATCAAAATTTTTGGTTTGAAAGGACAAAAAGAGACTGGAGGATCCTAGCTTTGGCACATGAACACTTTGGACTTGATTTTTTTCCTCAACTTTCCCTGTATGTAAAACAAAACCAAATTAAATCCTTACTTGTCCATCATGATTTTTGGGATAATTACCTGCACATAATTATTTTGAAAATTGTAAAGCCTTTAGAGCTCTTCTGATGATAAAGTGGTAGAAAAAATACAAGACATGATAACCTTTTCTATCTTCTTTCTATTACCATCACTATAACTCATTTTGTTCCTCTACATTTTTCCATAAATATTGCCAAAGAAGGAATGATATTGCCAAGGAATCACATTTCCAGAGAGTTCTTTTAAAGTCAAAAGCCAGATTTTCTTCTGAGTTCTTTTTCTGTTAGGTAAATACATTGTCATTCTAATTTCCAAGCATGACTAGTATGGCTAATTGCTCTTTCGTCCACTGACATTTTTTAGCTGATTAGGTCGGGGGGAAATTAAAGGGCCTTTGCCATAATGCATGTGGAACACGTTGTATGTGGAATGTTCAAGGCAGCTTCCACCTGGCATCATCATGTCCCAGATGGATTATTTTGGGTTATGGCAACAGGTTGGTTAATTATTGGGTTATTAATGTAGTAGGTTCCCCATAAACATATGCCGGGGATTAAATGATTAATCCATGGGGATTGAATGGTTAATTCATGGCAATTTTGCGTTCATGTATGGAACCTGCAAATAATCCATCAACAAACATGTCAAAAAAGCACACTGATAAGCTTTGTTTGGAACTGAACATATGGGCTTTAAAAAGTTATGATTTTTTTCTGTGGGGATAAAACTGTATGTTGAATTTTGTTGTGAATAACTGTGGTTTAAATTTTTTTCTGCAGATGGATCCATCCTCAATAGAGGGCAGTAGAGGATGAAAATGTAACTGTTGGTCTATTCACTTTGTTGTGTTCAGATCAATTCCCTAATATTCTTTTAACTGGCTTTAAAATGGACCCTTTTATCTTGAAAAAGAAGGAAGCATGAGTGTTGACCATCTGGGAGACACTCTGCCAACACCCAGATGTTCGAATCCTTCTGTACAATTTACTTGATCAGTGCAACATCAAGTTGTGCTGGGTGGGTGGGAGAGTGAAAGCATGGGAAGAAGGGAATAGGGTTTTCCTTGAAGGGGAAAGTCACTAGTCCTGTGCCTTCACAAGAGAAAAATCCTGTCATTGCTTCATGTCTGCAGTCCATTAGTTCATAATAACCGTGGGAAAGAAAACTAAATTCTCTCAGTGAAAACATGTGAAAAGGTAGAAAAATTCCAATGCATGTGTCAGGATAATTATTCTGCCAGAAACAGTAGCAGGCTTAGCTATGTAGAGGTTTTCCTTACAGCTGGTAAACTCTGCTGGCTTCAGCCTCAGCTGTGTAAGCCAAGTACCCCAGCTGTGTGCTGGGAGGAGACGGCACTGCCCCTGGCAAGCAGGTGGGAGCTTTGGCCGTAGTAGCCTTTGGCCTTGACAGAGTGACTGCTGTGCTCAGGGAAGGTAGAGAAAACTGTTGAGATAGGGCTAGGAAAGGAAACCAAAGCCTGAGTGAAGAGGTAGGACATGTGGTAGGAGCTGGGGCACAGCCAAGTGGGAAAGGCCAAGATGGAGCAAAGGCAGGGCAGAGCTCTGAGCAGACCTCTGAATGTACTGAAGTCTAGACTAAATATCATCATGGAGACTGTGCCTTTTGCTTGAATCCACAAGCACCTCTGTGGGGTGTCCTTGTCAGAAGTTAGGCTCTCTTGAGTACTAGGCTAGGCCTGGACATATGCTTGATCGATTTATGATGCATATCACAATACCATAATTTCAGTTCCAAGGGTTAAAAATAGCACAATCCTTTTCACAACATTCACTGTGCAAAGAAATGGGGGAATGTAAACCCACTTGTAACATATAACATGAGTCTACCTTTTTCCACCTGCTAATCATAGATATGTTTGTGATCACAGTGCCCTTTTCTCCGTCTCCCAGCTTGTTCCCTCATCTTCATTCCTTGCCTTGCCAGGGCCATTCCCATCACTGCTGTCTCAGATCTGCTGCTTTTCTAAGTTCTGACACATGCAGCTCCAGTGCTGACAGTCACATTACCCTCTCTTTATTATCACTGTATTATGCCTGATCTATCATCCCTGACCATCCACCTTCTGCTAGATCTCCATCATTCACATTTAGCCATCATGAAAGACCCAGGTATTTTTAATCAGGTACACTAATTAAAGTTTGTTAGACATCAGGTAAATTCTTACATATTGTAGCTTTCTGCCACTTCTTGTTTCAATGCAGAACAGCAGACAGCACCTGAGTTGGCCCACAGTGCTACCCCAGAAAAGGCTGTGTATTCAGGTTTATCCTTCTCAGTATTTACTGAGAAATGCAGCATGTCTACTCCAGCTGACAGTAAAATGCAAGATCAGGACAGGAAGGAAGAGTCTGTTGTGAATTTGGATGGGGGAGTTCAAAGAACTTGAGGTTTTGAGGGGCAAGGTCTTTCTGGTCCAGAGCATGTTACAAAGAAGTCCCAAATATTGGATCAGAACTCAGTTTAGAGGCAGATTGTGAAAAGCCCCGGGAAGATAAATAAGGCTTTGAAAGGATGAGGAAGAAGATGCCCATATAGAAGATTTCCCAGTGAGATCTGACAGCAGTATGAAGTGGGGTAGAGAGCGAGTCCTAATCCTCCAAATCTCTCACAGCAGTAACCACAGCTGGGCACCTTTCCATAAAAGGCAAACAAACAAATAAGCAGAAAGGCAGAACCACCACTCAGTGAATAATTTTTTGGACGGGTATCTGCCTGCATCATCCAGAATTCTACTGCTGCTCCTTTTCCACAATATCCTATGTACCAAGCTTAAATGGGCTGCACTTCAGAAAAAAAAAAATCACAATCTTTCCCTAAATAGCTCACTTTTCTGTAACTGCCAGTATGAAGATGGCTAGAAGGTTCACTAGGGAGAGAAGCAAGACACTGCTGTCTTCACACTCCCCGGTGGCCAAGCTCCTCTGCCTCATAGCTACCCTGTTGCAGCAGCTCTGTTCAAAGCTGAAAAACTCCCACTGGTGGTGCTGGTACATTTGGGTCCCAGTGGTGAGAGCTGCCTTCTGCAAATGCATCAGTGCAGCCAGCTCAATAGCACATTTTCCCAGGAGGAGGTATGACTGGTTGGGATAGTAAATAATTAGCTTTTCTGCCTTTGGCTATAAAAATGATTATGAATTTTAAGCAATGAGAGTGATTGAAGCAATTTCTGTTTGCTTTCTTTTAGTTGTGTTGCAAAGTTTAGCTTCAAGAAGGAAAATACCCCCAGAGGAGGTTGACAGACAGGTGGGAAAATACAAAGATACTAAGAGATCAGAAGAAAGTCAGTGAGCATTAAAAGCTGGGGGAGAAGGTCCTGATAAAGGGGGGTGGCTTTCATAACAAAGAAATTATCTTTCTTGTTCAGTCCTTCCTTTATCTGATAACAGGCTACTCCCTGAGAAAGTTGGCTCCCGGGAAGTTAGTTTCAAGCACAAGTTGAACATGAAAGTTCATTTTTTGGCAGAAGTTACTTTCTCTTTATTTATTTTTGTAAATTTATGCTAGCCCTTTTTTTTTTTTTTTTTTTTTTTTTTTTTTTTTTTTTTTTTTTTTTTTTTTTTTTTTTTTTTTTTTTTTAATGAACAGGATGCTGAAAGATACTTGTGTATCTTGTTGTCTCTATTAAGACACATAGAATTTAATCTCAGAAGTATACTACCTCCCCCATGGCCTGCTCAAGGCTGCCTGGTTATGCCTCCTCTGGCTGATGGCAGTTCTGCCTCCAGGACTCTTGTCCTCTCTGGCAGACTGGCAGTAAGGGGTCCCCTGATGCCGTATTTTGCAGTGTTGGCTCTTGATCAACCTACTTGGCACAGTAATAAACCTGGAGGTGCTTCACATTTTGCACACAATGCCTCATAGTTGTTAACTTTATGTCTTGCCTTGTCAACTGAAATCAATATTGGTAATAACAAATCCACTAGCAATTAACTATAAATAAATTATCATTCCCTGAAAAGTACTTCTAAGATAAAAAACACGGTAGGATGTTTTCCAAAGGTTCCCTCTTTAGCTCCTCTATTGCATAAATGTAGTAGCCTTCCAAACAGTGGTTTTAAAACCCTTACCAAAACATTCATTTTTTTTCAGCTATTCTCCACTTTGCCCTTGACCCACCAACTGACTGGGTCAGAAGGCACCTTTCCCCAGCTCAATTTTAGTCTCACTGTTATATAGGCACAGCAAACACCACACTCCTCCTGCTCAACAGGGCTGAAAATCTGACCATGCAATGGTGTTTGGCATCCACTGATGAGCTCAATACCATCAGATCAGATGAATGTGCATTGGAAATTTCCTCAGGGCGGCAGTGATGGCCCAGAACAATATGCCTAAGGTGTGGTAGCTCCTAGAATAGGCAAATGTATTATCCCACCATGGCACCGTGAGCTATCTTCCCTACTGCAAAGCCTGGATTAATTGTGATTACAGATGGGGAATTTCCTTCAAACCAGCAGGAGAAACTGAATGAGGCTCCTCCAGGTCCTTCAAGAGGGAGACCAAAGCATATTTTCTGTCTCATGGAGAAAAGTTAAGAGGCTGAACAAAGAGGAAAGAACGGGAGCTTCTGCTAAACAGAATAGCTGTATGGCTTTAAAAATCTCTTCCAAAATTACCACATCAGTGTAAAGCTGACACCAAGATGACCTAATTTCTTACTGTTAAAGTGGCATCAGGTGACTGGAGTGACCAGTTAGAAAAAGCAACTACATGTTTACCCAACCCAAATCTTTTCCCTTTGAAGTCCTTCTTCATAAATTTATAAAAATATAAGTCTTGCAAAGAATCTCCTGCAATCACCTTGTCCCACACCTTCCTGTGAACCAAGATCAGGTTTAGCTCCCTCTGTAATGTGTTGGTCTAACCTGCTCTCAAATCTGCCAATTAAATGGTTCAATAGCCAGAGAAAACTTAGTTCCCAAAGTGTAGATTAACTTTTTTTTTTTTTTTTTTTTGCAAATGACACTGATTTATTTTTATCCTTCTCACGGTGGCCATGGAGAACAAATGATGGCTGTCCTCTTTAAAGCAATTGTTTACGTATTAGAAAACTTATGCGTTTTCCCCCATAGTCTTTTTCCTCCAGACTAAACAAACTCAGTTTCTTTAACATTTCCTCATCCCTCATGTTTTATAAAGCTTTTATCATTCCCCTTGCTTTCTTCTGGACAGTCTCCAATTCATCTACATCCTCAATTCTGCTGGGCCCTGCTTGGCCGTGGCTGACAATCTGTCACGAAGAAAAATGCCACACTTCTGACTAAGAGGTTAGAGATCTGTTTCCAGATTCAGCATTCTTCCATTGTAGATGTAAGCATTTTAGTTTCTGTTAGTACTTATACAGATATATACATATATATATATGCACAACAAACAAAACAACACAAAAATCTCACATTCTTGAAGGTGATTTGTCAGTTTTGCACTTCAGTGACTACTGTCTTTTTAAAACACATTTGTTCCATCACACTTTCTCCACCTAGCAGCATGGCTACTGAGGCAGTTCAGGGGCCTTGCAGTTAGCAACCCTTGTAGAAGAGCCTCTTACAAGGCAATGTAATCAAAGGCAGCATTCAAACAGAGACAGAATCAAAGAGCCTGGCGTGGAAACAAACCTAGCAACCCTGAAGGCATGAGCAACCAATCCAAAGAGATTACATGCCAGCTGAGGGAAATAGGGGAGGAACTTACGGCATCAACAGTAGAATAACAAACAAATTTAGGTGACTTCAAAAAGTGAGTAACTGGGCTACCAAACTATGAATTGTAAGTATTTGGGATAAGGAGGAGGATGGGTGTTTTCCTCCTTAGTATCAGTCACGGCTACCAGAAAGCAATTATGTAGTTTTGAATGGTCCCACACTCACAGTAAAATCAGAAACACACTATTCTTTTCACTAACCTTGGAAAAGGGATTGTGCACTCAAAAGCTCATCTATTTTGTAGATCTGTATCAGCTACAAACCTCACCCCATCAATATCCTTAAGACGTTGTAACTACTATCATGAAGCTTGCAACTTTTGCTGGTAGGTTGTTTACTCAAGAGGCACATTCAGCTCAAGAGCAGTCTCATTTCCAAAGATTTCTTCTTCTTTTTTGTACTGACTGAGGTTGCACAAAATTCTCAGCAAAATACAGAATAGGCTCTTTCAGCTCTTTATTGAGGACACCTCCTTGACTTCATCTTCCAGACAAATTCATGGATCCCGCCACGTAAATTCAGGGATCTGTTCACTAAGCTAAGCAGCAGCTTTATCACACATACTTGACTCCTTCTGTGTTTCTAATAACTTTAAGAAAGCACAAACTCCATGTTGTCTACATCATGGAGTTCTTTTAAATGGTGGAACTGGAACCAACTCATTCTAAGAATGAAACCAGCAAAAAAGAATTTGGTACAGTTAATTTAGCAAGCTTTCAGCCTGATGCTTATTTAACCAATGTGGATGAAAGGAAAATTTCTCCACAACCCCTTCTAAACACCTCAACTAAGAAAATAAGCATGAGTGTAGTAAAGAGCATGCTGATATCTCAAGGGACCAGAGAAAGTGCAACAACAGAGCACCTTATACAGAAGGGGGAGTGTTAAGCATATTTAAACCAAACATTTCTTTCCCTTTCCTTTGGGATAAAACTATTTCCCATAGAAACTAAGGCTGTGCCCCTACATGTGTAGCCCAGGGAGAGATGCTTTGATGTGAAAGAGGATCCTGGTAAAGTACCGGATGCAGAAGCCAATGTGGAAATAGGAGGGACTTCCAGAAGCAGGAAAAAGCATTGTCCCAGAGGGGCTTCCATCACCCCCCCCCCAGGTCGTCACTCAGACTGTCTGGCTAGTTTCCTCCTGACAGTCACTTTGCCATAACGAAAGTCTTGTCTCAGACATGGGGCAAAAGTTTAAAACTTTTACCTTACTTTAGACAGCTACATGAATGTGAGATTTTATGGCATAACATACATAAAAAAAACTAAAGTGAAAATTTTACAAGTTATAAACCGAACTCTGCTTTTAAGTGTACCGTAGAAAACTTGGAGAAACCGTGAGACCTTCAGAAAAGCAGAAGTGCTGCAAATTTGATTTAGTGTAGAGAAAAGAGAAAGTGATTCAGTTATGTAAGTTTTTAGGAGCAATACAAAGGAATGAATATAAGAATTAGCATGAAATTCTTACAAGTGTGTACACTCATATGCTGTTGAAGCTATACGATATATATTAAGGGAATCTGCACATAATATGCACATGATTTGCTTTAGGTTATTGGTAGAATAGTCTCAGGGCAGGTGGTGTGGGGGATTTGCGTGTAATCACATGCCTGGTATTGCAGGACCGACAGCCCATAAGAAGCCTGTTCTGGGAAAAAAAAAAAAAAAATCTATGGTGCTTTTCCCATCTTGTTCTTTAAAACAGCTGAACATTATTCTTTTCTTTCTTCACTCCTCACTGAGATCAGTGCTAGTCACGGCCCTAAACTCCAACAGTGAGCTTACACAGAGAGCACTGCTAGTGCTATTGCGTGACATAAAAAGAGCAGAAGCCCTCCTGTGTGCTCATGAGCAGATTATGGTCACATGTGGAGTCTGTCCACAGTAGTAAAAGATAACATGAACCATGATAACATGTTATGGTACCATAAGGCCCTTCCCACCTTCCAGGTTTTCATCATTATTAAGGTTCTTGTGGGTGCTGTTTCTGAAACAGCTGATAGGCAACTGAAATATCATTTGATCAGAAGACCTTACGTAGGCAAATGGCCCATACCTAAGCAAATGGCCCGAACACGGTAATGGATGAGTTTTGTCCTGTAAGTATTTCAGCACGAGGCTCACAGATAATAAACTACAACATTGTTTCTTTTTCTGCTCTGGTTTACAATGACACGTCCAGTGTGCATTCTCCAACAAAGACTTCGTCAATACTCCCACTAGAAAGCTGCGAAGGTTTAACATTTGCATCCCAGAGTATAATACATCCAGAGTAAAATCTGGCACCTCGTTTTGCACCCAAAACAATGTTTTTGGTTTAATTACTTGACTGAGTTTGTTGAATTATTTCTTCAGTGACTAGAGAGGATTTCATATTGGTGATCTTTGAGTTTAACAAGTTAGGCGTATTTATTACTAAGTTAGCACTTGGTGCCTACCTCACGTAAATTAAGTGCACTTCCTATCTTCAACATCATCTTTTGTTGACTGTCTGCTAAATAGATTACTGCTTTACCTCATGTTCTTGAAGATAAATAGGACATTGGCATGTGGATCTCTAAGCACCAACATCTCTGCCTGAAAGTATCGGGAGCCAAAGGAGGCCGCTGCTTCTGAAAATTGAACAACGTCATAACTAAATCTTTAAGGTCATAGCTAAATCTGATCAGCATTTCCCTGGATGTCCAGTCGGCCACTCAAAGTCCTTTGAACTAGGACCCAGAGCTGCAGGAAACTCCAAGCCCTCCTCTGCAAGGACTGGTTTCCCCTCTCTCTTTAATGGGAGTAAGAGTATTTTGCTCTTGCCTAGGGAGCCCTGAGGTGTATTTAATTAATGCTCATTATGAACTCTGAGAGGAGCTTAAGACATAAACATTATTATAGCTTCAAAGCCTATGGGGATCGCTCAGGTTTTACTCGGGTCTCTTATGCTGGCAGAGTTCCTACTGACCTCTGGAAAATCCAAGCACATGGAACAAGGTATTCAGAATTTGGCACATAATGTACCTGTCTCTCACTCTCGAGTTGGACTTTGGTCTAATCTGTCCTACGTTCTCTGAGTCTCATCCATTCATTGACTGGAGTAGCCATTCAGATGTGTTGCTCCACCAGTAATGGTTCTCTTTCAAACACTTGCTCGCTATCAAACAGTCTGGCCCTATTAATAATAACTTTAAAGGGAACAGAGAAAGAGGAGTCAAGAAGTAGATTCGGTTTAATAAGATTTTTCTTTCACCCAAGTTTTATGCTCCTTTCTTTTATCTTTTTATCAAGGCAACTGTATTCTGAAAAGCCTGAGGGTACAATAAACAACAGAAGGTGATGCAATGGCTGCTCGTTATTGCTTGATGGGTGAATCATCCCACTAGCTGTTATCTGCATTATTGGAACAGATCACTTGAGGGCTGCATTGAACACGGGCCACAAAATGTAACACTGTACTAATGTCATGATGTGACACGTCGGTGTCTTTATTTCTAGAGGAGTTTCCTTTCAATTGCACATAGATAAAATCATGAGAAAGGGCGCCCATGGGATATATTGAAAATTATACCTAGGCCTTACTTTTAACAAAGCACTGTTGGTACTGACTGGCCAAATCCTGCAACTCATGCTTACACCAGTGAGCAGTTGTTTGTGCAAAGAATACTGATTCATCAAGGCATCTCAAGCAAGTGACTGCTCCCTTTTCAGAATTAGTACTGGAGGTTTTTCCTACCCCACCCTGCTGTTTTACACAAAATTTAATATCCTACTTAGTTTTTATGGTATACTAGGGTACTCTTTTTTTTTTGTTGCTTTGTTTCAAACCAAGAATGCAATTAAGATCCTTAAACCTGACCTGCCTGGCAGAGAAGGCTGTTCTATGGGTTTGTATCTGAAGTCCTCTAACTAAAACACACTTCTGATGTACAAATACTAACTTTCGGTTATAACTCTACAATTTAGCAGATGTGATATGCTTTTGCTTTAGGAATGTCATTGTACTGACCTTTTCTCTTACATCTGGACTCCATGAAAACACTTCAGGTCCTTCAGGAAACAGGCATAGAGGCAGCAAAGAAATTTGTGACTTTAGGAAGTGCCTCTGCCCAACTGTCTGCAGTCAGCCTCTGCAAACCAGATCTTGTTTACTCCATGGTATTTTGTGGTATTTTTTCCCTTTGTTTCTTGCAAGTCTTTGTGTGCCGTTTCCAAAACCAAAGCTTTCAGGGTTTGAACTAACAACTATACCGTCAGATGTCCCCTGGGAGTGGGATGTGGTACTGCATGGCTATAATCAGACCACATAGTGCCTAGAGCAGAAAGAGAGGCTTACACTTCATGCTGAGCTATCTGTGCAGAATGAGAAATCAGGACAGCATGGACTGCAATAAAGTTTACTACAGCTTGTAGACAAAACCCACTGCACTGCTGAGTATTCACATAAGGACATCTTCCCTCTTTGCACCAGGGAACAGATATGTGACAGCAAAGGTGTCTAAAAGGCTTCATTACTCATGTCACCAGTGAAAGAAATTACAATGATGAATATGCAGTAGCCTGGCCAAAACCAGCCACGTGTTGAGGGCCACAGTGCTGAAGCTATAACAACCTAAGGCAGTACAGTAGCCCATGGGTAAAAAGTATGGCTGTCCCAGCATGGGCAGATCTCCCCATGCAGATGTCCAAACTAAGCTTGCAGCTGCAGAAAAGCTGAGGACGGTGTTAGGACTAGCTCCTTGAAGCTCTGCTGGCCACCCTTTCCCTACCTGTGAATAACACACTCCTAAAGAAGCAGGACAAAGTCACAGAATCGTAGAATCATTTAGGTTAGAAGTGACCTTTAAGATAATCAAGTTTAACTGTTAACCCAGCACTGCCAAGTCCGCCACTAAACCATGACCCCAATTGCCATATCTACATGTTTTTTAAATCCCTTCAAGAGTGATGACTACCACTTCCCTGGGCAGTCTGTTGCAAAGCTTCCTTACTCTGGCTACAAGAAATATGCAAATTATCGTCAATGTTGGTGATTCCCCTGTTTCTGTTACTAAACACAGCAATGTATTTCCATAGTTGCTTAGATTTTGCTGTGTAAGGCATTGTCCACCAGCTCCTCAGCCTCCTTATTGCGCCCCTTATTGCCACAGTAAGAGCTCAGAACTACAGCCAACAGGGACTAACAGATATTTCATTTGGTACCAAGGGCAATTTTGGGCTCCATTGCAGTTCCCCTTTACCAGATTAAATCAAACAAATCTCCCACACCGAACACAAAGTGGTGGGGCCGAACCCACACCTCAAAACTTTCAGGATAAATTCGCCACTTCAGAAATCACACTTTATCCAGCTGACCGCACCACAAGAGACAAACTGCCCCTGAGCACTTACTAACATGCTCCTCTGACATCCTCACCCAGCCCGAGGCACGGCTGGGGGTTCAGGCATGGCCCTGACCCATCCCCAAAGAGCCCTGGTCTCACCCCACCATGCATCCAGCCAGGCCCTATGGCCCCCTCAAGCAAAGAAGCAGAAACAAGGCCAGAGTTAAGCTCAGCCATGATACAGTGATCATCTTCAGCTGGACAGTACACCATAAACTATATTTGAAAGCCAGAATCTGGTCGTGAGTGTACACCTGCTGCCTGAGCTCCTTTCAGCTGCATGTTTTGAAGACTGATCCACCTCTTACATTTTTATTTGACATTCAATGGAGAAAGAAACTTCTCAGAGATAAGCCCTTTCTCCCTTTTACCATTAGCATTTCTTACTCTCTTCTGCTTTAAACGATTTACAATGATGGCAATTAATGCTCATCCATTAGAAGCAAGTGATGACAATTTTTACAAAAGAGACCAGAAAGAGACATCATTGTGATTTCTATTTAGCTACTCTTTCTTTACAAAGGAGTGTTTCCAAGATGAAAGAAGTAACTGTTATTGTAAGGTGTTCTCCATTTTGAATCCAGAAAATACAGGAAGCCGAGCAGTCTCTTTGTTCATCCAGCTACTGCTGCTGATGGATACAAAGCAAGTTAACCATCTACATAGTCTTATGTTGATTTTGCTTTTCTTAGACAAAAGCTTTTCTAATGGGTGGGGTCAGTCAACAAGGACAGAGGAAGAGGGATTTGCAGTTAGAGCTGAACTGCCTTCTCTGTGCCCTTGGTCAGCTTTCATCTATTTCATTTCTGTATACATAAGCCATGGCAAAATCAGTCCAGAGAGGGGGGGAAGGAAATCTCAGAGTAATGCTGACATCCTGGGAGAAACCTTACCCATGGAGACAGGGAGCAGCAAAGACCCCATAACCTGATACACCACCCAGCCTCTCCAGCAGCAGGATGTTGGGTTATAGTTAAACACAAAGGAGATATTGAAAAAATTGCAAAGCTGTTGACCAGCTATATGACTGGGGAAAAGATTTCTGAAAATGCAGCCAGAGGTTTTCACCTTGTTAATTCTTAAGAGTTCAAAGGTTAATCAAAATTTCAACCTATGATAACTTTCAATCAATTCTGTTGATTTGAACAGTTTCAGAATCTTCTGGAAGAAAATTAAGAAAGATGATTTGGTGGCCATTTGAGAAAATGAGTGGATCTCACTCAGAACGGTCATATGCTACAGAGGTTTTTTCCTACATATCAGCCTTTTTTACATCTACTTGAAAAAATATGGTAGAATGAATAGTACAAATTGCATTGTATTTACATTAAATATATGTTGTGTCATAGGCAAAAATAATAATATTAAAAAAGCTAAAACAAGAATGAGGCAAGCTATTTGCATGACAAGAAAAGACAGGAAAGTCCCATGAAAACAGAAGCAATGCAATGCTGTCCCTGCACTCACTGACCTGAGTCCGGAGACATGTGTTAACAGCACACACCGCAGCCTGAGGCAGAAAAATGTGATGCGGTTGACAAAACTGTGGCATGACTAAAGACAGAGCATGTGAATTGTATTTATGTTCTACTCTCTGAAGTGGAGAGCATATTGTCAAGCAGCCTGAGGGAGCTGTATCATATGTAGCTCCGTGTGCAGCATGCTATAGCTGTATCCCATTAAGATGCTGGTAACGGAATATATTAAATATCCTCTTGAAGACTAAGGGCCCAATCCTCCTGCACTGAAATCAATACAATTGTTGCAATTTATTTTTAATGGAAAGAGAATCAAACTCTTTCAGCTGCTACTCTTCTGAAGGATTCACATGCATACACAACAACCAGTACAGACTAGCAGAGACCTATGTGGCTTGGACTCCCAAAAAAGCTTGTCTGTAGTCATATCACAATGACTAGGGGGTAGGCTTGTCTGGGGACAGACCTTCGACTACTCTGCCTGTACCCTGACCAAAAGCCAAGCAGTAAATTCACTGAGCAAAAGCTTTCAAATGCTGTCTTTCAGAGCAAGTAGACCAGCCTAAAGCAGAGAAATTTGTTTTCTGATTGTAATATTCACCTTGGTGTATCCTAAAAGATAGTAGCAATTTATAGTTTGCTGTTACAAAATTTACAAAAGCCATCACCTGCTGTCTTCATTCCTTCCCTCTGCAAATTTTTTTATTTTTTTTTAATCATCTTCATAGCTTACCTCCAGCTAAATAATTTGTGTCTATGGTTCTATTTCCAGATCTCTCAGGAAATACACAGAGCCAGAGAAATAATCAGAGTTTAGTACACTGGCTTCCTGTTCTGTTTTTTGAGGAGAAAAGGCTGGGTCCTGTTCTGCCTTCCCCTGGGCAAACAGAGAGGACTGCTGATGGTGGTGAAGCTAAATGAGGGTAAAACATTAAAAACCAAGAAAAAGTCGTCCACAGAGGGGATCCTGGGCTAAAAATAGCCAGCTCTTGGCTTACATCGATGTTTCCTTTACATACAATACACATGTAAGTTTTCCATTTGAAATGAGCTTGAAAATATAAGTGCATCCTGAAGGCTCAGAAGTCCTGTTGACACATTAAAAAATGCCATTAAAATGAAAAAATCCCACAATGTGTGCATATGTGGTGGCTCATGACTAAGTGCTGGAGGCGGACAATGGTGGTCCTCTTCATAGATGGTGGTGTCCTTCATCATAGCATAGCTCTGCTTCAAAGGAGAGGTGAGGAAAGGAGCCAGCTCTGGGTCCTGCAGGACTTAGACCTTGGTGTGTCCCTCAGGAGACTGCTGCAGTGCAGCGCACTGCTTCTGGCCACAGCACAGTAGGCAGGGATGTGCTGTTTAATAAATTATCTTACTGCATTGCTACATGAACATCACCAGCTCTATACAGGTAAAGCAGGATTAATTTCACTTGCAGGCCACAGTAACAGATTTTAGGTGAGTGCTTGTCGATCTTATTCCCTTAACCATCTCTATGTCCCAATAGCAGCCTGTAAAGGCGAGGCCACTTTGAAATTTCCATGGTACAGGCAGGCATCTTCACCTCCTTGGAAAGAGACAATCTGTTTTACATGAAGTGCTGCACAGCAATAGTGGGTTCAGCTTCTTACCAAGAAAGTGGTGGCAGTGGCTCTGGTATCTCTGACTGCAACCATTTATCTGAAGCAGAGACGTAAACCAACTCAGACTGTTTTTTTCTCTTGCCTATGTCGTAAAAACCTTACAACAGTTTTCTTAACAGCTGAACAGGCTACACTCTCAGGAGCTTTATGAACAGGGGCAGAAAAATACAGAGAGTTTGTACAGTCTCTCCAAATGGAGGAAGCTTATTTTTGTTCCTGCTGAGTCAAGGGACAATTTGTACTACCCCACTGATGAACCCACACTTTTTAATTTGCCGGATGCACTTTCTATGTAAAGAACAACAGACTGCTCCATTTTTGCTACACCCCGATCTTCCACACATACCTCGTTCTTCCACAACCAGCTCCATAGCCTTGGAGCTCCACTGCAAGGTCTTAGATAGGGTCATACCTCTGTGACCTGGCTGTCTTGGTCTTCTTGACAATCCATACTTTCGGGATACTTTCTGAGAGGTAGGTATTTATTCCCTGTAATTCAAGCAAATACCAAACCTGTAGCATGATATGGAAATCACAGGAAGAAATGCAGGATAGAGGGGGCTCAAGGTTTTAAGCTTTCATCTGTGAAGTATCAAAGGGCAAAACCTAGAACTTGAAATCAGAAATGGCATAGATTTAGGAAGACAATAAATCACTGAGGTAAAGAGAGTGGCACACGAAAGTGAAATAACTTCCAAGTGTTCTTATTTTTAATGTGTTATTAACAATAATTTTAAATACAGTCACAATAATTTGATTCCAAAGAGACAAAATAATTCCTGAGTTATTGCTACTAGAAATGTTTATTCTAGAAACAAACCCTTTTCACCTGTAATTCTTAAATTTCTAGATTCCAAGTTATACAAATTGCTGCAAACTTTCTTTGTTTGGTTGGTTTGGGGTTTTTTAACCATATCTCATATGTTTTGGTTTTCTTTTTGTGAGGGGGGCATTTGTTTGAATAATCATTTTTAATTGAAGGTATTTTCTTTAAAAACTAGAAGAATCTTCTTTTTCAAATGTGAAGTTCTGACTTTTGTCCATCTCAGAAAATGTAGAGGCGCATCATCTGTCCTCTCTCAGCACTACCAACAGGGCTGGAAATACCCATGGGAAGCTTGAATTTGTCATGCCACACTAAAACAAACAGTGTTGTCTGGGCCACCAGGGGCAGCTGTGCCTCCAGTCAGCTGAGGTTTCAACACATCTTTGAATAGTGACGAAGAGGTCACCATCTGAAGAATGTTTCTTGTGGCTTCCTATATACCTTACCTTTCCTCAGTGTAGTAAGAGAGCAGACAACTCTACCAGGCCACAAATATTTAGTAAACAGCATTTTTGTCCATTAGAGTTGTGGCATAAAAAAAAAAAATAGGCATGCATTGCTCATATTTTGCCCCATAACACCGATCATGATCTTAACGCTTGACTTTGTGGAAAGCCATTTCAAGTAGGACTGAGTGCAGAGAGCAGGTTTCAATTTGTTAGGCTCACACAAAAAGAAAACTGCTCCAACCACATCAGATCTCTGACAGCACAGACTTTATCATACATCTAAGTGAGGAAACAGAGGGTGAGTCGGAGTTTGCTTCTACAAATGGAGCTCTGCAGATGGCACAGTGCTTACAAAGAGGCAGGAACATTGTCTTTTGATCTCAGTAGGAGGGTGGGGACAGAGGAGGGGGAAATGTGATATTACCCACAAGTTGGGGAAAGTTTCAAATCTCTCACTCAAACAGGCAAAGTATTTGCTGCTGGGTTTCTGCTTTTATCCTTCTCATCGCCAGTATTAGCTCCTGATGCCCTTTTTTTTTTTTTTCTCAGTCATTTTGCAGTTGTTTATAAAGCAAGGCTTAAGATATGTTGGAAGATGAGTAACCTCAATTCTTACATTAAAAACCCTATTAGAAAAAGAAAGACTTCTAAAAGCATTAGCTAGTAAAACATATTTTACTAAAGTGAAGCGTTCCTTTTCATGAATAACAATTTAAAAGTCCTAGAACAGAGCAAATTTTCTGATGGAATAAATGGGAGATTTGTTTCGACTTGGCCAAAAATTTATGAATCAGTGAAGCTGATTTGTCTTATTAAAAGCAATAGCTTTATTATATGAATTTGACAAAACATCTGTTGGAAGAAGGATATGTCATCTCCTTTCAGTTTAACCATACTAGCAAATACCTATGCTGAATCAGTAATACTGCACAGAAAATCACGCTAAGAATGACAGGGCTCATTCTATGAAGTTTTGTAATCTGTTCAAAGGAACATCCTGAAACAAAGTCAGATTGATAGGTAAAGAAAATAAACAAATAAGCAAGCAATCTCTTGATGGAGACAGATCCTTTTTTTAATAAAAATACTACTTTGTATTTTTTTAATTTTTACTGAAAACATGAAAACAATTTTGAGCAAAATACCATTATTCCTACTAGTTTTAAAAACCTTGAAATTTTCTGAAGAATTTTTTATTTTCATTTCTTGTCAAATTCCGTAATGAAAATATCTTCTAATCTCAAAAGAAATCCTTGTCGTTTAAAGGACCGGTTTGCTTTGCTTACGTGTGTGTATCTCAGAGAAGGAAGGAAGAACCTTCTGAGTGCAATGCTGATTACTCAGCAGATGAGTAATTCCCACGCCCCACTAACACAAGAGCAAGCTGAGAAGACTTGTGCTTGGCCCCAGAGCAAGGTAGACAGGCGTTACACTTTTTCATTATATATTTGCAGTCCCATCAGCCGTATCTACATTGTCACGGAAGATAATACAATTTTTTTTTTCCTAACTTGCACTAGATGGCAACTTGAAAGCAACCTTTCTTGATTTATAGGGTCTCAAACCTTTTGGCCACATTTGTCACTTAAGAAAAAAGTCACTTAGCTTCTATGTAAAGTTATGTGTTAAAAAGAGAGAGGTAAAGCAGGCTTTAATATGACACAAAGCCCTTTACATTTAAAGCATGAGGAAACCTCATCAATATTCAAAGTTTTTTTTCTGTGTGTACTGTAAACAGGCTGATATTTATATGCCGTATCAGCAGAAGAGGTGGAAAAAGCTAAAGAACAGTGTGTGAAACCGTTACCAGAAATCCCATTCATACAGATAAAATAGCATGGATGATCTGACTTTGTGGAGCTTTTGCATTAATTGGCTGTGACACTAGATATAAGGCTCAGTTGCACAGACTAGTGTTGGCACTCCTAAAAGTTTAAATATTTAATCCAAATTCTCAAAAGAGAATGCTTTATACATGACCTGAACTTAGAACACGTGAAAAATCTTGCATGCAAGTTTCTCTGGTTCCTGAATATTTCTGTAAAGATTTTTTTCAATAAATAAGAAACTAAGTAAGTGAAAGATGCATGAAAGCATTAACAAATTGCAAAACCTGCAACGTGCATTTATGGTGCAGGATGTCTAATTCTTCATGGAAAAATAATAAGCCAATTTTGATCTCTTGGGCTAGTACTCCTATCTGAAGAGGATTCTCTCTTTCTCTTCACTGACTACAGAGGGAGCCAAGTTTCCTCAGTTAGCAAGCTCAGGTAGGTGTCTAAACTTTTGTAGCTTAAATACCTCTAAAATTTTTAATGTGAAGAGCATAAGCAAACTCAAAATTTGACTCCCTTCAATTTTACAGTAATTTTGGTGACACAATCTTTCTGTGTGGAAATAAGATATTCAGTTAGTCTGTTTCTCCTCTTAATGTGTTTCAATGTTTTCAGCTTAAAAGTTTGTGTACTTATTCAAAGCCAAATGAAGAGCAATAGAAAAGACAACATCCTAAAGTAATTAGCAGTAGGAAGAGTAATAATACAGAGTCATTATACAGAGTGAATATAGTAAATCAAAAGTAATTTAAATATGAGTTAAAGTTGACTCTTCATTAAAAATCCATGAAAATAATAATTCTGTGTGCACATGGGGAGTTAGTTACTAGATTTTTTGTGCTTGCTTTTCTCCAAGCTTACAGCTTCCTGAAGAATATGGATGATACTCTGCATGCAGGAAGCCACTTCTGAAGGCCATCAACACAAAGTTGGGGTGGCAAACACCTCAGGCTGTGGCATTCCACGTTTTCATGGAAAGCTCTGCTAGAGAAGACCTGCACTGTGTAGTAATTGCCAAGACCTGTATGAACGGCCAGTCAGTCACATCCTGGCGAGGAAGAACAAATGGGTCAGCCCCGTTCACAAACAGCCAGAGGCTCCCAACCCCCAAGACCACAGAGGCTGCCATTGTTAGAAGACCAAATGCTCCAGATCTCTTGGGATATGGTGAAAGATGAATACCTCATGTGCCTCTCCTTATTAGCACTTTGAACTCATACACTGGGGTGAGATCATGTTTGAAGAAACTGCAAAAGGTGGCACAGTGTGCTCTGCTCCCAAGGAAGACATTTGGTGGACTATTAACTATTTAGTTGACTTTGCTGCAAATGGGAAGAATCGCAGACTAGTCCTATTGATGTGGCTTCTTCCTGGGTTTCTTGAGAGCAAAACTTTGTTTTTTGGTGATAAAAAATTTCTGATAGAAGTAAGGCTTTTAAAGAGCAAAGAATCTTCTTAGATGAGAAAGACCTTTTCAACAAAATGCACAATTAAAAATTAGCACACTTCCACAGATATTTCAGTCCTTATGGCTCTAACATAAGTTTGTCACTAATTTCTGAGCTGCTCTGGGCTAGTACCCTCTGCACAAATAGTAAAAGTGTCTACTTCTGAGTATTATCCAATGTCACACAAAAAAAAGAGGCAGAAACCTGGTTTATACCAATGTTAATTGCATCAGAAATGTAACACGTGTCACAGACAACAAAAGCTGTAGGAGACGGACAAGGTGCATGTGCCTGGTATGGTCTCTGAAGAAAGATTGCTAGACACATTCCTATCAAACCCTACCCCATCAGTTTGTTAAGAATGAAAAATTACACTTAACCTTCTCTTGTGTGGAAGTTAACCAGAAGAAATATGTCAAAATCTACGCTTATGAAAGAGTTGAGTGTCCACCTGCTCTAATTAGGTACCACTCCTCTGCTCATACTGTCTTGCCTGGAATTTGAAATTGTTTATTTGGGAAAAGGGTTAATTTAACTTCCACTTAATTAAAAACTTTGGGAATAGTGACATCAGCTGAGTGCCTGCTTTCCTGAGCCTTCAGTACCACAGAGTTCACCTCACTGTAGCTGCGACATTTAACAGTTTTGCTTTCTTGTAGACTTTGTCATAAAAGTAAAGCAAGGTCACCCACAGCCAAAAGCCAGCAATTCCAGGTCATGTTACGTACGGCTGCATCAGACCTATTTTCATTTGCCTAGTGCTTCTGGCATTGCAAAAAGTAACACAGGAAATCCCTGCTTTAGGGTAATGCAAAATTAGAGATAAGTGACCCTGTAAAAACCCGAGGGTGGTGGAGTGAATTTGGATTAAGACCACAACCAAAATGTTTTTGATCCTGTTTTTTTTCTGCACAGATGAAGACATGCAAGCATCATAATTATGCTTGACATCTGTTTATGATTTTGGTCTTTGTACCTGTATGTGCATCTCAACAGACACTGGCAATTATACTACTCGCTACAGAGATGAATCAATGTAGGTGTACATAAAGGGTAACAGATAGTATCTTTTCTGATAGCGTAAGAGTTCAGAGGATATAAAAAATAATAAAAAGAAAAAAGGTAGCAATTGTTTACTGAACACCTCTGTGCTCAGGGAGTTGTAACTTTCCTATGGACAGAGGACAGCCCATCTAACACAAAAGAGAGCTGCTGCAATTGCAAGCCCACAACAACATTTGGCTCTGTTGGTGGCTGGTCTAAGCACTTATTTCTGCTGTTGACATGCTACTGAAGAATTTCAAACGCATTCGAGCCCACAGACCTTGGGAAGAAGAAAGAGGAACATGAAATCACTCTTCTAGTAATGTTTCTTTCATCAGTTTGGGCCTGTGATGCATTGGACACAGATGCAATGCCCAGTGAAGGGAATCTTTCCCTAAATCACTCTCTCAATCTACTGTTTACATTTCTTTGGATTGGGAGACCACAGTTCTGAATAATGAGGTCATACAGAAATTGGGCAGGCCCAAAGCACAGGAAGAGAGGGGACATTTCAGTCATTGCACTTTTATAAGGGATTCAGAACGGACTACTTCTAATTCCCTTGAAGGGTGGTAGATGGGGTGTGGGCAATAAAACACTTAGCAAAGTAAATGAAAGAAAAGATTTCCATTGATTTCTGAAATTCCCACCTGGTCTTTGGTGGAAAGGCTCATTGCCTTGAATCCCAGTTGGAGCAAGCAGAGAAGACACCCTCACAAAGGCATTAGAGTAGAAGAGGACCTGAAAGGGGAAAGTGCTTTGGGAACTAAGTGGGAGAAGCTGGCAGGAAGGGAGCTGCAGGGCCAGGGGCTGTTCAAAGAGGAAGGCTTGCACACCTTTCATAATTTGGAATGAAATCTTCTGATTCAGATAGACATGTTTAAATTATTCTGACTCATCTGGAGGCAAATACACCTCCATGGAAACTCCCTAACCCTAGATAAACACCCAAGGAATCTGTTTCAATATGCTGTTAACTTAGAAGCATCCAACTCAGTTCTTAATATACTGGAGCCCACTTAAACAAGGAAGGAGCTCTTGAAATAAGCAAATTGTTCAAAGAATTGATTTCTTTTTGCTCCAGAATATACACAGAAAATGCAGTGAAACTGTGGAAAAAAATAAAATCCCATTTGAAGAAATAAATCAATTAATAGAAAGAGAAGACTGAAGTGATTCTGCTAGCAAGATCTGATCAAGCAGGAGTTTTTATAAAAATAATGAGGGACTGTTGTTCACTGCTTTATGTGAAACTACCACAAACAACCTCTGCAGAAAAAATATGATTATGCAACAGCAAGACAGCACATTTCTCAGCCCTTATCTAGAGAAGCCCAGCAAAACTTCTGTGCTCTGGGAAGTCACACAAAGAGCAGCACCATCTGCTGACCCTTGGAGCTCAACAGGCTGGGGTGATCTTGGAGTGGGAAAGAAGGAGGCCTCCATAAAAATCTTTCTACTATCAGCCTCTTTTATGCACTTTGAAAATGAAGTATGTCCTGTCCAAGTCTACTGCTGATCAACCCTGTGGCCATGCAACACACTGCCACTCTTAGCATTCCCACTGGGGTGGGATCTCACCATCTCACTCATGCTCAGCAGGACAAGGGCACAGATCCCACAGAGCAAACTGGCCATGTGACTTCATCTCACACCCCCTGCTTTTTTTTTGTTATGCCTTTTCCCTGTTTGGTGCCTTGCCTATTCAGGCTTCACAGGTGAAGGTTCCCTCTGTGCTCTCTGCTGGGGCAAAGTCTCCCCCAGGCCCAATTCCCACTGATGGCAGGCAGACGCACAGTGTGGTTAAGGTGCATCAACGTCTGCCTGCTGGGTGAGCTCCTGCTGCAGCTGCCACGAAAAAATGACATCAACAAATGGGAAAAAATGGGTCAGAGGCATGCCTCCATATCTGATCAAAACTCTAACAGCCCAGAAAAAAAACATCCTGTAAAACCAAGGCAGTTTCACTAAGAATCAGTGGTTTGGTTTGGGTTTGTAGCGCTGTAATTCAAAGCTGTTCAAGTTTTTGTAGGTATTCAAACTATTATCACTCTCTAAACACTTGCTCCCTCTGTCTCATTGCATATCACATATAGACAGTGTCTTTCCCAAAAAGGAATGAAGAAAAGCAAATAAGCTTCTTTCTCTCATACTTTTTCCTGCAAATCTAAATTAATGAGAATGAATTATGAATGCCTTTCAGTTCAGCTTCAAAAATATGAAGACCAAATTCCTTTCAATAGTGTCAATTAATATGGAACATGCATGTGTTCATTATAAAACATAGTTCATCAAGATAGGGAGATAATCTTGTGATTTATGCATTTAAGTAATAAAGTATCTTTTCCTTTGAAAGCGGGTTGGGCCTCTACCAGGACAGCTAACATGGGAGAGAATATGAAATACTGCGAAAAAGTAGAGAAACACAGATATTGCACAACCCTTCCACTTGTTTTTAGGGCATAGTGATGGGTTGATGTTTTTTTTTTTTTTTTTTTTTTTTTGTGGATTACACAACTCATTGAGTTTTTTACATTGTCTGGAACATGCTAAACATAGCAACACCATTTTTAATGCCAACACCTTTGCCTATAAAGCTAATAAAACAGGACCAGGGACCTTTTATGACCTAACCACCCCATGTAGCACTTGCCAGAGTCTTTCGTAGGCTTCCCGGATGCCTCGCAGTCTAATATATAATTACTATTTTTCATCTGTTTATTTTAGTTCAAAGTGTGTGCTTAATGTGCTGCAGCTTACCAGATTTCATAGCAAAGGTGCTGAGGTTATACCTTGCATGCCCTGGTGTAGGTAGGCATGAGTGGGCCTCCTGAGGGTGCCAAGCCTGGGAGGACGGTGTTGTGGATGGAGTTAAGCAAACCACAGAAGCCGGAAGGAGCCAGACAGTGTAGCGTTCAACATACCACACAGCCGGGAATAGTCCTTGTGTACACTTTTCCTTGGCTCGTGTCAGGAGTGTGCTAATAATTACGCAGCAAAAGCAATCTGCAGTCCAGCTTGCTCCCTGGACCTGTTGTATTTAGCTGCCTGGATGTACATATGATTTCATTGATACAGCACTCCCAGAGACAAGAATCAGACCCTGCCTGGGAAGATCCTGCTGATAAAGGCTGGAGATGCATTCCCTCCTGGATCAAGATTAAAGAGACCCTTAGGGAGTTGGTTATAAATTCCTAACTCTCAGGTTGCTTCTATTTCCTGAACTCAGCTAGAGGAGCACTATACTAGCTGGCTGTGGGTACTGGGATATTTAGCATTACACGTGGATTGGTGAAATTGGTGTTGAGCCTACCTTCTCACTACTCCCATGCATCCCTTGATCCCCTTATTCTGGTGCTGGGTGAAATGGATCAGGAATTATTGTACTGGTCAATGAGCTCCACCTTCCTCCAGAATGCAAATATCAACTAAGCACATGTTGCTCCAGTTTCCATCAGTTGTACTATGAAGAGGCGCAGAGCTGGGGCAAGGAAATAATGATGTTTCTCTAGATATGCCTGTTTTGATTGTTAATGCAGTTTTCAGAACAGTCCTAATCATGCAGTATTCTGTGATTTTAGTGCTTTTGGGTATTAACATTTCTGAGGTCTCAGTGTGAGTCTCAATTATTGAAATGGCCAAGATTCTGGCAAGAAACCACAGGGAGGGAATCAGTTCTGTGCGGAAGATGCCAGGAGGCAAATATTATTTACATAGAGTGCAGAACTACAGAAATATAACAGTATGCAAATTTCTTGACAGATGCCCTGTTTGGCAGCTGCTCAGATGCAAATTTCACTCTCAGCCAGATCTGCAAAAACACAGATCAGTAATCCAGGGTAGATGTGATTTGGTAGAAATTCTAGATGACAGCTTATAACTTCCCAACCTACTACTCAATTTACAAAGCAATAACAGATCAGGGAACTGATAGTGTTTGTGAGCCTGAATCAGGTGAGGTCTCAAAACACGAGAAGCCTCAGTGAAGTCAAGAGAGACTGCTGCATCTGTAATCTATCAAAAGATTATTTTCTTGACTCTGTAGTCTAACAGAAGGCTATGCGGAAGAAGATATTGCTTGCTAAGGTGCCCTCTTAAACCAAAGCACAAATCTGAGAACTACCTGAGACCTAATCCTCTCGTGAAATTAAGATCAAAAACATTAATTTCTCATGTCTGTTTGATGCCCTACAAAAGATGAATTTGGTAGGTGTGCATCTCATATGGCATCTGATGCTACCAGGCACAGTTGCCGTCAACACAGCAGACACACACACCTCAGATAACAGGTGAGAGCTAAGGCATGTCTGTGGGGAAGTCTGACTTGTTCACAACCGTATCTGTTCAGTAGCTAAACTTAAGCCCTCGTTTCTAATAATACATATTGAAAACTGAAATTTTGTGAGACTTGAAAGAAAATTCTGAATTGTTTCTTTCTTTAGGAGTTGCAGAATAGAAAGATGGTGGAATTGCAGTATAAGATGGTGGGGGTTTACAAGTTTTTAATCATATCCTGAGGGATTTTGAGTATATTTAACCCAGGATCCAGCAATGACCTGTCTATTAGAAGGCATTTTCATGTTATTAACAGGCTGACAAGGTTCACTGGGGAGGTCTCTTTGGGCTACGACTAAACATTCAGCACACTAGTAGATTAGCAAGAACTGCTTGCATTCAGAGGAAAGACATTTCTATTTTTCCTTGCCAGAAGGTCTCTGAGCTCTGCCTCATGCAAATACACAGTGACTATGATTTTTCTTTGAAACCAGCAGCTTCCTGCAGTGGAATATCAGCATGATAGTTGTATGCACTCCTATTGTGGGATACTGGGAACACAGCCCGTGTCGTACATCCCCATGGAGGCTACCGGACAGTTTTGCCCCTTGCCTAGATTAAGAAAAGTTAAAACCATGCCAGTGCAAATCTGCCATTTAGGTTTTATTCTAGAATGTATTTCAGGCAATACTGCCCTTAAGTTAATCTAAGGGGAAATAATATTGCTTCAGTTTTCAGTCTCTGCTTTGAAACGCCTCTACTTCTGGAGTCATAGCCCTGGGCATGCTCCTGGCACCTGTTCCCTATCCTGTCACAAGCCAGGTGAGCTGCTCCCTCTTTAAGCAACCTATTTTCTCTGCTACGGAAGCGTCCTGCCCCAATCTATTTCTCTCGTCTTCCCACCGGCCAAATGTTACTCTTTAACTGTAAATAAACACACCCTGCTCTGGCCAGAGCACATGCAGCACAGCTGCCCTGGGACACAGGCACAGTCTTTGCCTTGGTGTGCGGCGAGCAAGATGGTAAAGCCGCACCAAAAGCTGAGAGCAAATCAGGCGATAAGTAGCAAAACCGTATCAGCAGATCTGAGTTCGGGATTTCTTTGTCATTTGCCTTTATTTAGGGATTATTTATGCCTCCTATTAACCTTACTCAACCATGACATGTGTTACGCAGATGGAAAAGCTAAAATAAAAATAAGCCCAGCAGCTTTCCCAGCTCGTGCAGAACAGCAGTAAAAGCCGAGAGGAAGCAGCGGCGAGTCCCAGTGCCCGAGGGACTCCAGGGACAAAGTGTCCGAGGGTGTCCAGGGGCAAAGTGAGCAGGTACCAAACCCAGGCTGAGAGAATTACGGTCACGGCGCGGAACACACCCGTGCTCCTTGGTGAGACCACAGCTGCGTTCCCCCGAATCTCAAGCCCCCCGCCCCCCCCGGCACCCGCGGGCTGTGCGCACACTAGGTGGTGCTGGAGGGACGGAAAGACCACGGGCGCGGTGACGGGAGGAAGGGAGAGAAGGAGGCAGCATCTCCCGCTCCCCTCCCTGGCTGCGGCTCTGAAAGTGTTTCCTCCGGAATGCCTGCCTGATGATAACAGGATCCCTTTCATATATGTTAGGCAAACACGGGCCCAAGGTGGGTAAACACCACGAGCAGACTCGTCTTTCGGCTCGATGCCGCGACGGCAAAAACCCAGTTGCGCGAAATAACAAGCTGCTGAGCTTTTTTTTTTTTTTTTCCCCTGGCCATCACAACAAAGCAGCTTTTCAAACACATGGATTACACGTTTTAAAAAAGAAATAATTAGGAACCAGTCATCTGAGTTGCCCTTCTGCAACAAATGTAAGACTTGGTATCACCCATAAAATCAATGTCCCGCGTATGCTAACCTGAATATTTATAGATGCAGGAAAGCATGTCACTTATATAAGGCTAAGAAATCATGCACACACACGAATAGTCCCTTGAAGAAATAAATAGTAAAAAAGGCTGTGTCAAGATATTAAATCAATTTTCCTTTTCAGTTAAGATACTTATATTTAGTTCTATAAAAGTCCTCTTGGCAGCCTAAAATGTATACTGTTTAAACAGGAGCTTGTACTCAACCACACTTTTTTTTTTTTTCTTTTTTTTAATACTATTCCCACTTAAGCTCTGGACAAAAAAACATTGAGAAAGCAGAAAACAGGCATAAAGTCATCTTTGTTTCAACTTTTCCTGTCCCTTTTTACTAGAAGGGAAAAAAGTGTATTTGATGAATGAGCAATCCTTAGGCATAAGGGGAGAAGAGCAATGGACTTGGGGACTGTTGGCTGCTTTATCATTCTTCCAAAGGCCAGGTGATAAAGTAATACAGAGCTACTGAAATGACATTTCAGAAAAGGAAAATATTTTATATGTTTTCAGTAAAGATCATTATTTTCTTAAACCACTAATTTATGCAGAGACGCTAAGCTCAAACCCATTGGAAAAGTGTTTCTTTCCAAAGGCCCAAACCAATTTATCGTTCAAGGGATGCTCTTCTTACCACTCCAGTCAGGAGTAAAACCCAGACTCTGAGAAGCAAGTGCTGTACTCTTTCTCCCACAGTGGCAGGCACAGTGTTAGGACCTCAGTGTCAGGTTGCTAGTGCAGAAGGCATTAGGGAGAGGAGAGAATACACAGAACAATTACGATAAAAAAAGAGCAAGCTGGGGATGGAGAAGGTAGCTGGACATGCAGTGGAGGTTATATGGCATCTCTCTTCATGGAAGTCTTGGGACAGAATTTATTTAAGGGGGCAAGAAGAGTGTACACGTCTGCATAGCACATGGCAGAGAAGGGGAGTGAGAAGAGTGTAGAAGGGAGCACGCTGAGCTGTGTCTGGACTAAGCATTTCATCCAAACTGCTATATTGTTAAGACTCTTGAGCAAAAAAGCAAATTTTCCTTCCAATTAAAGACTCAATGGTTTTAGAACAATCACCAGAAGAAAGAGAGAAAAAAAGGCAAATCCTCAGAGGACTTGGTAATGAATAACAAAAACAGTTCTTGTGCATTGTCCAAAATGAATGGTATAACTGCAGAGAGAGGATTCAATGCTACAATCCACTGGGGTGTTCTTTGTGAGTAGATGTGTGACAGCTCACGACTGACAGCAATACTTAGCCCAGGTTGATGTCTTCTGGCCAATGTGTAAAAGACCATTCTTAGTATGCCTTATTGTGGTTGCTGGGGTGGCAAACATTGGAAGGGGCAGAGCCAATGGCTTAAAGCTCTTAGAGTGTGTTCACTCACACAACATGAATCACAGTGGTCATCTGCAGGATGCTTCTCAGTGGACATCTGTAGCAGTGCATCAGCCAAGCCCGCAGAGTCAGTGCAACTATGCAAGGGAGATAAACCCTGGGGAGCAAAAGAGGATCAGGTTGGAAGCTCAAAGATGAAGCACAGGAAGAAGAGAAGGAGATATGTACTTTGTAAAGTCATTGTAGTCATAGATGGGGTAAATCTGCCCAACATTCATATTTAAGCTAAGTACAGGATGGAAAAAGGGGTTCAAAACATCGTTGCAAAACTTACTGTGTTTACTAACTGCATATTAAACTCTTCTCAGGGCAGAGCTACAAAACACAAAGACTGTAATTAAAATCACCCCCATCTCCTTTCTGAACCACAGTCCTATGTCTCATTTCTGTGAGTATCACCTTACCTTTTGCTGTGATATAAGGCAAGAACACGGGTGGGGCACTAACCATGTTCTGGGTCTCTGGTTGAGAAGATGCCATTCAACAGGGCAGCGGAAGGGAAACCCTGAGAAAACTCGGAACAGAACAGAACAGCTCTGCACTTTCCACCACTTTACTACCAGGAGCAAAGAGGCCCCAGTGCTAACTCCTGTTGCCTCACAGCTAGGAGCTGGCTCTGGCCAGCCCATGCCAACAATGGGCTACTGCCTTCTCATGCCAATCTTGTTGAAAGTGCTCTCACACTCAGAGAGTTCAAGAGCGCAGATTAGTTATCTTTCCTCTAGTAGAAAGGGATCTGGATTAGGACTCTGGAGGATTAAATTCATTTGTCAGTTTAAGTACAGACTTTGTGTGCAACCTTGAGCAAGGTCTTTAATCTGCCTGTGTGTCAATATCTTTTGGAAAGGGGCAGTAATTCTTCCCTAATTCCTGAGGGTTTGGAGAATAACATTAGTAAATAATAGAGCAGCGCTCCACTACTGACAGGAAGGCTGGCACAGCTCTCCTGGCTGTACTGAGTTCCCTTGCTAACTACCCGGCATATGTGTTGCAGATCTGGGGCACTCGCAGTTAGTATTCTCATGAAACAGAATATAAAATCAGAAGGAAGCAGCAGCTACAGGGAAATTATATGTCCCCTGACTAACACACCTTTAAGCACCCTTCAATGTTTTGAAGCATTCACTGGGGAATCATGCTGCCAAATTCTATCTAATGCCTAAACTCAGTTAGATAGCTTAGGTGCTGCCAGCACTTGGGTACAATCATTCTCTCCACAGGCACACGTGGAAACTGTGATAAGGATGTAAAAATTACCAATACCAGAGCAAGGCTTATTTAGTGGCACTTCCCAGAAACAAAGTAAAAACTGAAGAAGACAGCAGGTCCCTCTTACACCGAGTTTAGGATGCCTGTTCCTTCTCTTTAACCTTTGCCTGCCCCCTTTTTAATATTTCCCTTTCACACATTTTCTGCATGCAGGTCTGCAGTTTTCCTTCCTGCTGAGTTAGAAACCCACTGCTTCTTTATTCCTCCCCTTGGTGTTTCCCTGCCTCGGCTTGGAGCACGTAGGCTTCATCCCCTTGATGATCAGCTGAGGAGCAGATGGAGGATGAGAAGAGCAGAATGGCTACTTTATGAGGTACATCCACAGCAGCACCCATGGAAACAACCAAGGAGTGACCAAAAGCCAAGATTTCAAATGCTGCAATGTTCAAATCTGGAACACAAGGGAAGGTCAAAGTCATAGGTCCCAGGGATCATATAATTTTGGATTTCTCTCAGCTTTCATTTAAAGCGAAGTTTCTAGTGTTCATATTCTCAGACAAAAGCCTGGAAATGGGGATGACCAAGGCCTTGAACATCAAAAGGCAAATAAAATAATCCAGAACGGATTTTTTTTTTTCCTAAATCTCATGATTTTGCCATCAACCTCACATTATGTTGGAGAGTAGCTCAGGATTTTTGAGCATGAGAGTTTGGCAAGACAACAAATGCCTCAAAATCATAATGAATTGAGGCCACAGTCAGCTTTTGAGAAGGCTTCTCCCTTGCAGCTAAGACAATACAAGGGTTTTTCAGAATGGTTGGGTCCTCCCCATGCAACCTCTTACTGGTGAGCATTGCCATCACTGGCCATCACAAGCGTGGATATTTTCTTTTTTTTTATATCAGTGAAAGAGGAAAGGTATATTTTGAGTGCAAAGTGGCTCCTGCAATGCTTCTTAAGGGGGTGAAGACTCCAGGCTCATGCAGATGCCCAGAGAAGGTCTCCCAGGCTTGCCTTCAGAGCCAGCACAGCTTCTTAAAGGGACAGGAGTGCTGCGTAGTTGCAGCCATATGTGGAACATAGTGAAGGCATATGGAGCTAATTATGTAAATAAACAACTTGGTCCATGATGATTCTAAATAATTCAAAACATAAAGAGGCAAAACACTAATGTTCTAACTAATGAAAATAGAATCTTAGGGTGATTAATTTACAATAAAGAGAAGCTGCATATGTCAAAAACGGTGCGTCATCGTATGATTTAATATAATCAGGCGCAGCTGCATTGCTCTTGATGTTTGTGAACAATGATCTTGTTCACCTCCTCCTGCATCTGTACCACAGTATTAAAAGAGAAGAAAACTGCACAGCAGAGCCAGCAAACACTTGTGAGAAAAATATTTTTAAAGCATCTTGATAAATATTTACCAACCTTTTGGATGTTTGAATGCTTGAGGTTGTGTCAGGAAAGAAGCATATGCTGATATCCTCAAAAACAACACAAGTGGTCAACAGTCTCTGCACAAAAGGGACTAGCTCAATACAATAGGCCACTGTTGCTGTGACTCTCAGCATTGTTTACCTCTCACAGGGTTTCCAAGTACAAACCACTTCAAACAAACTACACTAAGACTTTAAACTGAATCCACCCAACAGGTTAATAAAACAAATATTGATTGGGTTTGAGAGTCATTACAGTAAACAAACCCTTTTGGATTAAAAAGGTTCCTTTGTTCAAGCAATATTGTCCAGAGCCTTCAAGGAACATATTACCATCTCAGTTTAAATCCTCAGGTAATATTTCACAGTGTTTGTCCTCAAATCTGCTTTTAGTTGTAGCATATGTATAAATACAGATACATGAAAAGATACAGGTAAGAATGTCATGCATGCAAAGGAAAGAAATCATGCCAAACTCAGAAATATGCTGAAACTTCTAACAATCAAGAGAAAAGTAAAATTTTTTTTTAATTACTTATAATGATTTATACACCTAAACCTCATTCCAGAACCTGCAACTTGTAGACACTTCTTCCATTGCTCCTCCAGAAACCCAACCTCTGCAATGCAGATGAAAACCACATAAGCATGCCAGTGCCCTTTCACAAGGTCTCCCACAAATGATCCGATGAACTAGGAAAGCAAATTAACATGGTCCAGCACAGAAATGCAACCCAGATGCTTGAGAGCAAGTGCAGAAACAGCAAGGATGCAGTAACACAGGAAAGATTTGCAGAGAACTATTGCCTCAGGTGCAGGCTGATGTGGACTGCTCAGACTTTGTTTTCTGATTACTTGACAGGGACTAAAGACATCTAAATGACTTTATGTCCTCACCCTACTTTCAAAGGCAGCTGAGGTTCCAAGAAACTTTTGTCAAGAAATTTTCTAGAATGAAAGGAGTGACCAGGAGCTCCAGCTCTGGCACCTTATGCAAATGCTTCAAGATGGGGATTGAGAATGTCAAGCCTGTTGCACAAATTTATACAGGTATCTTCCAAAAGTAATAGATTCTCCATGTGGTTTTGAAACTTGCATCCACAGTCAAACCAGATTTATTCCCACCAATAACAGCACAGGCTACAAATTGAAACATATCTATCCATGTACATTTTATTTTTCTCTAAACACAAAACACACATTAGAAAAATAAGCACACAAAAAGTGACCACTAGGTCACTGACACATTTTAGTAATAGTATTCTAGCCTAGTAATGCCAAATTAGGGAATGGTTCACACTTGTCACAGAAATGTGGAAATCCGGGGAACAGTAAAGAGGAAAGAAGTTAGCAAAGTTATTCAATACTCGTATACAAATGGATTAAGCTCAATAATGCTGACAGCTCCTGCAAACCCAACTCAGTCAGTGGACTAGGCTCACAGTTCCTTTGGGTTAATACAGCACTGCAGAGAGAAACAGCAGAAAGGCGGGTAAATATCAGGAAAGGATGATTCTCCAGATATTTGAGCAAACCATGGCGCAGTAGCTTTAAGTAGCATTCACTGCTTCTCATTAACTCCATACAAATATCACTTAATAATGATCATTTATTAAATAAATGATCATTTATTCTCTGTTCCTGGCCATGTAAAACAAGTTGTACTAAGTACATCAGCCCAGAGCAGTCACCCGGCCACTGCATGGCTTCAGTGTGAGTACAAACCTTTTTGCAACCTGAATTTCTTCTACAACGTTCGAGCAGGCCCTATCTGTCTTTTTCTTGCTAATTCACATCATTTAGGTAATTCTTGATAGAGAATTCTCAACAGAGCCCAGTCAGAGGTGGAGATTGGTGTGGTACTACAGTGAGTCCCTCTAAGACGAGGCACAGTTTCTATGTGACAGCGCAAGGTACTGAGAAATTACACCACCACTGAATGAAAGTGAACGTATACCCAGTGCTCAGCATCTGCCTTCGCTCACGGGCACAGCATTCTGCAAATCTTGTAAAATCAGGTGGTTGATCTGATAAGATACTCCGCATCACTGGGGCTCTCCCTATCTGAGGACAGAATCAAACCCCATGAGCTTTGCTCAGAGTATCTCACTCGCAGCTAGACTTCTTTGCTGGGAGAGTTATGCAATCTTAGCTTACATCTTATCACCAGCAGTGCAACAGTCAGACTTCAGGGCTTGTTGTCTCGCAGGCACCCACTTTATTCTCATTGCTGTGGAGCAGCGTTAGACACACAGCCTTGGAGTGAAAGAACAACAGGGAGGGAATGAGTGATAAGGAGCAGAAAGAGCATTCAGAGTTAGCACCTGCAAAGCAGACTTGGGCTGAAGCTCTCTTCATTGATGTGGGGCATTTCTTGCATCTGGAGTGTCATGATTAAGATAATAAAATACATGTTCTACCACACTGAGTGCCAGAAGTAACTGTCATGTTCACTCACACTGCACTACTGAGGAATAATATAGGCTATTAATTAGGCTTGGGTAAACAAAATATATTTTAAGAAATCAAAGGACCAATGAAATACAGAGAGCAAATTTCTAACCCAGAGAATAATATTACGTATTCCTTAATAAGTGAGAGGTTCAACTAAGTGCTCCATCTTTTTACACTCAGTAGAGGGACTTTTTTTACAAGTGTCTATGTCCAAACACTAATACATATCCTAAGGCCTTTGCAGACTTTTGCACTCATACTCCCTAAAGCTGAGGGTTTTCTGTTAACATTCTCTTTCCTTCATCATGGTGCTGAATAAAGTACTTTGAGCTTCTGAGTCATTCACTGCATTCCTTGATGACCAGTAATAGCTGAAACACCTTTAGGTGAGGAAAGGGACCATCCCTGCCTTGCCCTGCACAGCTCCCATCTACCCTTCCGAAATACATGATCTGTTGAAGGGGAATCCTCAGAAATGCAGCAACCTCCTCTACTCTTGCTCTACCATGAGTCCTTCATGCTGTCTCTGATTTTCTGTAGCTGAAACTGGGCACAGCTGTATCTAATTCATGTCCAAACTTTTAGAAAATATTACAGTATTTTGAAAACAGAAATACATTTGCATAACCAGAAAGTACTAAGGAATCAGTTCTGTCTGCTGCTGTGCACATGCTTGTCCTTCCAGTTTCCAGACACTAGTTCCAGTGGGAATTGCTAAGGGTCAATCTGAAGTAGGGACTCTCTAATAGAACTGAGCTTTATGGTCCAAATTTTTCCCAAACCATGTCAAACCAGCCAAAAACCATGCTGAACAAACACAAATCTAGACCCATGTGTAGCCATGAGAAATTGATAGCCAGAGGAATCAAAAAGCTTCAGAATAAAATATGAGGTTGCATGACAATAACAGAAAACAATGTATTGCAGATAAATTTAGGATTTCTTATTTTCCTTAGACAAAGGTAAAAAACTAAATCTTTGTTTTGATCAGATATGGAAATAAAGGGATTAAAAGAATCAGACCAGTGATTTGTAATTGGTCTCTGGACTCTACCCTCTTCCTTTGTGTAAAGTGCATGCAAGTGAATAAAACTGCATGGATGGACTTTATTAGCTACTGCTTTCCTTCCTCACTCTGGGATTAGAGGAATACTTTAACCTTGACACATTCATCTTATACTCACAAAGCTTCACTTTTAACAATCCCTTCTTCTTTCCTCTTCACTTGTCTGGTTCTGGTACATAATTTTCTAAATTAGTAGAGGCTACTGTTCTGCCTTAAAAAGCAAGGGAACATTCACCTATCTTTGTTAGCAAGAGCACAGAGAAATTCAAGGTGGTTTATACATCTAGAGGTCTATTGCAGATGGCAGAAATAGGGCAAAAGCAGAGCTTTGTATAAATAAGGCTCTTGAAAGGATGCATTAGGCTGTCCTTTAAATACGTTAAAGGAAAAATAGATGCACGATTTTATTTATCAGATAGTAATGTAAACCCAAGTATACAAATATACATTACTTATAGATTAGTAAGAAACTGTATTTCTTCGAAGCTTCCTTTATGCTAGAGGAGTTTCAAAAGCACTCAGCACTGCTCCAGCTCTGTGCCAAGCAGCATCTACAAACACTGCTCCTGCTGCCGTTCGCAGAGGCAAAACTGGGCCATCATGAAGTGTCCTCAAGAAGCCCACAGTGAGGGGGAAAACTGCCATGCACAGCCACTGGCACACCTATCACCCACAGACAGAAGAAAAAGTGTCCATGGAAATGAATATTTATTCAGAGGACTGGGGAATATGAGAATGTAAGGAAGTTTTTTTTATATGTGTGTGTGGAAGAGGGTGTTATTAAGCAAAACACTTGAAAGTTAATTGCAGAATAAAAGAATATACCTCAAGGGTATACGCTTTCTCAGTACACTGATTTATTATAATTACAGAGTTTACCATTACCTTTTTTCTTTATCCAGCCACATAGTTGAGTTGCTTTAGATTAAAGTATACCTCTTATTAATTACGGCATTTAGTTCTCAAATCGTAATTGGTGTCTGGTGCTAAGCTCCTATAACTCTTCTTGTCACTGTTTCAAGGGGGCCTGTTTAATTTGCCTGAGGTAAACTAAAATGGAAAGTACCGTCTTATTTGAGTAATATGAGACATTTCTTGGGGCTTTAATGACCAAATATTGTACTGTTTATGGAGGGGCACAATTAGGTGGGGGTGTCTGTGTGACAATGGGCAGTATTACTTGCCAAGAGCTAATCAAGGTGGATGCTCCCATAATTTTAAGGAGTTTTATTACATCCTTTAAGCAGATGAAAGTAATCCAGCTTAGAATAAACAAACACCATTAGACATTGGATAACAATCATTACAGTGAGCTACTGGGAACTTCCCTGACATGTCTTCCTTTAAAAAAATCTCACAGGAGTGTAGGGGACTGAAACTCTTACCCTGCCTAATCACAATTTTCTCCTACCACCTGGGAAATGCACCAGGGACAAAAGCTGCAGAAAGGACTTTGTGGATATTTGGGAGGAGAGCACCTGATAACTTTCAGGTGCAAACCAGAAATGGCTGTCGCATCCTGCTGTAAATCCACACTACCTAAAACTAACGCATACTAGCTTCCCCAAGGTTTTTCTTTAGGCACTTCAGGTATTGTCTGGTAAGTCTTTGTTCAGGTCAAGATAAATGGGTGTCTTCAAATTAGACTCCAGAGTGGTATTTCAGCATCAGCCAGACTTGCAAAGCACTTAAGTCAAGAAATTTCTAAATTTGTTCCCCCAGTGGCAATTTACCTCAATAAGCATTCTCTCCCACAATTTCCCATTAAATTAAACAATTAGCCTGTTTTGTAGCTTTGAGGGCCTACTCTTTCTGCATAAATAAAGTGTGTGCATTTTTTGCTTCTATTTCCTCTGTCAGCATCATCCCCCACATTTTTTCTATGCACCATCTTATCAGTATGGAAAGATGGTTAGACAGTCTAACCACTCCTGTGGTTTTTTCTAAGGAACACAACCCAGAAGTGATTGTTCCACACCACTTGTATTTCCACAGTAGCTTCTCTTCTGTTTAATGGATTTTCTCTTACTATTTGAAGATAACTAGATTGGTAGCCACATGTTTGCTGGAGTGATCTCCTATACTAGACAGGAATCAAACCCCTCCACCTCACATTTATATGCAGGGGTTTTCCTGCTTTTTCTCCATTCCAGTTTTGTGGCTGAAAGAAGACAACAGAAGTCCAAGGTAGAGTCCTCTTTCATTCATGTAAACACTGATCCTGGCAGGTTCCTCCTCTCTTTTGGGCTTCCCTCTGGAAAGTGAGAGGTTAAAATCTTTCTCTCTCTCAGTTCTGGCTCTTGATGGTAAATATCAATGTGAAAAATTATCTCTAAATATTTCTAGTCAGAAATAGGTTTCCAACAGGCATTTCAAGCAGGCTCACACTTGAATTGCTCTAATTTCAAAGAAGCAATAATCAATTCCTTGGTGCACAGTCTTTCCACATTCCCTTTAGGTAAGATATGCATAAGAGCACCTCAGTTTTATGTAGCATTAATCCCTTTCTATCTGAGGTGCTCTTTTCCTGATTTATACCAAAGGGGGGAAAAAAAAATCATATTTTATTCTGTTCCTTCTCCTCTTTCTTCATCCAGCAAAAGCCAGGGGAATGCAGGACAGCCATTCATTCACTGCTGTAACTCATACTGCTGTTAATGAAAAAGTTATGTCTCCTTGCTGCTTCAAGTCTCTGCACTCTTTTCCATAAATAAGCCATCAAATTTCTGATCATCAGGACTGGATCCTGCTAAGGGATAGGAATAAGCAGCAAGACTTCTGGAGCCACTGAGAGGTGAAAGGAGTCTTCACCCAGTAAGCACTTGCAATAAACGCTCTGCCATTGCAGGATACAAATGAATGTGCCCTCCTACAATTTGAGACAACAGCTCTGGGATAGACTGAAGAATTCAAGATGCATCATGAGATTCTTATGCATGACTTTTACATCATCTTGAAACCAACAAGATAGACAGACCAAATCAGAAACAGACTATTCCCTTTGTAGTTCTACGGGACTAAGATATTTGTCATCATAATATTTCTCATAGTTCTTGCTTTGCCTCACAGGGAGAAAACCAGTAAAACTGTAGTCTTGCTGAAGGCACAACTGTGGCCTACTATATCGGTCATTGGCCACAATTTCAATTTCACAAGCAAAATCAGAAAGCTAATGAGGCTGTTGTTACCTGTGTAGCCTATCGTGCTATATCACATATCTGAACAATGAAACTTCAGCAGCTTGGTGAGAAATTTTCTCCTCTGGAGATGGCAAGATGAAATGGAGGGAGATTTTTGAATCTCCTTCCTTAGTGCAACCTATTCTAGTGGAAGCTGTCCCTACCAAAAGCATGGGGGTTAGAACTAAATGATTTTTAGGGTCCCTTCCAACCTAAACCATTCTATGATTCTATGATTTATTTGACAGTCACCCAGGAAAAGGTCTTTTGCACCAAATGAATGCAAATACATATAAAGGAGTTTTATATTTTGGAAACCCCTACAAGCACATTTTGTCATCACAGTTGTCCTTGAGAAACTCACTGGAACTTTGGGGAACTTTGGGGAACATTAGTATTGCCAGCCAAGAGCAAAAACCCACATCTCTGCTAAGGCTGGGGACAACATCTGTGGTAGTCTCTATTTAGCAAGACACTCATTCCAAGACAGTGAGAATCATTTCTGGAAAGAAAAAAGAACCATGGGAAACACAGAAGCCTGCTGATCCAAGGGTAACAATTATTTTTATTTTCTTCAGCAAGAAAATGAGGATTCATGACCATAGCAGTGACAGGTATTGGTTAAAAAAGCTGCAAAAAGGAAGTCATATCCAGCTGAGAGGTGATAATTGCCAATGGATACCTTAAATTCTTAATTTTTTTATCAGCCTGTATAGTAAGGTCAATATCACCCTGTCCTACCTCTGAGACTACAGGGGTCACAATAATGATACCTCTGGAAGTTACAAGGTTGAAGTTTTTACTATGGGTCTATTCAAAGAGTAATTCCTGTATCAAGAATCTCCTTGCATTCAAGAGCCCCTTAGAAAAAAACCTTTATTTCACTCAAGTACTTTCTGGAAATAGGTACTAGCACCGTTCTGCTACAGTATTGTGCCCTGTGCTGGTCTGTACAGAACATCTCTTCCCCTTTGCCCAAAGCCTGACAAAGAGCTTGAGCATTTCATTGGAAAAGAAGCCCCAAAGAAAACACCACAAACAAACATACTACAACAGTTGTACCAAGTTATAAGGCAATTGTTGTCATGCAGCATGTGGTAGTCTTAACTGCACTAACACCAATCTTAACACATATATCAGCATCTGCTGTAAATTTGCCATAGAGTGTTATTGCTGATGAAAGCCTGTCATGAAATTAGACCCACTCAAGCATACAAATAGCTGATCATTGGCAAGGACACCACGGGACATCAACTGATGCTATCTAGGGAGACCCCTTTCTGCGGTCCCTTTACCTTTTATCTGTTCAGAAACCGCAGTGGTATTAGTGCTAGAGGGTATATATATCCTTGCTTGTTCCCTTTAATATCTGTTTATAGACATTCTATCTGTGAGTCTGTCTAATCGCTTTTTTAACCTGCTGATACTGTGCCTCCCAAATATCCTGGATAAGAAAGTCCAAAAGTTCATTACCTACCTTATCAAGGATTATTTTATGTCTTTTAAATGATCTCCTATTAGTTTCAAAAAGTGCTCCCTAGTTTTAGTATTACAGGATATGCTGAGTAAAAGTTCGTCATTTAGTTTATACATCACCTTCATGGGATACAGACTTCAATCATCCCCCTTCAGCCTTTTTGTTTCCAACCTGAGGAGTCTCTACATTGTAAGATAATTGCCCTATTGCCTTAATCATTTTACCTATCTTTCTCTTGGTATTTCCTATCTCCTCTATATGATTTTTCAGATACAGAGAATAAAGCTGTGTCTAGCATTTAAGATGTGAACATGCCAGTTTTACACAGGAGCAAAATGGCTCATTCACAATATCACTCCTGCTGATGCCCATGACTTTGTTGGCTTTTTATCTGCTGCAGCACATTAAGCCTAGAATTTCAGGGAATCACTTCAAGATTTCTTTTATGAAAGTGAAAACATGAAGTCTAAAGTCCAGTACAGCACAGCCTGGTTAAGATCACTTTTTCCTAAACTAGTTAGCTCTCATTTACCTAAAGTGAAGTGCATCCACCACCTTTTAATATTTTCAGTTTTATGAGGTTCTTTGAGTGTTCACCATCGGTGTAGCGTTTCATTTCCTCAAACTGCTCATCCAAATATTACAGATTTCACTCTTCACTCCCTATTCTGTCACTGATGATGTTTCAGAATCAAAAGGGTCCCAGTAGCAATCCCAAAAGGATGTTACCGCTAATTTTGTTCCATCATGAAAAAATGGCCACTAAGTAAACTTTAGCTTCCTCACTCTTAATCAGCTTTCAGTTTGAAAATGAACTTTTCCTCTAACCCCACAGAAATTTTTGTCTTTAAAATGTTCAGGAGTGGAACATCAAGGATCTTCTGAAAATCCTAGCATAACATGTCTGCTGGATCCCTTTTATCCACAGACTTATTGACACTCTTCAGAGTGCTATCAGACTTCGTCTTACAGTGGCCTCATTGATTCTATTTCAGTGGATCAAATTTGTCCATGTACACTTATCAGTGTGACCATATTTCTTAAGACTAACTCTACAAGCTTGGTGGGGAGTCGGGCATCTCCAATCTGGAACTTCTGCTGCATAATTTTGAAATGAATTCTGAAAATTCTGCTTTCCAGATATTCTCCAGCGATGTTTCTGCCTGAGGTTGTACATGAATGTGTCTGTAGGTCACATTTCTGAAAAACTCTGGAGATTGTTAAGAAACTGAGTATCTAAGTTATAAAGAGAAAATGCAAAATTGGTGAGTCTAGTGCCATCCTTCTCACACTGTTACAGCATTGCAGCTGACATTAGTCTCACAGATACCGATAGGAACAACCCACTAAGCCTCTGTGCCAAAACACAGACAGGCATTGGATAGCTCAGCTTCTAGCATAGCTTTCTACCATAGAAAAAAGAATGAACTGCTGAACTTCATGGCCTTTTCTCCATAGGATTTTCATGGCAATAGACTTGCCAGGACATAGAGGCATCCAAAATCATTGGACAAATCACGTTCAACTCTGTGGTAATTCACAGAAACAGATATCACTTCTGGTTATTTGTGAGAAGCTGTATTACTGCCTTAATGTACTTCTGTCAAGGAATGAAGCTCCTAATGCTTCATTCAAGGGATTTAATAGCAATAGATAAAAGTGTACATGACTTACAGAGAAGCATCTCCTACTGTTGCAGGAATCAAAATTTTAACGTACACAACTGTCCATGTGAGATTTATGTAAAGCACAGGTCACTCCTCTGATTCTCTTAAAACACTCTTAGTTAAATCCATATGACCCCAGAAGTTAAATACTTTGCTGAACCTTATCATTTTTGCAAGCCAAATACAAGTGTCCCAAGCAACCTGCTGCTGCAGATGTGGTCCCAGACTGTGCTGCCTCACCGTCACGGCAAGCTTTGCTGCTGAAATATTTCCTTGGTTTGTCTGTTCATGCTGACCATGTAGCAAGACTGACTGTCAAAGAATCAATGGTGCCCCGAGTTTCCCACTGACATTAGAGAACAGCCAGCCAAGAAATTGTCCAAGACATTCAATCCATTTTTAACATGACAAGAAAAGCTGCCTGCTCATAATGCATGGGGACACGATCCCATTATTCTCAAGCAAACTAGCTGACACTCTTGCTATCTTAATATACCACATCCAAGAAAACACGTCCATGAAAGTGCTGGCCTGACGTTGTATCTGATCTCTTGGAAGTGAGACCAGCTGAAAAAGTCCTAAAGCGGTTAACCACTTGTCAAGATCCTGGAAATAAACAAAATCTCCAATACTGTTTCTTTCGAAAATGCCAAAGAAATCCTGATCCAAATCCCATACTGACTACACTAATCTGTTTCTTGGAAATCACTTTTAAACTTTATCTGGAGAAGGCCTGAGGTGATTTTACTCTCCTCACAAACAGCTAGTGCAACTGTCTCTGCTCTTTATCAACTATGAAACTTAACAGACTCTTGGATACTGTCACATCTGACCCGAGGATCTCCTTTTAACTCTGGTGATTTTAAGAGCTTCACCAAAAGCACACTAATTTGAGCTGTCACTATCATGCTGTGCTGTCTCTAGGCACATGGTCTGGTTGAATGTAAGGTGCAACCAGCCAAAGATTTAATCCTTTCAAGCTGTTATTCAGGGAGACTGGCTGATGAGGCTTGCAGGGTTCCTCATTGTTCTGCATGTCACTCCTCATCTGACTATTGCGCACAGCCCCCTGAAGCTGTCCCATTGGACAAGTTATCAAACCATGCCTCACTCGTCGCAACCCCAATCTATCTGAAGGATTGCAATACAAGCAGGAACAGGTTTTGGTTTCATCTCTGACATCATCCACCTGGCATCTGTTTGCAGTGCATATGAGAGCGTATTTGCTCAAAGCTACGGAGCTGTGCCAAAGGCAGTCCCTTCTGTTATCAAGGCCACTGGACTTGACTCATTTGAAGTACAGATTGCCAAAGGAGAAGCTGGAAATTGCTGTGTCAACTGCTTGAAAAGACACCCGTCTTTCAGCACTTTAGGGGCCACTCTCCAGAGCCTGGGACCATTGTTGCATTCACAACCTGATAGTCCAAGGCAAAACCTTTACTAAAATGCATGATACTTCTTTCTTGCTGTGGGTTCATAGTGAGTCACAGACCTCATCACTCCTAAGATAAAAGAGTGCAAGTGACAGAGAAGCTAAGTTTGTTTCCTTCAGATGGTTATATTACCTAAAACATGCACACAGGGCTTCAAGATTTCACACAGTCTGAAACACCTACTAGAGGTTGTTGTGTTATATGTGGGGGATGCTGTTCCTTGTTTGTGTAAGCACAGCTCCTGCCGTGACCTGTTTCTCTACTTCTCCATTCAAGCAGAACCCAGAAAGATGGGGTTGGGGGAGGAGGGGGCAGGGAGGACAGGCAGAGTTGTTTGTGGTGGTGTTTTGCTTCTATTGCTGAGAAGTTAAACTTGCATACCCCAAACTACTCCTAGTCTGTATTCTGCTCCACAAGCACAACAGTGTACAAGCAGGAATCCACTGGCTCAAAAACATGCAGAAAGCTGTTTTAGGGACAGCTTCTCTTTGCTTTACCCATGAATGACTTCTTAGTGGGATTATTCCACATGAATAAGGAAGGGTTATCTGGTCTGTAAGACCTGCTTTCTTTTGAGTCTTGCAAGGGAAACAGTGGAAACTCTATTGTTGAGTCACATAAAACTGGAACAGACAAGTTGCTACGGACAAGGCTGTGTCATTTAGTCCTAACCCTCTGGTGGGAGTCATGTAGAAGGCCCTCTTGTTATGGGCATTTTCCCTTCCAAGGCCTCCCAGTAACTAATCCTGGTCAAAAATTGTCTCCCTGTGCAGCTGGCCAAACTGGGAGAAGCCTGCTAGTGGCTTCTCATTCCCCTTGGAGCGCTGAGCTCACTGTGAGGAGCAGGCAGGAAATACAGCCCCCCACCCCACCCCCCACCCCCGTTGAAAGAAACAAGCAGCATTACAAGGGGAAGAAGTTTTTGCTCATCCCTAGCCTTTCCAGATAGCCATGTCGAAGAGAGGGAGACATGAACTCCAAGAGGAGCATGGAAAAAAGCCCTAGGCTCCTGCAGAAGGGATGGAGGCGAGGTGACACACAGGGCCATTGTTTTCCCAACTCTAATTGAAACAACATCTGCTTTAGTCGGCTGTCTAGCACTCTAGTGCTTCAGTTCTGCCTCCTTGCTCCTATCACAGGCCTCTGTGGTTGCAAAGAACAGCTTATCAGGCACTACCTATTTTCCTTCTGAATGTGTCACTATATCCTTCTGCTAATCACCTCAGTTTCAAGGATCAGTCATACAGTCACCATGTATAAAGCAGATTCCACTTTTCTGAAGACTAATTGCAGGCAGCGTGTCCCCTGAATGCTGACACCAGTATCATTTGTAGGACAGGCACATGCAGAATTGTGCACTAAACTTGTCCATACACCGTTGTTTTTCCCTGGGCTTATGGTAATTTGTACTATCATAGTTGCAACACCAAGGGAACAGGCCAGTTGTTGTCCTTAGTAGCTTGATGGACCTGACAGCCAGCCTGCTGGGAACTGTTCAAAGCAGCAGCTACAGCAAGGAGTTAAAAATCATTAAGCTCATTCTAAAAGCCTAGCTGAAGGGCTGGTGCATTGTTTGGGTTCGAATTAGTCACTTGACCTCTGTTTGTTTTATTTGTCCCAGCTGGAGCACTGGGCCTAAAAACAGACCCTTGCCACAAATCTGTAGCAGATTAAAGGGGGGGAAACAGAACACATTGAGAGTAAGAACAAAATGCAGTTAACAGTATTTTCAACAGTATAGTTGCTGTGGGCTTCAGAGTCTAAAAAGTGTCTCTGACTTAGGATGCAGTTTCTCAAGAAACAGTGGTTACTGCAGATACCCAACCAGCATACACAAAGCAATGACATGCAGCGGTACTAAATATTTCACCCTAGCCTCCTGCCTTATGCTGCATTCAAACCTGCAACCTAGCCGTATTAATGAAGGTCCAGATGCACCGTGGTCCACAAATCTAGGACAAAATGTGTAGTTCTGCTGGATATACCCACTTTTTTTTTGGATCCTGAAATCTTGTCAAGGTAGAATTTGAAAACTTTAAGACAGGTATTGTTGTCACACACTAGCTGTTTCTAGACCCAAAATATGCCTACTGTGCATAAGCTGGACTCACAGCTTCCTTAGCAAATTCAGCTAAATCTGATTTACTCTGTTCACACACCTCCACATACTTTGTTGGTGATACATGTGAGGCATAGGCAGAGACTCTTCTCTTGTGAGACCTCAAGGATCTGAGCTCAGGCTCAGTAGTCATAATTATGGTAAAATATGACCTATAGAGCCAATATTGGTCTCATTCTACTGTGCCTGGTCCTGCTGGCAGTTAACTCACATCAAGTCAGCTGGAGTATCTCTGTACTCAAGACACACACACAAATACCCAAGACTTTTGCACTTGCAAAAGTTGCTTTAAAGTTGTAGAAATTTGTCTTCTCTGCCTGCTGAGCTTTGGATAACTAAAATAAGATCCCAAATCCTTTCTAGACATTCAGCTTCCTCTGAAGCAAGGCTTTACGAGATTCATTCTGAATTCTAGAAAGCTTTATCAGTTGATAAACACGAACAGCATAAGAACATAAATAATACACAAATATACTGAAGGGCAGCTGGAAAAACTCCACTTAGAAGCAAGAACCAATCATATAATGGAGGATTAATTGCACAATATAGTTTATATTCACTTTTCACCTTTTCAAGGAGGTGAGTTTACCCTTGGTTGTTTCACTGCCATCTTCCCATTTGCCAGCACATGCCCCCACTTGCCTCTCTGCATTTAGTATTGCTGTAGTACCTGGGCAGAGTTTAAAACTCCAGAAACCTTTTTTTCAAGGACATGCACAACCTCTTTTGGGGGTTTACTTTTGTTCAAACTGTTGGGATTAATTCAAATAAATAAATAACTAAACAAACAAACAATAAATAAAATTATTACATAAATATTCTCTGCAACTCTTAGTAGGACATGCCATTACACTTAATTCTAAATAAACTTAGTTCTGACTGACCTCAGGATCTCTTTGAAGTCAGTAACACATGATCAGTGCTTACAACTGAACACTTGCTGATGCTCAAGAAGTAAAATCTGTCTCTGTGCAGTGGATCAGTTCATGGACAAAATGCCATTCAGAGTCCTAGTGAAGCCTGCCCGGAAAGCTGACATAAAATTCAGCCAAAGTTGCCCCCCTGTACAGGGTACAGTGCATGACCAACAACTACCCATAACAAAGATAGATAAAACCAAACTGGCAGGCAGACATCAGGTAAGGCTGAGAGTGCATTTTTCTATCTGTTTCTTTTGCACCAACATACAATGCTCCTGTCCTGGCAAGCATCACATGATGCTATGGCACTATAATACATATTACCAACAACATCAAACTCCTTTGTTTAAGAAAGAACAAGTATGGAAATCTTACACACACACAATAAAATTTTAAAGTTATAGCATAATAAAATTATAGCAAGTTCTAACTGTTGAAAACCACCTTTTATATTTAATACAAAATAATTTTCTTATTACGTATGATGAAATTCAGGTAATCTGAGAAACCCAGAAAGGGATTCTTGAATTTCTCTCCCTCAGGCTACTCATAAACAAAATGATGTACAACTTTGGAAACTTTATTTCAAAATCATTATATACCTTCATTTTTAAGAGCTGTTCAGAGGCAAATTCCAGTTGAAGACTTAAAAGCCTTTTTTTTTCTTTTGGCAAACTTTGTTTCAGAAACTCTTGTCCTTCTAGCACAGTTTTACCCACCCATAACAACCTGCCAGGCATTGTCTTTCCCTGGTTTATTCACTGCTTTTGACAATTTAATCTATGAGAGGATGCAAATACAGCAAGACTATTTTGGGTAGTTACAAAGAACACATCTTTCAAGGAGCTTGCATTTTCTGCAGGCAGGTGGTGGTGATCACAGAGCAGCAAACCAATGCATGCGATTTGGGTGACTCCGCATGCAAGTATATGCACTCTGTTACTGGATTTGGGCATGCAGAAGGAAGACATTTTCATAGATTTATCCACTAAGACCATACCACAAATTCTATCCTCAAAATGGCTAAGGAGGAAAACAAAAATCAACGTTTTTTCCAACTTTTGATTTTTAAAGCTTTATGCTCCAAATAATGGGTGATAATGCAACTCCAACCTATTCCATAATACTTAACTGCACATGACTTCTGTCAAGTTACAATGGCATCATTAGCCAGAGGCTACTTATCCAGAGCTTTGCATTTGGAGATCCCATATTAAAAAAAAAAAAGACTCCAACATGTATGCAAGTCTAGTCTTGAATCTCTCTGCTGAGTCAACCATGCAGGACCAATAAATACTTATTGGGAGCAAACTCCAAGATCACTATGGCTGAGTTATAACTCAAAACAATAATGCTTTCTTCTCTTTACTCCTGTATTACACATGTCTCACTGACAAAGTAGGCTGGAGTGCCTCGAGGTTATCACTCTCAGCTGCTGACCCCACTCTGTACACACAGGTAAGTCAATAGCTCAGGAATCAGTTTCCAAAATTCTACAGTTTTCATCACAAGGGAATAAATAGGATCTGAACATGGTGGTCACTGGGAATCCCCAATCAGAGATCTTAGTTTTGACAGTTCTTGGGCTCATTCAGGAGCAGCACAAGACTGAAAAGGACAGACATCTGGAGTCAGTAGCAACACAGTTCCACCATCTGAATTGTCTCCATCAGCCTGTCATTCCCTTTGAACTTGTAAGCCATTCATCTTTCCCTCAAACCTTCATAGGCCTAATGTGATCCTGCTCTCAAATCAGCTAAACTTTGAACAACATCCACTGAGATCACAAGACCTGGTGACTAAAAGAACAAAGCATATTGAATTGGTGTTGCTGTAAATGACAGGAACCTCTTCCCCCTCTTCTTCCATGGCAGTTTTACCAAAGTGCAACTCCTTAAAGCCAAGGCGCAGAGTCTTAACACATCTATTTACAAAGCTTTGGCATTTTAACCATAACGATTTTCCAAAAATTCAATCAATCATTTGTTGGGGTTAAGTGGCTTCGTTCCCACTGTTTGGGCAGGCAGCAGGGGGGGAAGAGGTGATCTCAGCCCTAGGAACCTTCACAGCACCGGGAGAGACCCCCGAGAAGCCACTGAAACCCCGACAATCATTGAAAATTACAAGCAAATATAAACAAGATATATATGGCCCTGGATTGCCTCCAGAGGCCTGTGGTACACTGCAGGCAGAGCATAATGTAATTAAATGTGGGCAGCCTGCCGACTACTCACTGTCGGTTTTGGCCGGATATGAGCTGAAGAAGTTTGCCCTATTGCAAACATTTGTTTTACAGTGTTACAACTTAATTGAGCTTGGAAAGCTTCTCCAGGCATTAACAATGGCCTACCTCACTAATGAGCAGGGATAATATATCCTTTTTGACTCGGTGGGCAAAATGCACCCTCAAATCCATTTTGTACCTTTACAAGTGAAGTAGGCACTTATGGATATGTGTGCTTGGGAAAAAAAGGGAGTTGATAAAATGGGCTTAAAATGGTTCCATTTGTTGAAAATATACTGCTGTGAAGAAGACCTCAGCTCCATATAAAGTTGCTTCCTCACCAATACCAGAGGGCGTTTAGCCCAGGGAATCACAAAAGGGCTGCTGAAGTTCCTTTTCCAATAGGCCAGTTTTCACTCAGTGATGGAAGACACCTCTCATTTTTTGCCATTTCTCTGGTTGCCATATTGACTTAAGCAAGCCAAGCATTCTGGCATCAGCACACTCCATTGACTTCCGAAAGCATAGTTGGAACATTTTCAGCAAAGTTTATTTGCTGGGTGGTGCTGTTTCTTTCTTCGATTGGGTTATGAAGCAGCATTTTCATTTGAATGGAAAAACAAATTAGTACATTGTACAAACCTCTCCTTCTCCCTTGGAAGACAAACACACTACCCAGAAGCTTTATCCCAGACTAAATCTGGAAGCCTCTTGAGGAAGCCCCTTGTTAAAAACATTGGCAGTTACTGCAAAAATGGAATTATGGTACTCTTTCTGCATTTCATATTATAGGATCTAGTTTAAAATGTGTTGCCTAGAATGGCTGCAAAATACAGGGCAGATATGAGTGACCTGTTTGCTGCTGTAAGCCAAATGAGACTGAATAGTTGCTTATCTGCTCTACAAAAAGGGATCAAAAGGTCTTCCTTTAAAAGTCCTGTGAAGGATGCCAATTCCGGAGAGTGGCTCAAGCTCCCTGAAGTATGACATTTTGCAAGACTATGGCTGTATTTTGGGAAAAAAGACCCTGCATGTTTGTCTTCCAGAAGGTCTTTTAACAATGCTCAATCTTATACTTGAACACACACAATGAAGGCAGGCACAGGAAGGAGACTTGGCTTGAGCTCAGGATTCCCTGGTGGTTGGGACTTTAGGGTTATTTTGATTCTGTCTGACTTGTATGCTATAACTGCACTGAGGCTGCAGATGACAAATTAACTTCTATTTGCAGCTATTTACAGGTATTTGTTTGGATTCAGGGGGTGATTTTTTTGCACACAGGGATGTGTCAAGCATGTGTGAACTTTGCATTTCAGAAGATTAGCATTAAGCAATGCACCTGGGAGATGACGTAGCCTGCAGCCCATTGCCTGTAAGAAGAGGCTTCTGGAAAGCCATGTCTGTGTTATGTATAGAATATGGCATAAGGTTCACACAAAAAATGCATCCTTAACAATACTGCCAAGACATATTTGGAATGAAGAATCATGTTTTCCCCCAAACAGGCAGACAGTTCAAAGCTAATTTGCTCGCAAGCATCTCCTTCTGTTTATATTTGTACATAAGAGATACCAAGAACAGATAGTGTCTGCACCTGGTTTGCTTCTGACCCTCCCAAGTGACTTCCCACATGATTCATTTGGGTGGAGGATGGCAAGAAAATAATCTTAAATCTTAAAATCCCTATAAGTGGGCGGAAAACAAACAACAGCCTTTTTACTATTATGCATGAAAGGTGACCCATGCACAACTTTTACCTTGAATAACTGAAACAGAAAGTCGTCTGACTTTCTTTAGCCTCTCACAGGCAAAGAAGTTTCATTCTCAGCTCAGTCCAGGCCCTCTTGAGACCTCTTTGAAGCAGTAGCATCACAGGCAAGTAGAGTATCAAGGCAAACCTCTACACTGAGTCCCAGAATGAAAACCATACCTGGCATGCAGGTCATGTTCAGAAGCCAGTCACCATTCCTGTTCTGTATCAAGTTTTAGAAAGAGCCTTTAGTGAGTTACCCTACCTGCTTCTGCTATTTACACACATGTATATATATACACATAAGAACAGCCATATCGCATCTGATTAGTGGCCTGAGTTTGACAGTAGCCAACATAATCAGATATTTAAAAAATACTACAGCTACCCAGCATGGGCACCTGACACTTTTCTGAGGTATGTACCTAACCTCCCACATCTAGGATACACCCACATTGCTGGCTAAACACTGACTTCAGGAGACTATCATACATTTAATTTGTCACATTTCCCAGTCACTCTTCCAGCCTATGACATGTGACGCTGTTTCCTAAAACAGAAAAACACCTTTCTGGACAATATTAGTATAGATGAGGTAGAAAACAGTTCTGTTAATAAAGTCCTTTATGGTGCAGCAAATACATAAGCTGCACATGAGTGTCCAGGGATTCTACAATTTTATAGGACTAATCCATCCAATCTGTAAAAATCTGTATTTGCTATAAATCTTAATGATCCTAAGGCATCAGCACTTAGGGGTGACCTAATTGTGGACTTCCAGTCCCTGAAGGGAGCCTACAAGAAAGATGAAGAAGGACTTCTTACAAGAGCGTATACTCACAGGAGAAGGAGGAAAGGCTTCAAACTGAAAGAGGGTAGGTTTAGATTAGATATTAGGAAAAAATTATTCACTGTGAAGACAGTGAGGCATTGAAACAGGTTGCCCAGAAAAGTTATGGGTACCTCCTCCTTTGAAGTGTTAAAGGCCAGGTTGGATGGGGCTCTGAGTGACCTAGTCTGGTGAAAGGTCCATGGCAAGAGAGTTGGAACCAGATGATCTTTAAGGTCCCTTCCAACCCAGGCTGTTCTATGATTCTATGACTTCTCATGGCCCAAAATCTGTAATTTGTGTTCCCTGGTCTAAGGCATCAAGAGTGACAAGAATAAAAAGTTCTGTGATGTGGCAGATGCATGGAAGAAAAATAAGCCACTTCAGTATAGACCAGGAGTATGCTTTGTCAACGTGGATGAGTATAAACCCAGATAGCAGCAATCTTAACCCATCAAACTATTATGAAACACAATCTCATTTCCTCTCACCATCTTGTCCGACATTTCATTATTTGCTCACTTCACATGGCTTTCCAGGTTAGTAGACTAGGAGGAAAAAAAAATCTCCCCACATAATATTGTTGTTGTTGACAAATGAAGAAAGAAGAAAAAAACCTAAGCACAAAGTTATGAGTCACCTGAATGCACTTAAGGCAGATGTAGAATTAAGGAACAGGCACTGACATGCACTCATGAGAAAATACAAAGTTGCTTTAGTCTCTCTCAAAAAGGAATGCTGCAGGGCAGTAGGACTGAGGGGAGTTTAAAAAATAAAAAGATAATGGGGGAGGGGGAAGGCTTCTTAACATATAAATCACAGTGTCAAAATCCTTTTATCTTTTGGCGCCCAAATCTCTCATCTGCCTCAGCGAATGCTAAGCAAGTCACTAGCAATTCTTTGTGAATTTTTAATTGGTGTTTTCACAACCTTATTCTTGATATTTCTTAGAGAAATTAGCAGATGTTCATGAGAAGAGTTTTACAGAGAAAAATCTCTCATATAGGCTAGGGGTGCACCTGAGAAAGAGCTGGATGTCCTCTGCCTTAGCACTGTCTGCAACAAAAACTCCTACCTTTCTTCATCTTCAGAATATAGTCTCCAGGACTGTAAAAGGTAGGCTGAAATTGCCTACCTTTGAGTGTTAGGTTTCATACACAGAGTCTGCAGCATCTGGTCTCTAGTTTGCACACAGCAAGGTCACAGCAAGACAGAAGTTTAACTCTTCTCTCTGGTGCCAACGCAAAACTGTTTTATATTGCTAAAATATGAAGAAAGAAGTGAAGACTTTAGGATATGTAGTAAATAGTCTGCAACACAGTTCCAAAACCAGTGTTTTCTGGTCTCATCTACTGATTTGTCAGAAAGCTCCTTGAAAAGGAAAGTGCTCAGGTCTGGCCCTGGAAATTGTTTTATCAGATGGCTTATGAATAGACAGGCAACATTGGTCTTGGAATGTTCTTCAGAGCTTCAGTTTTGTTCAAAAGCCAGAGAACAAAACTTGACAAGCTTCACACTTCAAAGCTGCTGAAATTGGTTTTTTTCAAGATTTTTTTAATACAAAATTTTCAATTGTCATTGTGCAATGCCATTTTTATTTAAGGGCTGCTCTATAAGAGTAAGAATAGGAAAGAAAGCTAAGTAGTCCAAAACAGGAATAAATCCTTTTGTTTGAAGCTCAGTGGAATTGCCATGTTGATCCTAACATGAATTTTCTCATTTTGCTTTTTCACCAAAAGAAAGAAAATAAATCATTTTATTGGACTTACCAAGTTAGCCACTGAAACAAAATATCCATTATTGACCCAATTTGGCTAAATTACTAAACCTCCTGTTGTTAAAACATGTTGGGTGCAAGAGAAAGTTTTAAGGAACAGGGAGGGTATGTTGTCAGTACATTTTTGAGGCTGTGATTTTGAGTACATTTTTTGAGGTTCCAAAGACTGTATGGCCGAGCAGAAGTGTGAAGGGAGCAATTAAGCTGTTCACTGTGCTGGAGCCAGGGCTGGATTACAGCAGCTAGAAACTCATCATCTTACTGTTTCTTCTTCCCTGTTTCCCACTTTTACATCACATACTCAAGCAGCAAGATCCTCAGGATGGCAAGCAACATTTTGTGTCTGGGCATTATCTACCTGGTCCATAGCGAAGACTCTTCAGTACAAATCCATCCCGCTACAGGATTTTTCTCAAATGCAACACTTGCTTTCTTCTTCTCCTAAAATAAGTACTACAAGTTGGTTGAAACAATCGTAGTCCCCTTGTCCCAGTGAAAAGATTACTTTAAGTAAAAGCAAAATCCTCATTTTCTACAAGTTTCTAGCTCTTTAAAATGGAAGGAGCAGCCCAGGTTTGCACTACTGAATGGAGACACCACTGACCTGTGTCTGGGCTTTGGCTGCTAGCTCTTAATGTGAAATCATGTCTTAGGAGAGGTGGAACTGTTGTTCATCAGAAAAATCAACTGTGGGGTTGAACAGGTATAAATCAGCTACATAATTGGACCCATCTCATTTGGGTTTCTTAGTTCTAGCTGGAATCTCTGAAACTATGGATATTTGCAGACAAGTTTTGGGCATGGTCAATGAAAATCTAACCAGCTACTGTTATTTGCAACAGGTACCCATCCACACCATCAAACCTAATTGAGCAAAATCTGAATCTGAGTAGTGTGTGTTCCCTAAGTCAATCAGCTTTCCCTCTCCTCACCCCTTATTCTTATCCACACTGTGCCTTAAATGAGCTCAAGAAAACAAAAAATAAGTTTCTCAAGTTTTTCCTCTTTTTCTTCACACCAGATTGACAGAAAAAAGCATCCTGAAATATCAAAGAGCCTTTCTTTTTCTCATACATCTGTAACTTATTAAGGAGACTATCATAACTGAAGACACACTGACCAAGTAACTCCACATTTCCTCTTGTAGGGCATGAGTAGACTGTGGTGTTAGAGGCTGACAGGGTGCCTGGAATCACCAGCAAATTTGCAGCAGGGGTAGTAGACAGCATAGTGTGAAGTGTGTCCTTTGGTGCAAACGCTCCCGGAAGACTAAGAAATTGCCTAAGAAGCCTAAGTCATTTGAAGAGATTGTGGCATGTTAGAACCCAAAGAAAATTGTTTCTTCAATGCATTATTTATTGTTTTTCTGTATTTATATAATATCCAGCTTCCTGAGAGTAATTTGTTTTGGATTGTGTAACACTGGGCAGAACATCAAACATATGTTAATCAGTGGTAATAAACCACTCAGTTCTATGGTCACTGAGGTATTAAATATTGCTAATAAATTATAGGGCTAGCATTTTAAATGAGCTATAGTTTGGAGAAGAGAAGCAACACCATGTCTGAGAGCATTAATTGCCATTGCCCGACTTCCTAATTATCAAGAATTTCAAATACATTTTTAAACCAATATATAACTCTGTTATACATGCAATGAAATACAGCTGCATTTGAAAAGCTTCAAGAGTGCTAAGTGTTTTACCCCTTCAAAGCACTCTACGGACATGAAAACACAGTACCTCTCTGAAACAGTTAATTATTACTATCCCCATTTCATTCATAGGGGAAGCAGAAGTGCAGAGAGGTTAAAAGTCTCCACTGAGACCACCCAGCTTGTTAGAGTCAGAGTTTGCACGAAGGGGACACACATACTCTCCAGTCTTACAGCACAAGGAACAGGCAGTGCTCTCTCTCCCCAGATGCAGCCTGACTGTGTGGCAACAGCAATCCGGTCATAGCAATGGCATCCCATCCCCACATTGTGTTTTTTCTTCTTGTGGACTGGCAGGGATTGGAAGAATCAAGAGGCACTAATCTGCTCCTGGAATAACTCACAGGGAGGGAAGCTATTCTGTATATGACACGCTATCCTGCTTTCTGTACACTATGACACATTTTAAAAGCAACATTTTTGTCACCTACTGTCCGAGCCATTTGCCACAGGATTCCACTGTCCCACAGGTCATGCCTGTCAGTGGAGACAACATCATTGGTGTAGCACAAAGTGCACATGGTGCACATGAACACCACAGCACTTTGTGATATGCTGGGATAAGCATAAAGTCCATGGATATGGCAAGTGCCCTGCTGCAGGTTTTTCTTAATGCAGGAGTGAGCACATGCCCTGAGTCGTGATGGCAGGTGTGCTGACAGAGAAGCAATACAGGTGCTCTGGAATAGGATTTTTGCCAGGATCATAAGGCATTACCCCTACATCTGGTAACAGCCTCGCTGATGGGATGGTCCTTACTGAGAACTGCACAAGGGTCAGGTTTCAAAGCAACGGACTTGAGGAAAGCAAGCTGGTGAAGCCTGCCACATCCTTTCAGAGAACAGGGCTTACCCTCATCAGAGGACTGTTAGCCAAAAGGGCCACAGGCAGGCCACACACAGTAGCTTCAAGGAGCCTGACAACACTCAAGGATGAATGCTGTTTAGCCTCTGTCTTCCATTCACCTTGTTTTAGCCCAGTTCCCACACTGTACGAAAAACAGGAGCTATCATCCTTCTATCACTGTCCATTAAATTCTCTCCAAGTATAGTCCCAAAAAACTAGCCTTATGCTGAAGTTCCCTCATCTGCACCCCTGCCTCAAACCTGCAAGGCACTGTCACAAAATCACAGAATCCTTTTTAGATTTGAAAAGACCTCCAAGATCTTTGAGTCCAACCTTTGACTGATCACCACCATGCCAACTGGACCACAGCACTACGTTCCACATCCAGTCATTTCTTTGAACAGCTACAGGGATGGTGACTTCCATCACCTCCCCGGGCAGTCCATTTCAACATTTAACAACCCTTTCTATGAAAAAATTCCTCCTGATGTCCAGCTCCTCCTGACATCCTCCTGATGTCCAACTTGAACCTCCCCTGGTGCAGCTCAAGACCACTTCCTCTTGTCCCATAACTAGTTGCCTGGGAGAAGAGGCCAATATCCCCTCTGGCTACAACCTCCTTTCAGGTAGTTGTAAGCAATAAGATCTCCCTTGAGCCTCCTTCTCTCCAGGTTAAACAAACACCATCTCCCTCAGCTTCTCCTCACACAACACACTCTCTTGACCCTTCACCAGTTCTGTTGCCCTTCTTTGGACTCAATCCAGCACCTCAGTGTCTTTCATGCAGTGAGGGGGCCCAGAACTGGACACAGCACTCGAGGTGTGGCCTCACCAGTGCAGAGCACAGGGCAACAATCATTCCATGCTCCTGCTGGCCACACTATTCTGATCCAAGCCAGGATGCCACTGGCTTTCTTGTCCATCTGGGCATACTGCTGGCTCCTGTTCAGCTGCTGTCAACCAGCACCCCCAGGTCCTTTTCCACCAGGCAGCTTTCCAGCCGCTCTGCCCCCAGCCTGTAGTGCTGCCTGGGGTTGTTGTGACTGAAGCGTAGGACCCCACACTTGGTCTTGTTGAACCTCATACCACCAGCCTTAGCCCATCGACCCAGCCTGTCCAGATTCCCTGCAGAGCCTTCCAACCCTCCAGCAGATCAACATTCCCACACCACTTAGCGTCACTGAGCTTTCAGACAGCTCCAGGCACTCTGCTGCTGCTCACCAGACCTTGTGTTTTGTGGCAAGAGAGAACAAGAATGGCTAGCCCTGACTCACCTGTAAGTCACAGGGGCTACAGCCAAGCACGAAACATCACAGCAAGTCTGCAGGTGAAGAGTGAGTGACTCATGTAACCCAGGAAGGGTTGTGTCTTTTCCAGCATGACCACACCGAGGTGAGGGTGGGAGGACAGCTCGCACTTATGAGCATGGCACCACGAGAGCCACAGGACGAGTCTGCTCTGCTGACTGCCTGCTGCCCCCCTTCTGGCTGCTCCTGCAGCTCTGCTGCCTCCTTCCAGAACATGGAGGGTCACAGGGCCTAGCTAGTAACTCCAGGTACCACCCTGCTCACCACAGCATGGGAGAGCAAGCCCTCACCTCACCTCAGGTTGGGCTCTGGCTCTCTCCCGGTGCAGTGTAGGACGTCACTGGCCCCGGGGAGCAAACCTCCTGCTGATGTGGCAAGGCAATGAAGAAGCTGAATACCGAGCCTGTGCTGCATCATTTCTGATGAGGCACACAAGAGCACAGGGATGTGCTATTTGGCAACAGGAGCCTGCCTCTCTGCTTTGTGGGCTCTTTGCTGGCTGCCTTGCGCCTCCTGACGTAGGCACTCTGCGTGTGGTGCAGCCTAGGCTGCCTTGGGGCTCTGAGGGGGCCATCTGGCCCCGGCATCCCCTCCCTGGCACTGCCACGAACGCCAGCGCTCCCACTGCTCCCAAGAGGACTTTGGTGCCATCACCGAGTGACCTGTCAGGGAGCCTGGCCTGGGGGATGCAGCAAAAGGACACAGCCGAAAAAGCCATCTTTACTTCAACAAGGCAGTCACTTTTCTGCCAAGAGTAGAAAATTATATAATTTCTCAGGACAAAAGGGAACTGAAAATTGGGATGAGAAGAAAGATGTAAAAGAAATAATGCAAATGAAAGCACATTCAGACATTTCACAATTGTATACTGAGAAAGCATAAAGAGCCTTCACAAACAAGCAGTCACAGCCATCAGACATGTCCCAGGCTCAAAATCAGAGATGACACCAATATTGCACATAAGGAAGAAACTTTCATCAAATGAGAAGCTAAATTCTGTGAGGGAAGTTCCCTAAACTTCCTTCAGAAAATACATGCAAACTCCTAAGACATTTCCAATTTTTTTACTAGCCCTCTTATCTCCTATTCCTCGCACAGACTAAAGAAAATACAGCCTGGTACAGTGGTTTGTAGTACTCTAAGCACTCCTGACACTCACGATCAATGGTGCTATGTGTTGAAAAATTACATTTTTGTTTTTAATCCCATTTAAAATATGAAGAATTTGAAGTCCATCCTGCCCCTTATCTCCCTGATCTTTTAATTGCTGACGACCATTGTATATTCTGGCAGCCACTTGGAAAAGCCATGCAGGTGTTTCTTGCATAGTCTTGCTTGAATTCTTTGTGCAGTGAACAGGATACAGCCTCAGGTCATAGTAACTGGGCTTGGATTTATAATAATAACGAATTTGAGTGCTTTCCCAGAAGGCTGCAGACTCAGTTGCACTATGCAGTCAAAGAGTACTAGAAGCACATCTGGTCACAAACAACTTAAAACTACACATGAGCAATGCTTTGCTATTCATATATCCTGCCAACATGGGCAAGACCTAAAACCTTTGGGTAGCTCCTTCTGTCTGGTGGCCTGACGTTTTCACACTTGTGGCTGGATCTGCCATTACTGAACTCAAAGAGACTCCAGAGGAAGAGGATCACAGTGTGGTACAGTAACAAGATAAAGCCCATAAACACTGTGCCTGAATTTCTGCCTAGGCACAGAATCTGCCCTAGCAACCCAAGTGTATTTGAAGAGTCCTCACAGGCATCTCTCTCCTTGAATATTAAAATCTGGAAGATATTTTTCTCCATGGGCTACCCTGAAATATGTATTTATTAAAGCTTATTTTGGAAACTACAGAACACGAGTCCCACTACAGACCAGAACCACTTCCACATCAAAGCAACCCGATTCTTTCACCAAATTCATAAAGTCTCAAGTTTTATCCCTCCTGAAAACCCAAATACCACAAATATTTACTTCTCTGTCCAACACACACCTCGCTTCCTGCCTGGCTATTGCAGGCAATGCCACTTTGGTCATGCAGCAAACAGACATGACTTCCATTTTGCTCCCTCCCTCATGCTCTCCCTTTGGTCCCTCTGGCTCCAGATTCAAGCCCATCCAGCAATTCCACTTGCCCTCCTGCTGAAAATAGACTCCACATAAAATTCCTCTTTTGTTCAAGTCCAATCTGTTTCTCCTTAGTGGAACAGAAAGAGCCAATAAACCACAGAGGTCAGGACCTTTGCAGCACTACCTTTAGTCACCGTTGGTCACTTTGCTTCTGATGTTAACTGTCTTGAGCAAAAGAGAAGATACATAAGTAGTAAAATCATTTTGTTATGCTACTATGCAAGTCCCCTACCAAAAACTGACACTGTTGTTTTATACCAATTGTCACTAACCTACATCCCTCCTCAGCAGTTGGGGAACTGATATTGGGATCAAAATTTGAACTGTACTTCAAAATGCCTAAGTCCAGCTCCCTGTTCTTCTGCTATCAAAAGAAAGGGGGTAGACTAGGGTTTCTCTTCTCATAGCATTTTCTCTTGGTTTGCACAGAATCACAGAATATGCTGAGTTGGAAGGGACCCACAAGAATCAGGGAGCCCAACTCCTGGCCCTGCACAGGACCATTCCCAAGAGGCACACCATGTGCCTGAGAGTATTGTCCAAACACTTCTTGAACTCTGCCAGGCTTGGTGCTGTGACCATTTTCCTGAGGAGCCTATTCCAGTGCCCAACCACCTCCTAGGTGAAGAACATTTTTCTAATATCTGACCTACACCTCCCCTGAGACAACTTCAGGGCATTCCCTTGGGTCCTGCCTCTGGTCATCAAAGAGCAAAGATCAGTACCTGCCCCTCCTCCTCCCCTGATGAGGAACTTGTAGGCTGCAACAACATCTACCCTCAGTCACCTCTTCTCCAGGTTGAACAGACCAAGTGATCTCAGCTGCTCCTCATAAGGCTTCTCCTCAAGGCCCTTCACCATCTTCATTGCCCTCCTTTGGATGCTCACTAATATCTTTATTATATTGTGGTGCCCAAAACTGCACACAATATTCAAGGTGAGGCTGCACTAGTGCAGAGCAGAGCAGGACAACCCCCTCCCTCAGCTGGCTGGTGATGCTTTGCCTGATCTTCCCTCAGGACATGGTTGGCCCTCCTGGCAGCCAGGGCACTGCTCACTCATATTCAACTTGCCATCAACCAGGACCCCCAGGTCCCTTTCCATGGTATTGTTTTCCAGTATCTTGTTCCCCAGTCTGTATGTACATCCAGGGTTGCCCCATCCTAGGTGCAGAATAGAATCATAGAATCATAGAATAGATTGGGTTGGAAAAGACCTCCAAGATCATCAAGTCCAACCCCTGATCCAACTCCAATTACTATATCATGGCACTAAGGGCCACATCCAATCTCTTTTTAAAAACCTCCAGGGATGGTGAATCCACCACCTCTCTGGGTAGGCTGTTCCAATGCCTGAAATAGAGCACTTCCCCTTGTGGAACTTCATATGGTTGGTGATTGCCCAGTCCTCTAATTTGTCAAGGTCTCTCTGCAGGGCCTCCCTGCCTTCGAGAGAGTCAGCAGCTCCTCCCACTTTTTTGTCATCTGCAAACATCTTCAACTTTATGAAGATGTTAAGGAGCCCAGGGCCTAAGATGAAGCCCTGTGGAGCCCCATTAGCAACAGGTCACCGATCTGGTGTTACCCTATTCACTGTTACCCTCTGTGCTCGACCAGCGAGCCAATTGCTCACTCCCCATATGAGTATTTTTGCACAGATTCTTTCATTCACTTTTCAGATATTTATCTGGTACCATTTTTGGCTCACTCAAGATAGACTTTCTGTCCATCCTCCTTTTGTTTTCCTCACTCGTTTTCCTCATTAGATAATTGAGTGTCCTCTGCTGATTCAAACCTCCCAAAGAACCACACATGGAACCGCTTGAACATTTCACTGTATAATCCAAGGAGACATATACACTCGTATTTCCCCTATAGGCCTGTATTTCTTGCAGCCCAAGATGAGGTTTGCAAATAGCAAGGATTTAACCAAAAATGTGTTAAAAAGTGTACATGCATACTCCCAAATGGTGGCTACTAGTGATTTAATTTGAAGCAAATTGGGCAGGGGAATCCCACTCTGATAATTTATCACAAGCTGGAAGTTGTACTCAATGATCCTTATGGGTCCCTTCCAACTCAAGATGTTCTATAAAGTCATAAGAAAAAAAGACTGTCAAATGCAAGAAGAGAAAGCTCTGGGAGTTTTCCAATTATTTTTCTTGCCAAGAAATCTTCTTGGTATCCACATGCTCAGCTTCTCTGTCCCATCTTATCCACAATTCTCACACAGTGCTTCTCCATGCCATGCCCTAAAGGAGAAAAGTGTCAAAACCCAGCAATGTAAAGCATGTAAAGTGCCTGAATAAAAATACTATGAGGATGAGAAAGCTATATTGGATTAATTTTAGCCTAATTTGCAATGTAGAGAGGTGCAAGGAGGAAAGAGAAACAGCTTTATCCAAAGTACTTATATGATCCCCATTACTAGAGCATCTTAATTCTTTACAATCTCTAATGTATTTATGCTAACAGCACACTTGCAAGGAAGGGAAGTATTATCTTCTGCATTTTATAGATGAGGAGCAGGGATTCAGAATCTTTAAAAGTATTTATGAGTAAAACTCTCTCACTGATTTCAGCTGAAGTTGGGTCCCTAGGTTCCCCTGAGAAATCAGCCCAAACCAGCTACAGTGTGCACAAGTAACCATGGAGTTGGAGACCTGACACTCTCTGAACTCAGTTGCCTAAAGGCCATGTAGAATATGGAGTGCAAGTCCCTTGGTGCACTGCTACCTATCCAGTTCTGCTCTCCCTCTTCCTCCTGGTGCTGAGGTTGTCTTCCTTGTCTCCACTGAGAAGCATCCTGCTTCCTCCAGACCATGCTGTCAGTTTGCCAAGATCATTTGAACTCCAAATCTCATCTCCGAAGCACTTACTCTTCCTCCTTGGCTTGCTGTCATTGCAGTAAGGACTTTCTGTACTCCACCATCTAACTGCCTACCATTAGTAATGAAAGCCATCAAGCAGAACAAGACTCATCTCAAATCTCTGCTATGCTTTACGTATTTCCCCATCTGACAGTTCTGCTTCCATTTGTTCACAACATCATCTAAGATAAGGCAATGAAATTTATGCCCTTGAGAATGTCAAACACCTTACTAAAAGTAAAGTGAGGTCAAATAGTTGTTCCTCTTATGTGCTGTGTTATCCAGACATAAGAGAAAAAAAAATCAATTTGCCACGATACTGAGAGAGAACATGAGTAAACCTATGCCATACAGCCACTTATAGACCAGAAGAAGATAATTCAGGACATCTACAACAATAAGAATGGGAGTCAATATCTGGTGACCTTAGATATTTTCTGTCCTCCCCTAGAAATAAAAAAAAAGTTTCTGAAGAATATTAATTTTGCTGCTTTTCCCCCTAATTTGTTGAGCAGTGGCCAAATATATATAATTTCTCTTTCAATTCAGCCACAGAAAAATAATTTATTTTTCCCAACACAGCTAATACTTTCCTTTCAGTATTGAAAAGTAAGACTTTTCTCCATTCATTCTTTACACTGACTTCATAAAAGACATCCTGTGAAACTACTTTTATTTTAATAATTGTTATCAATTTAAATTGTTATTTGGGAGCAAAGTAACTCGAGTATAGGTGCACCAATGTCACTAATTGGTATTCTGCCTAATAAGTTACTGTGTCTTCCCTCAGTATGTGCCATTCCGTTCCATCTTTGGCATGCCAAAAGCACATCATGCAGATGCGCTTGTGGAAATGAAATCTTTCCCTTTTCAGTTCATTAGATCTCAGAAAAGTCTTTTCTGTTTTGGTCTTAGATTTTTGCTTTCATTTTCACTGTTTCTGATCGCTCTCACACAGACTGCAGTGGCAAAACTGTCAGCAGTTCACAAGGGGGCCAAATCCTCTCAGATGTTGTGTACAAGTTTCAGAGCTGTTTTCAGATTTACTTCCTTTCTTGTTTCCTTGCAGATATCCCTTTGATCCACTGAGTAGATCTGGACATCAGATATACGATTAGCATGTGGGACAATTTTCCTACAAACTGGCCACATTCACAGTCATGACTAGCCTGTTGGATCTCCAGAGATCAAAATGAAACGTATCCAAAGTCTGTATTGTTTTTCTACACCCTAGACTGTTACAGCAAACTACTCTCGGAGCCAAACTTCTTTAAAGTTGACAGGACACCAGACTTAAGTCATCTGGGCACCAGACTGAATCCAACTCCAGTAGCTGGAGACAAATGAAGACAAATCTTTTTAATTTATCATAGGAGAGATTAAAAGGTGCTGATCAAAGTGTGAGCACTACCATCATTGTCTGGACTCCTATGAATATTTCAGTTAAGCTGCCAATCACTGGCACCTCAATATAACTTTTTTTTATTCTCTTCAAATATGCCTGCTCTATGCAGCACAAACAGAACTTGTACTAGCACAAGGTCTTTTGGTTTATTTTGTGTTTCAATCTTTTTATAAGAATACTGATCTTGAGAGTGGAAAGTTACAGTCTGTTTCTTACAATCAGTGCACAGGGACTTACTCTTTGCTCCACTACACTTTTTTGTCCGTGCCCTTGCTTGGCAGGTGGCTCTCCTTTCAGGGCAGTGAGGAGGCTTGGCTCCCTCAAAGAGAAACTGCTATGGTCTAGGCTGGGATACATCCTACAGTAGACTCTCACTGCCCTCCAGGCTGGAGGCAACAGTGGCAGAGAGAAAGTCTATAGGCAGGAAAGGGAAGGGAAACCCTTTAATCACCTAAGCAAGCAGCAGCAATGGCAACAGGAATGGCCTATCACACCTTTTCTGACTAGAATTATTAATCACTAATGATGTGAACAGATGTATGACAAACACCATAAAGTATAGAGAAAAGACCAGAACAGCAAAATGCTGTCTGAGGTACACATAGGCTCAGTTCCTGTAGGACACAGGAGAGTTAAGCCTGCAGTCCCAGTGAGGACACAAACAGGAACACAGTCGGGCACAAGGCAGGCCAGGCTGTTCAGGAATCTTTTTTTTATATGCAGGTATAAAATAGAGAAGCAGATATAAGCAAGATTTAGGTATGAAGGCTTGACCTTCCCATGATCTTCCGTACTCTTAGAGTTATTTCAAGCACTTCAACTTATTACATATCAAAAAGAAAAGCAGGTGCAATGATACAACAGCCAGAGCCACAACTAGAATGAAGCCTCAAATATGGAAGAGCTGGATGGACCAGCATCTTCATGAGGAGTGGCTCTGAAAGGGGAAATTATTAATCCACCTCATTTTTAAAACAGTTTCTCTTGATTTCTTTGAAACTTTTTACTACTTGGAGAGACTTCTTCAATTCCTGAGTTAAGAGGTTAGCAAGATTTGCTCCAGCTTTCTTTTCCTTTATAATACAAGCATGTGACATGAGAAACTGAGCACATATCTTCTATAATTAAGACAGGGCACCTCCTGAAACCAGTCAGGTTTCAAAAGCAAACGTATGCTTAAGCACAATCACAGTATTTCAGGAAAACTTTAAAAGCTTTAATCGTAAGCAAAGGGTAAAGGCACTTTTATTTTAGGCGTAGTTCAAGCATCATCCATCTTCCTTCCCCTTCCATAAAGGCAAACATTCTCAAGTTACAAGTTTTGAAAAATTTTTCCAAGCCTCCATTTTCCTTGGAGCTTAATGCTGTCTTTAATCAAGACTTCTTTCTGGAGCTCTGAAGCTTATTCTACAGTCCTTGTAATTAGCATTATTTCTAGCTATTCACTTTTCCAGCCTCAGTACTAGAAAGCGAGAATTATTTTCAAATCTATGATCGCATAAAAAAATGTAATATAATTTAAAAGTATTTATTTTTTCACACCAACTCAGCCAAACATTACAAATACTGTAATATCCATTCTAGACGGAATGTCCTTCTAGTCCCTTTGCTGTAAAGACTTATGTATAGTATTTTTTTTTGCAAGTTAAAAAAAAAAAATTAACTCCTAATCAAGTTCCAGGTTTAAACTTAAAGACAGCTCTCTGGAAAATAGCAGTCAAAAAAACTTAAGGTTCTGAATAAATCTGACAACACATATAAATCCTCCACACATTTGTTTAAGGGTACATAAAATGTAAGTGATATAAACCCCAGAAAAATGAGCAAGAAATAGATACTTTAAATGCCTGGTAGAAGTATTTGAGATACATGAAACTCATCCTAAGTTAATAAATCAGAAGATTTATTAATCTTTCTAATTAGAAAGATTAATTCTACAGTATAGAGTCAGACAAGTTTAATCATGACAAATGGAGCAGAATAAAAATAAAATATAAGCAATGCAGAATACAGAAAGTGAATGGCAAGAGTGTTTGAAGCTGGCTACGGTGAGGATGAGAGGTGGGCTCCCACACTGCAGCCCTGTGCCAGCCCTGAGCAGGCTGTCCCGTTGCAGAGCTGAATCTCAGAGGAATTGGAATGAAACACCCTCCTACCTTCTACCTGTTCCTCCATCCTGCCTGGGCTGCTGCAACAGTTCTTGGAGGTAGACAAGCCTTCATTAGCCCTTTCCAGGCTGCTGCTTGCTTCTGAATAAACCTGCTACAAGCAAAGAAAATTGTATTTGTTTCCTGGACTCACTGCTAAGCACTGTTAGCAAACTTGGTAATGTTTCAAGGATATTAAACCAAGAACTAATTGGAGACATGATAGGCAGTGATTCCCTACTGTGCCTTCCCTCTTCAGGAATCATCAGCTACTGGCAGTATTAATTCACTTGCTAATGTGGAAAAGACAAAGTAGAGCCTTTTAAGCATATTTTTGAGCAAAAGCACATGTTGTGGTTTAACCCCAGACAGCAGCCAGGCCCCACGCAGCTTCTCACTCACTTTTCCACCAGTGGGACTGGGGAGAGAATCAAAAGGTAAAAGCCAGAAAACACATGAGTTGAGAAAAAGATGGTTTAATAGGAAAAGCAAAAGCCATACACACAAGCAAAGCAAAGCAAGGAGTTAATTCACTGCTTCCCATGGGCAAGCAGGTATTCATTCATCTCCAGGAGAGAAGGGCTCCATCACACATAACAGTGACTGGGGAAGACAAATGGCATCACTCCAAGCATTCTCCTTTCCTCCTTCTTCCCTCCACTTCATATACTGAGAATGATGTCATATGGTATGGACTATCCCTTTGGTCTATGTGGGTCAGTCACCTGTCCCAGCTGTCTCCTCCCAAACTCCCATGCATCCCCAACTTCCTTGGAAATGTGGCAGTATTAAAAGGCCTTGGTTCTGCATAAGCCCTGCTCAGCAACAACAAAAACATCTCTGTATTACCAGCACAAATCCAAAACCCAGCCCCATACTAGCCACTGTGAAAAAAGTTAACACTAGCCCAGCCAAAACCAGCACAGCACAGAAGGTATTTACAGGAATTAGTTTGAGACGAATTTAGAGGAAAATCAGTGTGCTATCTCCATCAATAGCAGCTGTATGTGGTCAGGCTGATAGACAAATTAACAAACTGGAGAGACTGTGTTCCCTAGAAAGATAGTAAAGTATAGCATCTCCCTCCTGTTCAGACAAGCAAGAAAAGCTGAAAAGGTGAAAAGAGTTCAGCTCTCCTGGATGTATCCATGCACTTGTTACTTTTTTACAACAAGAATATATTGCTCAAAATAGTTGACAAAATACACCAAAAAAATTGACAGATAACAAAGGGCATGGAAGAATAAAACATTTGAAGACATTTAGAAGAACATTGTATGTTTTCTATTCCAAATGTTGCTTGTATCAAAGCACAAAGAGATTTTGAAAAAAGGATCTGAAGGAGAGATGAGTGACAGAACAGTTCAAGGAAAGTGTTTTCTGAATTTAAGTGAAGGCCAGGGACGTATAGGGAGGAAAAAGCAAAAAAACAGGGAAGACAACAAGCACAATGTGGTGATAGTTGTTGTCATGAAGCTGGGCTGAGTGGGTTCACTGTGCAGATTTTCTGACAAGGCAGCAAAGAAAGAGCTGAGGATCAAGCAAAGACTGAAGTGCAGGGAAGCAATAGCTGAGGTCACTTAAGAGAACAGACAGCAGGGAGAGGATGCCGAGAGTGACAAAAACAGTGATAGACTTTAATGGATTGGAGGTCTCAAGGGGGCAGGGTGAGGCAAGGGGCAGAGGGTAAATATGCTTTGTTGAAAGAAATGGAGAGGTGAGAGAGAAAGCAGTTCTCAAAAGGACCAGAGGACCTTTTGGTCCTGTTTTGGCAAAACAGGAGCAAGGCTCTTTCAGTGAGTGGGAGTGCAGCTTGGGGCTTGTAAGTCAAGTGAGAGGGTGAGGGAAAGAAGACAAGGGGCTAGGAGGTTGTGCAGGATGTCAGCGAAGAAGGCAGTCGGCTTCAGATGAGATTGTGAAGGAAAGCAGGTATTATCATAACCATTAGAGGGGGAGTGGGAGAACAGCCACGAGCCAGGGAGGATGCCTGCTCACCAGTTCCTCCCTGCCATGGAAGAGGCTGGCCAGGGCTGTTAGACACACACAGTAGAAATAGTGCAGGGCCTTTACAAAGTCTGGCAGGTCTTTTAGATTCCGGTCTCCTCCCACCCACACCCCACTAAAATGAATAGCTCCATTCATTTGGGCCAGGGTATTGGTTTCAGAGTCTTCTCTAACATGGAAATTCATTGAGGTCTCTTTGCCTTTGCTAAGCCATTTCCCGAGTGTTTCTCTAAGATCAGAGTGTGCCTCATCCTGACCCCAGGAAGAGGGAGAGCCCAGCCCAGAGTGCTGGCAAGGCTGGTAAAAAAGTCAGTAATCAGCAGATTAGCTCCCAGCCACAACAGCCAGCACTGCAGAGTCCTCCTTGCTCTTTCTTTTCACCACAGCCAAGGCGTGAAGGAGCCACTATAATTCCCTCTGTCCCGATGAGTTTGCAACTAGTTTACACAGACCAAGCATTGTTAGGGTACAAAAATTCGTGTTGAAAACTCCTGGAGAAAACTGCAGCACTTTGACATCGGTTTTTGATCTTTGTGGAAGGAGCCGATGCAACTGCCTCGAGATCATTATCAAGGCACTGCAAGCAAAGCGGTAACGGTTTGACAGCTACCACACTGAGACCTCTGCCTGTCAGCTCTACTGCTTGTTTGCTCTCACAACTATTCTTTTCTCTCAGCCTATATTTTTTTGCTCTTTACTTATAGTAAAAGTGCTTTTTGGACACAGACTATGTTTTTGCTCTAGTATGATACAGTCTGTCTGGCATGGAGGACAACAATACCATAACATAAATGACAGCCATTCTGCTAAGATGCTAACTAACCTTTACAGCCTGCATGCAAAAGAAAACACTTTGAATGTGCAATGTTTTTAACTTAAGACACCACAGAATGAAACACACTAAAATAGACACTCTATATTACAGACAGCTGTTGCCAGCTGTGCCCCTTGAATAGAATTGCTAAAAAAATTGGCCTTATGAAAACAAAAGAGGGTTATTAGCATCATTTCAGAGAGCAAACAGAAAATTATTTTGTATTCTGTCATCCTGTTACTTCCTCTTAGTTGCTAGAGTAATTGCATGCAGTTTCCCATGGTTCTAGAACCCCCTAAATCTTATGCAATCTACATTATCGTCCAACAGGTTGATGGTTTACTGGATGTAATTTCTACAGGGTGCTTTGAGAGTCTAAGTGTTTGGCAGTTCAATTCAATAACAACATCAGCTTCAGAACTGAAAGCAAAGGGCCAAGTGACTCTGGGCAAGGCAATCACCTTAATGAATTAATGTTTGTACAAAGCTCCTGAAGAAACAATGTTACAGAAGCACCAAGAACATTATATGTAGATTTTCTTCCTTGTAGGCCTTCCACTTTCAAGGAAATACAGATGATACATGAATAATTTTGAACTTTTGAGGAAAATAGGTGTGGCCTTTCTTGAAGGAGCAGGTAGCAGCTTTTCCCTCCAAAGCCCAAGAAACAAGTTCACATACAGAACTGACCCTTTGCATTCCTTGCACTCTCTCCATTATCCATACACTTCCTTTTCATTGTACCTAAAAATGCTACAACTATTTTTTGCCACACATAAAACTACATTTCATCAATTTTAAGCAAAGTAAAATGCCAAATGACAGACAGACAAGGAATAAAAAACAGCCCAGGTGCCTAAGCATGAATGCAGAAAGATTTAATAAAAATTCCTGCTGGTATTTTGGGGGGGGGCGGGGGGGGGACACGACATTTATCAGACTTTCAACTAATCTCAAAGAAGTTTTAAGTCTTGTCTTAATGAGGCTCCCGAGAGGTCTCTTGGTAATTTTCAGTGTATGAATTACCAGCATCACAGAGTTACAAGCCACAAAAGAAGAAGTAAAAGAGACTGCAGAAAGGTAGATAGTAAGAGCTCAAGGATCTTCCATTCAAGCAATCAGTATGAAAGCTCTTGTAGACAGCAGTCATATTTGTACAGGGTGCTAATTCCATCCAGGTTTTAATGTGTCCAGAGAGACTGACAACTGGGAGAATTAGACTTCCACCGATCTTAAACTGAGCTACAGTGAGAACACAAACACGTGAGTCACAGCATCTTCAGGGGATTGCACAGAGCTGACCTGATTAGCACTGCAGATAAAAGAGTAACCCACAAAAACATGCTCCACACGGCAGATACTGCAGAAAACCATCGGCATAATACACATGCATTATCTGACCACAACTGGCATGTTTCCTCTTTTAAAAGGCAAACTTGCTGTGGTATCAAACATACTGAATGAGGGCTGCCTCACTGGGCTACAGCAGGAACCTCCACGCATATCACCCAGCCCTGCTACATTCCATTACTCGTTACCCAGCTCAGGAGTGAGGTATAAATGGCCTTGCAAGGGTTTTATGCCCTTCTCATCATGGAGAGAAGACTTGAAACCTGCTCCTCTTCTGTCTTCTGCAGTGAGTACATTCACAATGTATGAGCATAACTCCTGAAACTCTGCTCTCTGTCATTCAACAGAAACATGATGTGTACTCCTTAGATTTCTAACTAGCTCACATTTCTGATAATTGTTACCAGGTAGAAAGGCATTTTATAATTGAAGGCAGGATTAACTTTTACAGATATTTGAACATAAGAATTTAATAGAGAATTATATTCCTTATTTCAGGTCACAGTTTAATTCTACAAATATATAGTTATATTTAAAAACCAAAACAACCAAACAAAAACAACCAAACAAAAACAAACAAACAACAAAACCCCCACAAACAAAAACAAACAAACAAACAAACAAAAAACAGCACTTCAAAGGAGTCCTTTCCCAACAGTAGAAGACCTTTCAGTAAGTCTTTCCTGGAATAACAATAGCATTGGACAATAGGACCTCTAGATGGTACTGTATCATCCAGACTAGCACTATATGACAATAAAGACCAAATGTTCAGAAGACCAGACCAGACAGATCATTAGTTCATACCTTTCACAGACGTTCTTTCAAAGTATGTTATGAAATTAAAATTACTGAAATAAGTAGAAAGGAGATGAGAGAAGATGTAAGCAGGGGCGTCAATTACCAAACACAAATTAAAGTGAAATAAACATTATTTTTAAAAACTTCCACATCAATAGGATCTCTAAAGAAGCAGGATTTCCTGTCTTTCAGCTTCACCCTCCTAGAGACCAAGAGTCAAACACCACTTTCAGAAGACACCAGAGAGTTGTGTGGTTGACAACTATCACAACAGCAGGAACAAAAAATGTAATATCATTATTACAATAACTACATAATTGGAGGTATTACAAATCTGTCAACTCTTAGGGCATAAGACAACTTCTAAGTTGTGAGATTAGAAAAAAAAATCTCTGCTATCCATTTATTCTAAATGTCTCTGCAAAGGTGTTTGCCAAAGCTTTCTGGAGGTAGTTCAGTACAGTTGAGCGGAACTGGATGTTAAAATCACAAGTGGTTCCCAAAGTAGTTGTTAAAACCCCTGTTATTCAGAGGACCACCCCTCTAGTTGTGTCCATTTTTCTCCTCCTTTCCTCTTTTTCCCATTTTTCAGGCTCAGACCCAGAAGACCTTGGCTCTCCCTTCATCCCACAATTCTCATTGCAATTCTGGCACTAGCTGACAGTGTAGACGAAACACCCTTAGAATTTAAATGTATTTTGAATTTTACATCCCAAGAGGATACAGGACAGAAGATGGCTGAGCACCACAGCTCTTGTGCTCCAGGGTGACTGCGGTGTGAAAGCTACCAGATTAGGGCATACACCAAAGCCATCTCATTTATTCCTCCCACCCTCCAATCCAAAGTGTCACACTTCAGCTAAGAGGACACAACTTACATGATTAAAAAAACAAAAAAGCAACCAACCAAAACAACTCCCCCCCCCCTCCAAAACCAAAACCTAACAATCCAGCAACTGAAAAACCTATAAATCTCTTCATCTCATAAAAGCTAGGAATAGAAAGAAATTTAGGCAGAATTTCAACTTCCTGCCACTTTGCAGATAAGGCATGTCACCCCTTTAGTTTGGACATTCATAAATTGATTCAAACTGTTGATACTTTAGAAGCCAGTGAGCAGAAACGAGGAAAATTCTTTTTAAAATCTAATGACTGTATTTAACAGCAAGACCTCCATGGCCAGCAGGCAAACAGTAGGCTTTGAGGGATCATTTCTGGCCTTCCATCCAGTATTAGTGTCTGCTGTAAGCAGCAGCACACTGTGGAAGAGTCATCTCCTGGTACCTTGTATGGATATTGAGGCAAGCTATTAACTTAATTCTTTCTTAAATGAGTTAACAAGTTAGTTACACCCTTATTTCAAAATTTCTATGAAAATGTACCCTACTACCTAAACATGAGGGACATTGGCATCCAAGTTTGGTGATACTGAGGGATAGTGGAAAATATTTAACACAGTCTTTTACAATAACTCTATCTTGAACAAAAACAAGTTCAGTCTTTTCTGAGGACAGATCAGGAAAACACATTTATCAAAGGATTCTTCCCAACCTTACTGGCCTCATATTCATGTTTCTTCTTTTTCAGTTTGTATTCTCTGTGACACAGGAGAATCAGAGATGGGAAGAAAAGTGAGCATTGACATTTTTCAAAGGACAGTATATGAGAACGGAAGGTTTGACTAAACCATCACCACAATTCCTAGTTAGTTCAAATATTCCTCCTGTCTGCCACCTCCAGTGTTGGTGAGCATATCATTTTGCACAGACACATCCAGCTGGCTTGGCACACAACTGTTCTGCATCCCCGTGCATTGGCAGCCTGGTCTTACACAGCCCAAGCTGTGCATAAGCCAGAGCAGCTGCTGCCCAAAAGAGACAGTAGGGTCTCATACATGAGGTGCAGGTTCAGTTCCCTCTCCCTGACAAGTGACTTCATTATTCTATCCTGCCATTCTCCATCTGAGAAATAATCCTCTTCCACTGCACAGAAGTGTTGTAAGAATAAAGAGAGACTGGTTGGCACCCAGATATTAGAAGAGCAGGAGGCCTGTAAATCTCTCAGATGCATTTGGAGGAGCAGAAGCAAATCTGTAATGACTCTGTGAACTGCTCTTGGGTCCTACAGCTTAAGCTTAACTGCAGCAATTGCCCTTTGTGTATCTTCCAGAACATGGCTTTCTGTATTCACTCAAGACTTCAGGGAAGAATTTGGGTTTAATTCAAAGCCTGCTTAAACCTTGCTTCTGGGTGGAGTAATCAGAGGTAGGTTCAGTTATTTTATTTCTCCCATAACATAAATTATGTGAGGCTAATGTGTCAGTCTTAGAAGTTCTTCCATCTGGAGATGGGACTTGTGCCAATTATGTCATAATTTTTCTTGCCTCAAGTGTCTCATATTCATTGTATAGGAATCAAAATCCTAAGCAGTTCAGGTGGTGAGCAGATTTTCTTGTGACAATGAAGCACATTTTATTTTAGAATTTTAGGCCAGCTTCCTGCCACTACATAACAAAAATATGATTAATGATACGTAAAATCCATATTTTGGAATAGAAATAAATTGGGCCATTGTGGCATGTCTTTCTATCTGGGGAAATTTTATTCTGTCATTGCTTGACAACATAATTTTACAGAATAAAACACTTTGTACTTAGGGAATTTCACTTCTGTGTTAAAATACACTTTTACGGCAATATGGTGTAGGAAAGCCTTGAATTTAGGAAAAGATTAATAGGCTAGATAAGCTCTTTCTAAAAGGATATGCCAAGACACTTTTTACAGATGGAATTGTAGTAGGTATAATCTTATTTTAAATAAAAAATAAATAAACGGATGAATAGAGTTTATCTTTATGCAGAACTATGAAGACCAGGGTTGGGTTTAGGTTGGGGTTTTTTTTTTGTGAATAGGAAAATACAGAGTTTTATCAATTACAATGAATTCACAGAAATCTGCAGCAAAGGAAATCATTAAAATGTTGTACTAACCAAATACATTTTACATAATAGAAAATACTTAAGACTTGATGCAGAGATTTTTACCCAGACATCTAGAAGAGCTTTCTGAAGGTGGGAAATATCACTGTGCAGGGCAGCAAGGCAGACAGAAACCAGTGAAGGGGCCTTTCAAGTCAAAAAGCGGAGGATAGGAAAGAGTTGTCTTCAGTCTGGTCTCATACATCAGACTTACACAGCTTACAGCGAATACACAGTATTCAGTGTGTGGAATTTTTTTGGCCAGAAAACACTGATAGATTGCAATCTAGTGACTCTTACTCTAGCTTCCAAGCGATACTGCCTTTTCTGGGACTTGAAGTTGCTTCATTTTGCTAAAGCAAGACTGCATATTCACAGGGAAAAAAATACACACTCATGTTAAGACCAGGTGATTTTTGCACTTAGCTTTGAAACTGATTTTGAATGTATTGCCTCTCTTGTCATTGACTATTAAGTAGGTCATCCTCATCCACAGGTAATTTTTAGGTGCCCTCCCGAAATATGACAAAGATTTTCAATGCAGCACAGACAAACTAGTGAAGCTGGAAATGCCACTGGAAAAATCAAGAAAGGAACAAGACTGTCACATTTACTTGACTATCACATTTAAACCTTGGGTATAATATACCTTTAGCTGTCAATATTGCAAAGCATTTCAACCCATATGTGCACTAGAAGAATGCAAATAACTCTACAGAAAACCTAACAAACAAAAAATCCTTGGCTACTTCACATTGAGAATGTCCTCAAGTATTTTACTGGACTGAGAATTTATCAGGAGGTTGTCAGAGGCACCTGCAGTCCTGCCATCTTTTGGCTCTGCTCATACCTTGCTATACAGGGTCCTGGCCACTCTGCAACACTTCTACAGTGAGGACTGAACTTTCTAAACCTTATTCCCGCATTTTGATTTCCAAACAATACTCTAGTAAAACAACTACAAGAAATCAAGATTGTTCTAATACAGAAATTGCAAGCTGATCCCTCATGAAGATACAATAAGGCTGGTGAACTGCCTGGACAAAATATCAGGAGTAAAACACAGTCACAGGTGTAATTACACATTTCAGTGTCAGCACTAATGAAAGGTACTACTGATACCATTTCATACCCAAATTTGACTTTCCGGTGGGAACCAAGATGAAATTCTATTGCCTGAGTCATGTTTTAATCAGTTTGGGGTGAATTTGGAAATGTTATGTAAACTGAAACCAAGCTGAACACTGGGATGGTTTGCTGCCAACACAGACTTCTCACATAGCTCCAAATGGTCTGCTATCACAAGTGTAAATCACAGTTTAATTGTAAATGGGACAAATCCAAAATGTAATAGAACTTTATGTAATAGTCTTTTTGAATGAGAGTACATGGATAATGGACACGTAAAATTGAAAGGTAGCCATATTAAGACTTCAATTTAAAAATATGCCATTAGTTTTTACTGAGTCCAGTTGGTCAACTAGGTTGTGGCATAAAATGTATGTCTGTTGTGCTCCTGGTCCTTGGCATTTCTGGCTTGCCAAATAAAACCAAGAAAAAGCAGTTGGAAGAGAGCAAAAGTTACTCAGTAATATTTCTGCAGGGACTCTCAACCTGTCAGTGGAACAGGTGAACCTGAGCTTATGTGGAGGGTTCAAGTTTGGAAACAGCTCCAAAACCACAAAGTGATTATTTACTTTGTTTGGCTGAAAAAAGCAAAATGAAATCTGATGGCTTAGCTACACTTACAAATTCTTTTCACAGTGCCAAAACAGTTACGTGAGCAGTTGGTGTTGGACTTGTACCTTTCACATTAGCAGACCATCCTCTATCATCTTCTGACTGTATTGAAGAACCCAGCTCTAGCCGATGGGCATAGGAACAATTTTGCTTGCATTGTACCTACACTCAAGTCCTAACTTGGCCTTGAATCTTAGAGTAGGCTGATGTATATCCCAACACTGTAATTATCACCTGCCATTATCATCCTTTTTCTGAGTAGGGAAGGCAGACAAGAAATAAGGAGAAGGCTTGTTTATAAAGTAGCAGGGAAAAAATATTTGTCATGGCCTAGGATGTGTATGGAACCCAGCAATCTTAATAAATTATATTCCTTATATGCCACACTTAATGAGCAAATGAGAAGGCAGAATGGCTTTTTTGTGTTTATCTATTTCCTCTTACTTTTGGATTGTGCGATAAAGCTCTACGTCAGGCCAAAGCTACTGCACCCACCACAACATGTCAGCAACTGTGACTCAGAGCACATTATATGCAGGAAGAAAAAGATGCAAAGATAAGATATTAGGACTGAAATCAATACAGGATTCTCTTTTACATATCCCAACAGTCTCATTAACTTCAAAGTAGCTGATATGAATGTAATTAAAGAGCAGAACAAACAGCAAAAGGGGAAGAGAAACCACAGGGCCCTGTTTCAAGATTCTCACTAAAATGGCATAGCACAGGGCTATACCATAAGTCACAGGATATACTCTGTCAAACCTAGCAGAAATTTTTATAAACAAATAATAGTGACACCTTAAACAATGCAAATTGTATAATCGCAGGCATCGGCAGTTTAAACACAAATAAGCATCACCACCAGGGAATAACTAAACAACAACAAACAAGTTCTTGGTGCTCTAATGTGCTAAACCCAAATCACAGCTGGCTGCTAGGCTCAAACTTATATGCTACTCACACAAGATAATCCTGTAAAAAAAGAGAACCAGGTGCAGCATGACAGAGCTGGATACTGGAGACTTTGCAAGTCATCTTTGCATGGTCACAACCAGAAAACATACCACAGGGCAGTGCTGAAATGCACACTATTGTTAATAATTAACGCTATTAACCTGTTGGGCTGCTGTCAGGTTCATGGGCTAATGTGTAAAGTGAAATGAGAATGCTTCTGTGTCCCGGGGGTCATCCAAGTCGTACTTAGAGAAAACAGATGTCCATGGGACAGAATCCTAACTTCAAGGGCAGTAAATGGCAGCAATGGCAAAGAGAAGGCTGGGCAGGTTGTAGATGCTTTCCACTTGCAGAGGGTAACCAGCTCTGCTGGGTATCCTGAGAGAGCCTGCACTGCTACACCCCACAACATCCCAGCCTGCGTAGAAACATGACAACTCAGTGCCCAGGCATCTGGAAGGTGACAGTGACACCTTGATAACAGGCGAAGCACAGCTACAGAAAAAATGTACAGAAGACTTCAGAGGAAAAATCTCTTCCAGTGCTTTTCATGAGCTCTAAATTTCTAAATCCTCCCCCTCCTGTTCACCCCACAAATGTGAATCAAGGGATCAACAGATCAATGGGATAATTGTATGGAATGTCTTTAATGGAGCATCAGCCCCTATTTCTTACATACATTATTGAATGCTCCTACCAAGTGCTAAATTAAAATTTACTGTAGTGCTAATTGAAGTCACATTTGTGTGTGTGTGCTGCGTGCTGTTAGGCAGGAGGAGATTTCTTTTGCTGAAGATTAAAACTTCAGTAATGTCTTTTTGTGCTTATACCGGTTAAATGCAAAAGCAAAACATAATTATAGGAGGCTGCTAATGGATTAGATGGCCAGTGTTGCTGTCTAGCTGTGTTCCAGTTTTTCCTCTGTTGGCTTTGTGCTGTCTGTTGTCATCTCTTAATTATCTGTTCCTTTTTCAGTTGGCAGCTTAAACATGTTGGGGGTGTTATTCAAACTCAAATTAGTGTTTTTCAGGAATTGCTTAAAGAGTAGGAGTTTTATTTGGAGCTTGATATGGCAATAAAATTTTTATCAGATGCAAAAGAGAAATGGGTTTTTTTTTGGCTGACTTTCACTGCCATGAAGCTATTCACACTGATCAGCAAGAGCAGAGAAAACTGGTGTTGCAAAATAAAATAAGCACTTCTGAAGTGCTTGGCAGCTGATTTGTTTCTGCATGGCCTATCATCACCAGCTACCACCTACTGTAGTTTCTGAGGGCAGAAAGCTATGGCACTTGCAAAAAATTTGAGGAGTGTGTTTGCTCAGGTCTTAATTGACACTTGAACTATTGCTGATTACAAGTCAAGTTCAGAGATATAAGGAAAGAAATCTGCCATTAAAATCCCAGGATTTTCATTCATGCAGCCAATAAATTAATAAATAAGAATACTGTATAGCATTTTTATAGTCAGATCCTGCCAGGCACTGCAAACTTGCAAGTCCCTGTAGAGCACCGGAGCATTAAATGCCGTGCTGCCATTCTTCCTAATTTGTGCACTGTTTTGCCACCATCCACAAAAATACACAATGAAAAATACTTACTCATAGAAATGTATTGCAAGTATTCTAAGGAGAAAATAAGCAATTAATGTATTTCCTACTAGATACTGAGAAAACATTCCAGTGTTGCCAAAGTCCCATGTTCCAGATGCGCTACCTTCCACTAGGTTCTGTGTTTACAAGGAAGCAGGCTGCACTGATAAGTTTATTTCAACAATCCACTACCTCCTTTTAAACATGAAAACTCCCTGTCTTTTCTCTCGAAAAAACATCTCTTGAGGAAAAGGAGGAAAGAGAGGGAGTTGAAGACAAAATAAACACAAAAAGAGTTAACTTGAAACTAATCAAACCTTATTTTCTTTCCCTGCATCAGAAATCTTTTTTATTTCAAAGACATGCCGATCTTTTTGAGGGGAATTCCGCTTCTTACACCTGTGCAACCTGCCCTGCAGTGTAGGCCTTGCTCGCCCACCTGCTCACTGCAAAACACCCAGAACTTCCCAGTGCTGAGGCTGAGCCAGAAGAGCTGTGCTTCAGATATGTCGCTGACCTCCTGCAAGGACTATGCCTAGCCCATTATATTTGAAAGTGGTAAAGTTCAAACCTGTGCAGGAACGAGCTAGAAGAACTCTTGTTACCTTTCAGAGTGTTATATTGTATTATGTATGGTCATCGGTTAATAATGCATGGTTTTATACAGCAGTTAAAAAGCAATTTCTCTAAACAGTTTCATTTTAAGAATAACTTGTTAAAAATGCAGCATCTGAAAAAAGGCAAAGTTGTTGCTCCATATTCAAAATCTAACCCACATTCTGAGAATAAAGAAAGTCATATTTTAAACACATATTACAACTCATGCTTTGAAATATCATGTAAGTCTAGCCTTAAGTACCTCCCATTTGATACTTCATTTTTGCCTGCTTTTGTTTTCTTCTGTATTCATGTTGATTCAACAGTATATAATAAAATTTTAATTTTATCTCTTGCTGTGCATTTGGGTGCCAACAAGGAGTTGAGTATCTGTTTAAAAGCTCATTTACTGGGGCAAAATTACGTCCTTCTCTTCTTATAAGGCCTAACGTGGTTTTATTATCATGGCAGATTAAAAGACGTGACCTTTGGCACTGAAAAATATTTTGGTAACTCCTACAACTCCTAACTTGAATACTCTGAAGTACGGCCCCTTGGTAGCAAGCAGAGCACTAAAATATGTACTGTATCTGGCAGAGATACTTATTTTCAGTTTTCATCTTACGCATGCCACAACTACTGAATTGACTATATTGTTGGAAGAACAATGGGTCAAGTCCAGACCTGGTGGATCCTATCTGATGGGAAAGCATGCATTCATTTTAACAAAAAACATGGAGCTGAAATCAGAGGCAAGTTATCCCCACTCCCTTCTTAGAGGAACTAAGCCATTCCCTTCTTCATGACAACTTCTAATGCACAACCAGCTCCAGGAGCACAAGCATTGTCACTGAGGAGGAAAACACACACAGCAACCTGCCAGAATGAGAGGAGCGAGAATACTTGTATTCAATGCAATTACACACATATACAGACAAAAAATGGCAAGTGGAAAGAAATAAGAATTCTTCCTCAGCCTGGAAAAGGCTACACTGCATTTTTCTTCTTTTTTTTTTTTCTTTTTTTTTAAACAAAAATAACTAATTCCCAGTTACAACCATTCTCTACTGTGAAAGCAAACAGCATGGTTAACTTCAGATTTTGTTACAAATGTTGTGATATTTGATGTCTCCAATCCTCCTTCTTAGAGCCCCTTAATTACAAGGCATGCTCTTCTTCGCTTTAGAACAACTGCAACAACTTTCTAACACTCGTGGCCACAGGAGTGACCTCAGAAACAGCTCCCAGGGTGACAATAGTCCTCTGACAGCAGTCAGGTTCCAATTGTTGGAACAAACAGCCCTCCAGACCAGAGTCTCCAAATGAGTATCCTGTTTACAATGCTGGAAAATAATGCAGTCTGATAAAATGAAAGATGAAAGCAGCGTGTCAACAGCAACAGTTCACCAAGCAATGCGTGCTGATAAGTGCCAGCTGCACAACAGGGCATGGCCACATCTAGTATCAACCACTATGACCAGGGAGTTTTGGGTAATCTATGCCAGGGATCATAGAATCTGGAGTCATCCCAATGATTCTACTGCAAATGTATGGGAAAGTAAGGCTAAATTTTTTACATGACAGTTGGTTTTACTTAAAAGAACTTTTAATTACTTTGAGATTTCTCTTTTTAAAACCTGCCTTTTCACCTCTTCCTCCCCTACTTGGACAAAAGAGCAATGAGAGATTAAGGCACCACTGAAAAAGAAAAAAGTCTTCGAATTTCTTATACAGACTGAATTGTCAAGGCCAGCATACCAGGGAAAGCATTTGTTTGCATATCAGCTCTGAAGGTGCAATAGACTAGAGCATAGAAAACATGGTTCTGCCTTATGTTCACAACCATTTCCAACACATTTTTATAGTCACCTAAAAGACAATTTACAATCTCTGATCCTATACGCAGACTGCTGAAGTAGTCAGCATGACTGAGCATTAGAAAATGTGATGGTATAAAGCAGACATTTCAATTCATTCTACAAGCGGTTAAAGAGAGACTTCTGAGAAGTTTCTTCATATAATGAGATTTTAATTTTCTATCAGGTGATTCTAAATTCTGTTTCTGCATCTCTATCATGTAAATCATGCTAACTACACTAAAATTAAAAAAAAAATTCTTTGAAATTTTGATTCCCACGTCTAGATTAACATTTCTTGACCTCCCAAAACAAAATTATTAATGTGCTCTTGCTAAACATCTCCCATAAATACAGCTACCTTGGGATACAAAGTGCTTCCAGAATAATGTAGGGTGGGATTTTTCAGTTCATTGTTTTCCTCTCTTCTAAATGTCAGACTCTCACAACGGCCTACTATGAAAAGAAACCAGCAATAATATTTCCTCGTGGCTGAAGATGCAGTGGGCAATGTTGGCCACAAAGAGACACATACAGGACACACATAAACCAAACTCCGTGGCAGGGTTCTCATCAAAACCTTATCATACTTCAATGCTTCATGGTGGTAAGGCACAACATATAGATACCAAAGAACAAGAATTCATTAAATAGTTTCAGGAATTTTTAAGGCAGTAGAAAATTTAGAGAAAATCCTCTAATTTTGGTCAAACTAAAGTAGCTCAGCTGAATAAGCATTCTTGTAAAATTGGAATGGGTCTCCTTTCATAGGCAGCAATACTCCCCTTAGTTTTGTTTCCAAGGAAAGGGTGCCAATTTATTATTTTTAAAAAGAAATTGCATATTCTGTAGCTGTTCCTCAATTAAGAATACATGTTCTGATACATAATTACCCTGTTAGAAATACACAGATTTTCACTAGTTAAAATGTGATTTTCGTCTTTTGCCAGCACTTAGATCCTTTACTAAACAGAAGAGTCTATTTCCAAACTTTGTACTACATTAGGTCTTGGCAGAATCTGACCAAGATAATTCACATTATTTGTCTTTCGGTAAACTAGAAAGCGAGTTTCAGAATTCCTACACACCCTACAGGACTTTTTCTCCTTGAGGAATCACATCTTTTCGCCTATTTGTCTCCAACTTATCATCACTTTTTTTGAATTCCTGATGGCAGGTTGTGGCACTGCAGAGAATTCCTAGTTTTATCTGCTGTGACACTATATTTTAAGTTTCCTTGCCTGTATCTCCAACAATGGCTAGCATCTTAGAAGATTGTCACTAAGTCAAACAGGCAGCGTTACACCACTCTCTGATCAGAAAATTTCCACCACATTCTAAACTCATCTCTTCTCAGGCACAGTCTCAATATGCTATCAGAGCATTAATATTTATACCCTCATGTTTCATCCTATTCTGATTGTATAAACATTCACATAGTTACATATCCTTTACCTTATCAATTATTGAAGAAAGTCTGTATCACTGCCCCCCTCATAATCCTTGTTTTTTTCCAGTCCCATGTCACTTGAAATGGTAATCAGTGAGGATGTCCTGTGCTCCTTTGGGTCATCACTAAATATCTAATCTAGTGTAGAGCAGAAAGGAAACAGACACAGGCAGCAGTAAAATTTTATCATACAACAAAAAATTAAAAATTTCACAGAACATGTCATATAGATACAAGTACACACATTTTCTGAATATTTATTATTGCATGTTGGTAGAACAGTAGCACTGATATAGGAAATGTGAAAATGAGTGTCTGGAGTTCTGATTTAGGAGTTTTTATTAATAAATTTTACTTTTCTTTCCTGGTCCTCTTTGCACAGGAAGACATTTTACATACACAATAAATTAATTAGACATGTAAAAGGCATTTCAGGCTGGCCAATTCAACTGCTTTGAGAAGTATTCCACCAGATTTCCAGACAATTAACAGCTGTAACATCTGGAAATCTCAGACAAATGGCCACCAACCATGCAAAAATTGACTCCATATCACACAAGCCTCTGTTGCATCCCAGGAGTTCAGAGGCACAAACATCACAGGAGGCACTCAAGTCTCCTGGCATGCATGCACAGGACACAATGGAGGAGCTGCACGAGTATGGATCATGTACACATACACATCCATGTGTTCATATCTCTGTGATTGGATTTGCTGTTCTGAGGAGGACTGGAAGTTTTGATATGGTGACCACTTCACTGCTGAGATTTATGACATCATTCAGACTGTATCTTTCTACCCTCTAGGATAGGAAGCACCACACCAGCAGCACTCACCGCAGCAGCAGGAGGAGCAGTGATCTTTTGGTGGTGTCAAAGACCAAATCTAAGGGACTCAAAACCAAAAACTCAATCTGTTTCTGTCCTTTCTTCCATTGGTGTAGAGGTCTTATATCCTCTAAGACATCAGGAAGCAAGCAAATATAATTTATATCCAGCTGCCTTAACCATTGAAAGAATAAGTCTGAGGGATGACACAAAATTCCAGTATTTTCTCAGATGTCTTCAGTACCCTGGCTGATGTTTTCAAACCCTGATGGCCCAGAACTGAGGTCCTAAAATTCCTGTGCACACTGCCTCATCCAAGTGCTGAATACCCAAAATGTTGTTGCATAATGGTGCCTTTCCCAGTCAGTAATTAAGTGCATAAGAGTCTCCCCGGTACAGAGCTTAGAGAGCTGGCTACTGGCTTTTGTGCTATAGCATTCCCTGACTCCTGTGCCTTTGCCTTCAGATTGCTCCTGATACTGCACAAGAACAATGTCCAAGTCCTCAGCAACTTGCTGTCTTAGAAGGAACAGCAATCCTACAACTGATCAGTCTGCCAAAAAAAAAAAACCCAAAACAAAACAAAAAACCCCACCAAACCAAAAGTCACATCTCTGATTAAAAGGGCTTTCCACTTCAAGGATTATTCCACAATTCAGTTCAGCTGACAAATGCAGAGAGGAGGATTTCTCAACTGTGCATTTTCCAGTAAGAGATGACCCTCCCATATTGTTAGGAGAACTGGGAAAAGAGAAACAAGCCGCTGAAAAGGATCCAACTTAGAGGGAAGGTACCATCAGCTCTGGGAAAAGCTATCACTTGCCTATTAAGAAGAGAGAGCATCACACAGGATCAGTTCCCAACATTCCCAGAGTCAGCGTGCAGGGGCTGAGCGTGCCTGGTGACATACAGAAAAAGTATAACCTCTTTGCACTTACAGCCCCATGGGAACATTTCCTTGTACCACACCTGAAATTGCAGATAATTAAATGGGGGGGAAAGAGCGTCTTTGATGCCAAAGTTGCAGTGCATTTACACCACAGAACACAATGCAACTGAGTGGTGCCAGAGAAGACACAAAGGCTGCATGAGATTCTATAAATGTAAAGAGAAAAACATACAGGCATGTGCAGAGTTCTGTCCATATCCTGACCCAAGCATTCCACCACCCTGTTTATCCAATTACCATTTCATTTAGCTGAGCAGTGCTTAACTGAAATTCTTCAAGGTTACGGCCCCAGGAAGAGTCGCTTTTCCCTGTCAATTCTTTGATTGACTTTACCTCCATCTGTCCAAATACCCTGGAAGCCCCCAAACCATTTGGAATAAGTAAACTTGTGCTGAATTTTCTGTCTTTCTCATTCATTCACTACTTAAGCAGGGAAAAAGCCCCTAACCTTTGCTTGTTCAGCTAGCTTAATATTGAAGGTAGGCAGTGATGTCCTTCTTCCATGAATATGTTAAAAATTAATCCAATTTGCATGGGAACATATAAGCAGCAAATATTTATTCATGATTGGGAGGGAGCTGATCCAAATATGTTTACTAAAGGTAGACACTAAAAAAAAACAGCGTAAACATTGATCACCATAACTTTCCTACAATTAGCTACCAGGTATAATTAACTTGTGCTTGCAGTCATATTAAATTACTAACAAGCATAACATGTTTGAAATAAAGAAATAATTCAAATAAAATGCAATTAGGGAGATCCAGTTATTTCAGTCTGGGCAAAGTGACCCTCACTCTAATAGCCCAATAGTTAATGAAGCTGACTTTAAAAGAATTCCTTTTTCTACCCATGAACGTTATCTTTGTCTTTTCCTAAACTTCATACCAAAGCTTCAAAATCTAATTAAATATGCTACACAAGCTGGAGGAGTAAAAAGCAAGAGATATGTCAGCAATGGAAATGGCAGCCTTCTTGTAAGTAAGTCCGCCAAATAAGGGAGTCATATGTGGAGCTGTTGTTAAACTGAAGCAGAAGGAGATAAACACATAGGCATGTATTTTTACATACTTTCAGCTGAGTATTGTGAAAGGTTGTGTTCCTTAGCGGAAACCATTCCTACCCTGACTAAGGATAAGACTTCAAGGGAGAGGTAAAATTGCCAGAATGTTTTTTTTTACTAGAAGACTGATCTCTAGCACAGAGAATCTTCACTTCTAAGAAAGATCCTTGGGTTTCTTTGAAAAAAAGACTCCTGGCTGTGGGCTTAGACTGTGTTTGATCAAAAACAGCTCAGGAGAATCAGTCAAAGTCAGCATCTCACCGTCCTGATGCTTTTCTGCTCAAGGCTGCTAAGAAGAGGATTGCCATGAACAGGGAGCATAGGAACATTGCTATGAAAGCCTGTGCCACTTCCACAGCAACTTTGAGCATGTGTGCATAAATGAATCGCAAGCATTTTAGAAGCAACTGAGGACCTGGACAAATTCATGCATCATTAATTAGTCCTTCTTTAGTTTGTTGCTGTTCCTCTGATGGAGATTTATAGCCTCCCCATCAGAGCCATGAGAGTGGACTGTACGATTGTTCCTCATCTACTTCTCAAGCAAAGCTGGTTCTTTGATGGACAGCAAAGTTGGTGTGAGCTAACCTCAGAAACTTGTCACCAAGGGAGATGAGAAGCATTAATCTGATCTGATAGGACCTCTTTCCACTGACCACCAAATCAGGTTTAGGCAGCCTACAGGCATGCAAATCTTGGTGTGTGAGTAGGACCAAAGATTAAAAAAATGAGAGCTTAAGAAAAAAAGAAACAAAATCTCACTAGTTTTTATTCTCATCTGGTACCCTGTTACCAAAATATTTAAGCACCTAATTAGTTTCTGCAATTCATTCTGTCTGTGCAGAGGTAAAAAGATGAGAGGATTTCATCATGGCTGCACTCCTGAATCAGCAGCTGACTTAGATATTGGTAGTTTGGTTGTGAGAAAGAAGAATATAATAACAATAAAAGAGCACTCCTGCAGTTAAAAGATACAGCAATACTTTTCTTACTACTTCTGCCCTGTTTTAGCAGAGCAGAACCTTGTACATATTTTGTAGATAAGTGAGACTCATGTAATGGAGAGGGGATGCCTTTTGCAGTCTCAGAAAAAACAGCTTCAGAACCAACCAAGGCAGAGATGGATGTATAAATACACTTGGGAAGCAGGCAAAATTATAGTCTACTCAAGCAGCTCTGCTCCCTGCTATCCCCCATTCCTGAAATGAGCAGTTGAGCTTCCTGAAACATCAATGTGTTTCTGAACAGAAACTGAGGGAATAAGTCCCAAAAGAAAAACTCCTTTAGCCTATAGGAGCAAAAGCATGAGTAGCCAAAGCATAGCATATTCATAGGATATTCAGAAGATTTTTCCCAAGCTGGGGCAAGACTTTCTTTATTAGCTGCTGACCAGGGCCTTTCTAGACCTTAAATGAGCTTCACTCTTTCCATTAGTCACTACTAGGCTTTTGCTCCTCCTTTTAAGGGTTCTTCCCATGCATACAATCTCTTCCTAGCCAAATACACCAATAAAAATACTTCTATTAAATTACATTAATTTAATAGAGATCTAAGAAATGCTACCTGTCAAAACCCAATTTAATTGTTAAAAAACAGGTGTTCATTTGCTCCGTTAGGTTGCAGTGGGTTATGGTCTATCTTATTGTCCCTTCTGGGTCTAGCTTTTTTCCATTTGGGTTGCAAATACTGTGAACTGCCTTTCCTAAACATCAATTAAGCAATAAGGAATGGTTAAAAAAAGACCCAAAACTAACAAATTCACCCAGAACCCCCCAATCAAATAGAACATTTGAATTTTCCATAGTTCCTAGCAAAGAACACCACTGTGCCATTATACAGACCGTATATAAATCCATGGTTTTCTCACACTTTACATGTCCTGTGTTGTGCTATCCCTGCAGTGCAAAACAACAGGTTTCACAGCTCAGGCAAGGGTAACAAGGATGAGCCCAAGTGAGGAACCAGGGTGACATTTACCTTGGGGTCATTGGGAAAGAAACTGGATCTTCAGGGCCTCTGTAATGGTTTTCTGAGTTTGCTTGCCTTTGACAAAGAGCATGAAAATGCAGGTAGGTAATAGTATCTAGTCAAGCATCACAGGTTTACTGTGTCTTGCAGAGAAGCCTTCAGTGGGCATTTCCCCATCTGTCCCCAAAGCCACAGAGATGTGCATAATGCACTCAGCCTAAGCACACAGGCAGCCTGCAGGAGAAAGTTAGAAGGTCCTAACACCCCATACCTGACCTGTGATTTCACCTGTGAGTCGAGTGGTGAGAAGTTATTGAGCAGCAGGGAGATTCAGCCTTCCCTTTCCTTAAAAATATTGAATAAAGTAGCCTGTCTACATTGAAAGACAAGTTCAGTAAATGCATTGGAGAGGTTTGGGGTATTTTCCTGGTGGTGCAGTTGTCCTTAGTGGGAATTTTTTTCCAGCATTTCAATTTTCACAGAAATGGGCATGTGGCCAGTCAGGAAAGAGAGGGAGCCCACAGGAGAAAGCCAGAAGGTCCTTTACAAAGTAATGGCCTCTTTTTTTCCTGTTTTCCAATAAAGAACAATTATATAGTCTCATCTTGTTAATATTAGCTTTAGAATAAATACTTAATACTACACTTGGTTTGTATAGTACTGTTCACAAACCTTCATTGCATTTTAGATAGACAGATAGATTCACATGCACACATAGAGACACAATTTTGCTGCAAAATCATCTTCCAGGATTCCCACTAGTGAGAAAGCATTACAGCCACCATTGTATGCAACTGAAAGGACAGCTAAGCAGGCTGAGACTTGTCAGCCTGGAGGAGAGACAACCTGAACAGGTAACACATGATGGAGGTTGGCAAATTAAAGAGTGTCTTCGAAAAGATGGATAAAAATTGACTGTACACTGTGTCTTCCAGCACAAAAGCTAAGGGACACAACATGAAATGTGCAAGAGCAAGGCTCTGGAAAAATAAGAGGACAGTTCTGTTTGCTGCAGAACTCTTTGCAAAAGCATATTGTGGATGGAAAAAGCTTGCATGGTCTGAGAGGGAATCTGTACCAGAAACTTGAAGAAACTGATATTTAGGGTTACTAAAGAGTAAAAACCCACACATTAGGTTTATGAAATATTGGGAGTTTGGAGCATACTCGGAGAACGTGTATTTCTTTCCCCGCTTTTATTCTTCCCTGCGCATCTGCTTGTAACCACCTGGATAGAGGCCCCAATAAAACCTGAGACAGAACCAGGACAGCTGTTCTTAAACTCATGAAATTTTCTATCTTTTTAAGATGACCTATATTGAGTTTCTGTGCATGCACTGTCCTAACAACTAGTCACAGAGCAGTCAGTAGATGAGCACAATTTTTAACTCAGACCTCCAGAGCCTAGAACTAATGTTTTAACCACACCAGAGTTTTCCTCTATGATACAGAGCACACTGCTGTACCAAGTCTTTTTCTGGAGGACAAAGTATCCTGAGATGTGGTTCGCAGATCCGACAATTCACAGATTTACAGTACATTAACTATGGTCATGGGAAAATTTTGGGTTTTTCTTCTATAAAGAGGGTCTTGTGTAATATGTAAATGCCACAAGGGATTAGCACAAGAAATTATTTTTGCAGCGTGTGAAAGTGTGTTGTGCCAATTCTCAGAAGGTCCGGCTCCAGCCAAGCCTCATGACAGACCCAGAGGCAAGTGCACAGCCCTCAATGCGATTACCCATTAAAGATGGGCAGAACTAGCTGAGAAGTCAGAAACACAGGCGAAACTAGTAATTTGCAATAGTTTCATTGCCCAATCTATCTGAACTAGCTCTGACAGAAAATAGTTCAAACAGAAAATCCCCCCTTTTTTTGTAATATAATATTTTACAGATATTCCATCCTTATAGAAAATTAAAATGAGAAGAAAGCTCATGCACTTCAAAAAACCTGAACTCAACATTTTCCTGATCATGTTACATAAGATTCTATATGAAGACAACAACATTTTTCAGATTGAAATAATGAAAGTTAGAGGAAGTTAGCAGTTTATGAATAGCTTTTAAAAAGTGTGCACAACACTAACGCAGATATGTGAAATTGTGGAGGCTTTCTGAGACTGTGTGTAATGTGATAATTTTACCATGTTTGTCAAAATAAAAACTAATACCTTTTTCTAAAAGTATAGGCTTACCTGATGCATCCATTGTGCAAATAACTTTCTCTTAATATCTTGTAATGAGTTAGTTCTCATTGTTCTGGAAAGAACCATCTAATATATGGTCACATAAAAACCATGAGGTCTTTACAAATACAATTTTAAGCTTGGTATGTGTTCTGCACTTTATACAGGGAAGTAATGTAAAGGGACTAGAAGATGCATCCAGGTTAGGAATGAGCCTATTATTATCTATGCACAAATATAGCAGGGTAAACTCAGAATATTTGCAAAGTTCGGGTTCGTTTTTGTCAAAACGTGGAAAGCAATGGCCTAGAGTAGACTGAGAAATTATGTGAAGCAGGATCATCCTTCTTTATTTGCTAGAACAAAGCATTTTAAATACTGGCTTAAAGGAGTCCCAGGTTGCCTATTAATTTTCAAAACAATGATTTAGCAGTTCTCCAAATTTAATCACCTGCTATCTGTTCATATTTATAAATTGTGTACTCCAGCTATAAAATGGTGTCCTATGGATCAGACATCTCCATCTCCCAAATGAAAAAACCCCAACCAGAAGAATGAGTTCTTTTGCACATCTGAAGTTACCAATTCATGCTAAAGGCTCCAAATAATTATGAAAGAGACTGGAAAGTCCAGCAGACCACAAATGGCATAAAAGGATCTTGCAGGATTAGACACGGTTTAAATAATATTGTTGAAAACATACAGTAGAGTTTAAATAAAAAGCAAACTGTAATGTGCATAAAAACTTGAACAGGAAGCAGATTGAAAAACAACTACAAGCGAGGAGGGAAATGAACAAGTCTATCTGATCTTTCCAGCTGACTTAAATGCGAACACTAAAAAAAAAAAAAAAAAAAAAAAAAAAAAAAAAAAAAAAAAGTGACAACTAATTTGTGATGTAAAATTATTCCTGGTTTAATTAAATTAAAATAAATGAATGTGATTAATTATCTAGGTTGGGAAATGTGTTTACCCAGACAGAATTCTTCTCTCAGACCCATTGAGGGGAGGCAGGTAGATCAGAATGACCTAAATTTCATTCAATGTTGGAAATTATGGGTTAGATTTTCAAAGCTGTCCAAAAGGTTTCAGCTACATCCCACATTCCTGGATTGTTGGCTACACCCTCTGGAGTATTACAGTGACTTTTCTCCTACCCATAGCACTTTTTTCTGCTGCAATACATCAGGCAAAGTCCATAGGATGGAATTTTAATTGGGTTGTCTACTTTTCTTGTAAACATAAAATACTTTTTTGCATTGTAAGGTGTGAGTTGGAAGTTACTCTTATGTTACTGCCCACCATACTGATTCTGTCCTAGGCATCCTTCTGAAAGTTTATGAAATGGGAGCAGGACAGCTTTCATTTCTCCTGGGTATATTCTCTACCCTGTATTAAAAATTCTAATACAGAGCTGCTGCTCTACTTATGGAAGAATAGCATTTCTGCTATATTAAACAAAGACAGCAGACTTTCCAAGATTTTTTTTTTACATAATCTCCTGGCCTGCCAAGTGGCCCAGCACATGGTGTATACAGATGCACTAGAAGAGAGACAACTTTCATACCATAAATTCCTTTGCTACTCTTCTGCTGTGAATGACAACAAAATTTTCCACTCACTTCAGTGGCAATGATTCCAGCCTTATCAAAGATTGCCAGTCTAGTTATCCAGGCTCAACAGCAGTTTGCATTTTAGAATAATTTTTTGACCCTCTTTTCCACTCCCCAACTGCCTTTTTTTTTTTTTTTTTAAGAAGCAATTTGCTTTCTACCATTTGCTTTCTCAGCAGGGCTGTTATCAGCACTAGTCACTAACAGAGAACAGCTGGTATGGGAGAGGAAAAAGTCAGATCCTTAAGAACATAACCATGGATTTAAACATGTGAGCCTGCACTGTAAATTGTTTTGTTATGCAATTTGTATCAAACTCACTCTATAAGTTAGGGACATATCCTGCAGCATGTAAAGTTCATAGAAACAGTCGACTAAGACCAAGAAGCACACATTTTGTACTGATAAAGCAAACGAAGAGACCATTTGTTGCAGAGCTGCCTTTGTAATTCTGAGAACTGGTCCTGCGTTCTGAAGTGGATAAAGTTGTTTGCAGAAGAAAAAAAAAAAAAAAAAAAAAAAAAAAAAAAAAAAAAAAAAAAAAAAAAAAAAAAAAAAAAAAAAAAAAAAAAAAAAAAAAAAAAAAAAAAAAAAAAAAAAAAAAAAAAAAAAAAAAAAAAAGATGAGACTCACAGCTGGAGGAAACACAGGTGTCAAAGTCTGTTGTTACTGCTTTTGTTGTGGCTCCAAACAGGCAACCATACTCGATATGCAAGAATGACAAAAAAAGAGAGAATCGAGCAAGTTCAGCCCAGGACTAAATGAGTGCAGCACCCAGGTGGGTCATATTTTCCTCTAGATAATCTTTTCCATAATTAAATCTTTCCTAGTGAAGATAACCAGACAGAGCAATGCAAGGGAAAGACCTGGGCTGCTGTGTTCATGATGTCTTCAGCAGCAGCTTCAGCACTGGCTTAAGCAGGAATTGGATTTATGCTGGAGCTGCTGGAGCTGAATTTGGCTCACTGCATTTTTAAACCCTTCTACTGGTTAAGCTTCTGGGTATTACCTTGTTGGCTTTCTCTAACATATTCAGCAGCAAAGTTTCAAATTGAAGGCACTAATCTAAAAGGGGAGCTTGCTGAAATCACTACCTAAAAATCAGCTTGTCCCCCTTACAAACCACTTGATACATTTATTGATTTTTCCTTTTGGTCCAAACCTGAACTGACTAGCAGACTTTGGCAGCTGCCTCTGCTCCTTCCTATTAAAAAGCTCAGACACGACATTGATTTTAGAGGAGAAAGTGTCAGGGAATCAGATTCTGCACTGGCATTCCAATGGTTTAACTGAAGATGAACACTTTGTTCAACTCTTGCCCCTTTCCCCGGGGTGGCCAGCATTGCTTCAAATGCCTGCTGACTTAAATGGAGACAGCTGCAGGACACAGACTCATGTATCACAAGCTGCGTGCAACAGGAGATAGCTGAAGGGCAGAACTTCAAAGCCACTCGCTGTAACCACCCAGACTGCACAGAGCTGCTGCCACTGCCAGCTGGTAGCTCCAAGCTCAAACGTGGAGACGTGGCCTTGCAAGCAACTGGACATTTGCCATATCTTGGAGGTGCTGTATATCCAGCCCAGAGGGGCCGGAAGACAGCAGTGAGGAGAGTGCTGATTGCATCAATATTTTTGCGGGGGGCTAGTTAGGCTTCTCCAAAAAGTGATAGCAGTATAGCACTGTGTGGGTTTTCCCCCTCTTTCAAGGAAAAGACTGCAATTAAGGTGAGGAATAATTGATATTATTTTATCTTGCTTCCTCCAGCATACCACTTTCAAACACTTTAAAACTTGTGTGGAATATAAACAACCCGAATAAAAATTATTTCTTGGTACTTGAAGAGTATCTCGCAATTCTTCCAATTCTTCACAGGAAATTATCCACATCCTGATCAGCTTCAAAAGCCTCAGGCAGTATTAGCTGGGAAAGACATAGTGGCCTCTAACACTAATTTGGATGCATAACTTATTTTCAGACTCGTGCAAGAGAATCTAGTGTAGAAGACAATTCAATGAATTCAGCTGAGACAGTCTTTCAACCTACAGATGTGTGAGCATAGAGGACCTATGCCTTATTTCTGCTGCCATTATCTGACACAGTGTTGGCTGAACCACTCAGTGTGACTACGGTCTGGACTCAATGGGTCAACTTTGGACACACCAAAACTTTGAGCCACGCACTAATGACTTCAGAAAGCAATAGAGTTAGTGGCACCAATCCACCATTTCAACCAAACGCAGGGATGGAAGAAAAGATTAAGTAAACTTGGTGCTTTCTTCCCCATCTCATTCACGTTAGAACAGACTCACTAATTTAAATTAGATCTAAGAGGGACTCTGGCAGCAAGAAAGAAAGGCATTGTAGATTACTGGTTGTATGGTGGCAGTGCTGAGAAAGCACAGTATAACCATGCTCAGAAGATGCCTTCACAGGGCTTACCAGATCTCTTTCCGTGTTTTAATTGTTGTGTCCCATGGGCCTCATGTTGGCTGTTCGGGAGATTAGAGTATGAAAAACTTCTTTAATTGTTGAGAGCACCTCACACCTCGAGCCACAGAAGGGCACTACACAACAGTAAGAGACAAAGAAAGCCATGCAAAGATTTCCCAGGACAAGGCAAGTTACTGGATAAGAAAATACCCTTGTGCTGCTTCTTTTGCCTTTTTAAAGAAGTTTCCAACTGTCAACTGTCTGTCAAATTCCACAAGGATTGAAACAAGCTCGTAACTCTACCACTACCACAACGCTTGAGGGAAGACACAACTTAAAACTTTACTACAATGAAGAATATCCATCTACCAGTATTGGTCACCAACCAGTACACCAGTAGGTTCTGATTCACAGTGTGAACAGCAGAAATTTGAGAGCATAACAGAAATTTTGATGAGTGCTTACTTATTTCCAGTTCACCAACCACACAATGATGGATAATAAAACAATGACTTTTATACCTGCAAATATTTTTCTGTCTCTAAATTTCCCTTTCCTTCAACCAGTTAGGTAGCTGAAAAACCCTTTTGGCCCCAGAAATGCAGTACTATAACACAGGATTTTTTTTTTTTTTTTTGAAGTAAGCATTAGAGCCCCACATTTCAGAGAGTAAATTATAAGAAAAAGATGTAACTTTTGACCGTGATTCTAAGGACCTTATGATTTGGAACAATTGGAGCCGGTCACACTGCAAAGCTGATGTAAGTATGTACCATACTGTATTCTGTCCTCAGGCAGCTGTATCAGTAGGGAGGCATGGTACAGCTTTTATTTATTCTAATCTCCTTTGTTGTTTTCTGTAGCCCAGAGATCATTAAGAAAGAAGTTTTTCAGATACAGAAAAACATAACCCAAATTTTTAATGACCTTTCTATCTCAGTTCCTTCCTGCATACAGAGTTAATTATTTTTCAGTAGCATTTTCTTTTCTTCTTTCTGGTCAGTAAAGAAAACCTAAGAGCTACTAATAGATGGTGAATACTACTCTCAATATTCTGGCACCTTGGGAGAAGACATACTATGTATCCAAGCTTCTTCTACTCTTAGCCTTTGAAAGTTTTGAAAACAATGGAATAGATGTGGCATTTCCTCTAAAATAAGACTTTTCCTGTCTGAATTTGGATTCCAAATCAAGGCAGGAAGACCAGAAAGCAACTATTCCTGGGATTTCCAAGCTGCACCTGGCTATATTTCTCCTTTAGCATTCATTCCATACAGACAAATGAAGAGGACAGAACATGAGACAGAGGAGGCTCTTTCAGTGCACAAGGGGAATTTTGGACGTGTTTGGGGGAATAAAAGTCAGAAGCATTATAACTCTGTCAATAATGCATTATACTTGAAAGGGTCTGGGTATATCTATCACTTTGCAAGTTACAGTCTCCCTTCTAGGGGAGTTTCTGAATATAAAACCCTTACCTGATTTGATGGACCTGTGCTTTCAAGCCAGTCAGCACCTGCTCTCAAACTTGATATACTCTCAAACTGTTTTAAGTGAAGCCAAAGGATCAAAACTTAATTAGCAGTGAAATACTTCTTATACTGATCGGTTTGCACCAGATCTCCTGAGGGACATAGATTTGTCTCTATCTGGAATCCCCGCCCTACTCTCAGCTGCTCCTTAGGAGGTTTGAGTTTTGTCATTTGGCAGACGCTTACCTGCCGCACTGCTGCGACGGAAGAGTGCTTTTGGCAGTAGAGGCTGCGTGGCCCTGGGAGCAGGAGAGGCAAGTTGTAGCAGCTTCGCCTCTTATGAGCACTCTGGCTCTGCCAAACCAAACAAGACAAGGTGACATGCTCTTCTTGCTGTGCCTCAGTAGACAGACTCATGAGTTATTTGTTGGTCCTATGAAAAGGGATTTTTTTTTTTCTTTTTCCTGCAGGGATAACAGTCATCCAGGTGTAACACATTGATTAAAAGGCTCTCCTTCTCCTAAAGCCACAGTAGTGAGAATCACACCTCCGCTTGGGAAAAGGGCTTTGCTTCCAATGGAAGCATAAAGGTGAAGCCATTATAAGTGGGATTTTCACAGGTGGTGTCAGATGCCCAGTTCAGTCTCTCATGAAGCCTTAGCAAATGCTTTAGCACCTCAGCCAGTAAAAAGGTACAGTGAACTGTTATAAAGGAATGCCACCAGCAAGATGGTATTATTCAGGTAATAAGGGTCTTAACACCTCTGTTGAACAGAGTCTGTTACTAAGAGAAAGAAGAAAAACTCCGTCACAGTCTAGAACAGCTGGGCCCTGATGGCTTGCTCACTTGCTTGTGGCAACGACTGGTTTTTTTGGTCACTTAGATAACACAAAGCTAACCTTGTCATTCCCTTAATTTTTGCAAATCCGTGAACACATCTGTCTAAATATCCATGACCTAGAGGGGGAAAATAATATATTTAAAATACAAAATGGGTGCCAAATCTAACTCATCAGTCTCTGCTGGGATTCCTGAGAGTCTTGGGAGGTGAGACCTCAAGCAGTTTATTTTGGCATCACTCTCAGTTAAGGAATCTTTTGATGGCAGTGACTCTGGAAGGGTCTTATGCTTTGGAAGAAATAGGGTAAGCATTAATATGAGAGCAGAATAAAGTCTTACAGTGAAAAAGCAGGGAAGAAGTGATAAAATTGATCTGGCTTCCGATGTTTTTCATTCAGGGAGAGTAAGAAGGCAAGAAAAGGAATAAAACACAGTTTAAAGTTGTGAGAAAGTCCTTTTCATCTAGATAATCCTTTTGACCGCACAGAATTGCTCTTCCCACAATTTAAGTGTTTAGTTCCTCCTTCTCTTCAGATGGAAGGAAAGTTTCATAATCTATTGGTACTATCTATGAGATATTTCTCTTTGATTAAAAACATTTCCATTGCTAATACCACGCTATTTGCACCGCCTCTTGTAGCTGTGCCCCAAGATTCAGCCCCAAACACAAGAGAAAAGGGAAATAAATAAAAATGTCCTCCTGTAAATGGAAAGCTCATTTACCTTTTGTCTACTATATTCATTTTATAGTTCCGCTGTTTTTTCATATACTATCTGATCTGACAAGAAGGCTACAGTCTTACTGAAGTTCAGTTTTCCTTTCTTAAGCATACAACCAACCAAGCAATCAAGGTAACTCTTAGTTATTATTTTTTTCAAGTTGAAGTTGGGACTAGGATGTCAAAAAAGAAACTGGGCAAAAGGTTTTTTCAGCTAACTGTGTTTTCTTATCTTCCCACAGTTATTTTTAATGAGGCCAATATTTTTAGCTTTGTCTGAGGAAAATAGAAGAGAGAGAGAGAGAGAGAAAACAAAGATGTTGCTAGATTTGTAAGTCTGCCAGAGTAGCTGTAGAGCTGTCACTCAGGCACTAGGCTGAGCTGGGTCCCATCTCTCCTTTGCCTGGACAGTGTATGTGCAGACAACCACAGTCTCTCCTGCTCAATCTGTATATTTTACACAAAATAAAACCCTGTTTAGGGCTGAGTGCACAAAACAACTTCATCACTAAATGGTCAGATGAGTCGCGGGGAAGCAGAAAAGGGTTGTGGTCCCTGCTCCACAAGAGATTTACGCACTTAAGTAGTTGGTGTAACGCAGCCTGGAGCACAGATCTCATTTCTCCCAGGTGAGTGCACTAAGCCTCAAAATTATTCTCTCCGTGGCCTCCAAAATATTTCAAGTATTTTCCCAATAAAAATAGAGCAATAAGACAGTTAAGAACTTCTCCCTCCTCCATCTAAATAGTGCCCTAATATCTGAGTGATATCGATTCAAATGTCCTCAAGGTGAGGAAAGAATGTAATCCTGGCCTCCCACATGCAAATAAGGGCCCTAATCGTTGAGTTCTTGGATGAAAGGGATTGCATCTACTTTGCTATTTCCTCTACTTAAAAGGGCCAAAAAACAATGTTACACTTGACACTGAGTATTTTGTACTGAATAGGAAAAATCAATTCACATCCTAGCTGAAAAAAAAAAAATTACTCTGCTGAAGTAAAACTTTTGTTAAAACTTTCAGTTAAAACAGAATTTCCTCTCTGTTTTTTCTACATTTAATTGCCAACCCAAGCAGTAATATCAGTGATTCACATAGGCATAGACCAATCTTTGTTAATCAATGAGATGATTTAACTAAAACCCTCTGTAAACAATCTGTTTGAAAAGCTAACACTTTTCTGTGTGGAATATCCAAGTCCTCCTTTCTTAGGGACTTCCGTTTGAACATGGGAATTGGAAGGAAAAAAAAGGCAGTTGTTGACTTGTCTTGTGCAGTCTCAGCTTGTAAGGAATTTTGTTTAATTAAATTTGCTATAAATATGTATATACATGTGCATGTATGCAGTTTGCTGTAAGAGAGAGATCAACTAGGAGACCATCTGCTTTACCTGCTTCCCACTGCCGGAATCAAGTTCTCACTATTGTACAGTCCCCATATGGATTGCTTGCACGTGGGTCACCAGGGAACTGGGTTAAAAACCTGTCCCACCAGCCAACTGGACTTGTACTATTAATTATACACTGTCCAGCACGAAAGTTTCCTTTTTCAAGAGATATGGGTCACCCCTTCACATTTTTGCTCTCATTCTTAGTGTCTGCATTGTGGCCTCTCATCTCATCCTGCTGTCCAGAAACCCTAACTAGGATCTATCTCTTATTCTCTGCTACTGACCCACCCAACAAGGAGTTGAAATCATACAATCTTCTAGGTTGGGAAAGACCTTTAAAACCACTGAGTCTCTTAGCTCCCACTTCTGGATTCACCCACTGGAATGGCATCATCAAAAAGATCATTACTAATTCATAACAAGACCACAGACTCCTATTGTAAATATTGACATTTTCCATTCCATTGGAAATTTTGGACTTGGTTACTGAAAGTTGCTGAAAACGTTCTCAGTTATTAAACCAGGAAAATCAGTACCAGGAGAAACATCTGTGAAATTTTCCTGTTTTATAGTCCTCCTTCTCTTCTAAGAGTAGAGCGAATCTGGAAAGTCTCGAAAAATTTGTGTTCCTTCCCAAAAACAAAGGATAGTTTCTGAAAGAAGACTGGTATTTTTCTTGCTGTTCTTGGATAGCTGAAACTAATGGAGTTACTCAGCACTTAAACAAAACAATTGGTCGTATTTCACAGCCACTATAAAGAAGGAACTCAAGCTTACTGAAAATGGAACTTTTGTCCAAAACTCTTCTGTATTTTAACTGATGAAAAGAGGAACAAAAAATGAAAAAGTCTCCTATCCTTTCAGAATGGTTGAAGCTCCAGGCAGAGACCTAACAGCCCCAGAGGCAGGCCGTCGGGATCCTGAGATGCCAGACTGGCAAGAGCACCGGCAAGCCTTCCTCCCCATTTTTCAGTGAACAAAAGGAGCTCCTGAAAAACCCAGCCAGCCTGTCCTTGTAGCAAAGTATTTATTGAATATCTGGGCTGAATTTTTGAACCATCCTTGCTTCCCAAGTGCCCAGTTTCACGTTCCTTCCACACCCCAACTTCTCGTGGACCAAATAGGATATTATATGGGGCTGGTAGATGCAATTCTGCATGTTACCAGTACCTTTCTATACCACAGAACAGTACAGATGTGGCTCAAGAGGATGCAAGATAGTTCATGCAGAGTATTTTGGAGGCAGAAGAAAATTAGAAAGGTTATTACATGCTTAGTCAATGAATTACATCTTTCCTGTGAGGAACTGTCTTGTATTTGTCTGGACATCTCAGTCAATGTTCAGGCTGTGCTTACCACAATGGGTACATGTGTGTGTACAAGCAGATACTGACCTTTTGCATGTAAACAGAGCTGCAGCCTCTGCCCTGAAGAGCCCACATTCTTTTAGTGCTTTTAACATCCTTCATCACACCTATTGCGTAACTCTCCCTCTTAGCAACCTGCTGACCTCTGCAAACTCACAAGAGCTGACCTGTTTTTTTACATGTGCTTTTTGTGACAATTTGTCAGGACTGTGGCATTAGGCACAGATGAAGACAGCATGCTATGGACCTCAGCAGTGCAAAGACACCAGTGAGCTTTTGGGGTTATCAGAGAGACCTTTGAAACCTGAAGACAAATCTGCCAAGCCAATTTTTTTCAACCATAGCTTCCTATGGCCTATGCTTATTGTCATTTGGGCCCATTCAGCAGCACAACTAAAACACAGATGCAGTAAATCCCACTGCCACCATCTCCATATACAGCACACTTCATTATAACAGAATAAGGGGTTCAGCTCTGCTGGACCAAATCAAGTTGGTCAGTGTTAAGTATCACATTTTAGATTCAAATCCCTGCTAAACCCTCTGCTTACGCTTGTGGTTAACATTATTTTTATATCTGTCTTCAGAAATGAAAGACAGCAGCAGCTCACACATAGCAGCAACAGCATCAGCAGCTTTTAAAGGCCAACTCCATAGATTAAAGGGTGATACACTGAGCACCAAAATCCCACCACCCCAGTGTCTACTGATTAGGTTGGGAGAAAAGCTGAGTGACAAACATGTTTCCAATCTGCCTAGCCGATGCAGTGAAATGGAGCAATCTGGCCTGAAAAGGGATTTAGACTTTTGTTGTGCACAAGAGGAGAAAAAGCTGATTTAAATCCATCGACAATGCCCTCCCTCTTGGTGATCTCAGAGATAAGGAACAGAGTCTGGACACAGTTCATATCCTACCTCTCACCAGGCCCCACACTTCCACTCAAAGACAAAAGCTGGCAGATGAGGGCAAATGATGCTGCCTTGCTATTGAGCTGCCAGCTCACATAAAAACATGTTGTACAATGCATGGAGCCTGCCAGGGGCATTTGATCTAGCAATTTTTAAAGGGAAAGTGAATCGTCATCCCATAGGAAGAGAAATATATGGCTTTTTAGTTCATCAAGACCATAGCTATTAATACATATATAGCACTGCATGTGTAAAAAAGGATCTTTACTGACAGAAAAGCCTTGCTCTAATCTGTTTACAGCCTAAACTAAACAGTCATTTACAGCAGAGAATATCAACATCCTACAGCTGGTACAAGTGGAGCAGGCAAAGAAGAGACAGGGAAAAAGGAAAAAAAAAAAAAAAAGAAGAAAAAAAGGAAAAGGAAATAAGGTTTCTAAGAGAGAGCTATTAGATCCCCTTACAAGGAAAGCAGATCACATGGTTTCCTTTATCCTGGTTATTTAATATATGCCACCCCTGTGCATTTCACTGTGACTGCCATAAGGAGTGAGCCATTACATTCTCTCTTTATCCCTTGTCATAAGAACTGAGAATGAGGTGATAACACATTTTTCTGAAACCTTTCCAGACCCTTGGGAAAAAAAAATATATATATTTTGCCTTGTTTTATCTAAAGAGATGAAAACGTAAAAAAACCCTAAAATTCCAGTTGCCTATAAGTAAATCTGCTCTTTGTTCATATTTAATTATACTCGTTTTTTAAAATAAAAGTAAAATGCAACAGCCATGCAGGGACGCATGTGGGTAGTCAATCCATGCAAAAAAAAGCACAGTCGTGTTTTCTTGTGACAAAAATGCGCCTGACGACAATTGTGAAGAACACCAACAAAATGGTTGCTGGAAAACAGCAGCAGCAACAGCAGCGGCCATCATCTCCATCACTCTACGGATGCCCCTTGTGATAGGCATTAGTGCAGAGCTTCCTCCCTCACAATGATTAAAACAGACTTCAGCAAGCCCTTATTGCCACCATCTTTGGAGAGCAGCATTCAGATGCAGATTGCCTTAAATCCCATCAACCCATTCAGGCGTTCCTACGGGAGTGTGTCTGCCGCTGTGTGTGTGTGTGTTTGCGTGTGTTTAGATGCATTTACACACATACACAATTCTTGCTATGCACACACCTTTTCTCCACCCTCTCTCGCTCAGAGAGAAACAGCTAAAATTGTCAAAGACAGACAAGAAGGCGTATTTTCCAGGCTACTTTGTCAGATGTTCATGTGTGCATCTTATAAATATTTCATACCAAATATTTAACATTATTCCTTCCCCAATCGGATCAGCTTTGAAATGCTCCTCAAAGTGAATTCTCCCCTAACAATGGCTTGACGCAAAAGCCTTTTTTCTCTCTTAAGAAGAGAAGGCTGCACATGGTCTGCTACCATAGCAGCATGAATAGTTCTTATTTAATGGAAAATAAAAGATACTTTACATTAATTCAGTGGGGGATGGAAAGCTGGGCACATGCATACCTTGTGCTTCAAACATGGAGGAGCGTCATACCTTGACCTCCCCTCTCCTGGTCCCATGATTATTACCCAGCTTGCATTAGAACTGTAATGGGAAGTGACAAGTTTATGTAAATGATCCACACAAGGATTTTGCTCTTGTAAAACAGAGCAGTTACTCTGGGCTTTCTAATTATTTCATGCCTCGTGGTTCTGTGATGGGGCAGAGATGACTATTACTTGAAAAGTATATTGTGATTGACAAGCCACTGTCCCCCTGGAACTCATTAAGGCCTGTGCTTTGCAAGAGCGGGCAGAAAACCCTACCAGGCACACACACACACTCACACACACACATCCTCATCCCAGTGCCGGCTGTTCTTTCAGATCATTTGTTGGGATTTTTACACTAATAGAGAAAAAGCATAATCTGCATGTATCTCAAACAAGTACCACCTCCCGGCTACAAATTGACCAATTATCCTCTGCTTTCACGTTTTCACTTTCAAATCTGTAAGATTAGCAACAACATACCTGTCAAAGTTACAGCAGTCTTTGGATTTCAGTGCAATGGGTGGAAAAGCTGGTTGTTTCACAAGACACCATTCAACAGGACAGGGAGGAGAGGGGCTGGGACAGGAGACAAGGGCTACCATAAAAGCTGCCATCAGTGGATTTCTGCTGCTCTGATCTGTGCCAAGTGCCTTCCAGTATGTACGAAGGGCCATCCTGCTGCCACTGCATGACCTGTTTGCTTTTCTTAATTGATTTTTCTGGCCTTCAAACTTGCAAAAAAAAAAAAAAAAATGACAATTCATTTGGTAAAAGTAGAGACCCTGTCTTTCCAAACATACATCACACTCCAACCATGAAGAGAAGAAAAATCCTATTTAGCAGCTGCATTGTTTTCCCATTGTAGAAGTGGTTTTGAATTCTGCTGCTGGTTTGGGATGTAACACAGTTTAGCATAAAATCAATTCATTGCTAACTCCATTGTGGTTGGATCTTATGGGCATGCAGCATTTCTTACTTTTAGTTATGTTTGATTTGTGATTGAAGTGAATTCTCTAGAGATACTTATGAAAGGCACATGGCCCACTTCAATTCTTCCATTAGAAACCACTGGCACTTTGGTTACTTCAAGCCACCTCGATATTTGCAAACAATTAACAAAATCAAAACATCAGTGAACTTCTGAGGTTTTCAATTTCAATTTGACCAGAAGGTGGGTACTTCACAGCCTTTTCAGTAACTCACCTTACTATATCTGCAAGTATTCAAGGGGAAATCTTTGATTTTACTATTATGTTCCATAATAGCATTGCACCAAAATAACAGTAACCAATAATCTGTAGTACTTTGTTCTGCCTAATTTACTGGTAGATTTAAAAAAAAAAAAAAAAAAAAAAAAAAAAAAAAAAAAAAAAAAAAAAAAAAAAAAAAAAAAAAGTCACAGATAAACAAGCCAAAGCCTCAAGATCCAACTCATCAAGCCTACACCAAAAAACTGTATGTCATTGACAATCAATCAGCATAATGATAGAAATACAGGAAAAAATAATGAAAAACAGGAAAAAAAAGGAAAAAAGGTAAGAAAGACATAGAAGCATCTCTGTGAAGCCATGAAAAGTGAATACACCAGGAGCTAGGGAGGATTTTCAAACACACTCAGCATTGGTTTGATTTGCCTCCATTGAGGCAGACCTGTATTATGAGTCTCGTAAGACATACGTTACTGCAAGGACTGTCAAGCTCTGCCTTTTGAGTATGTGCAGTTTGCAGGCAGCTCAAATGCACTCTTAGACTGAGGATGAATCGGATGTCCAGGAACAAAGCTCAGCAATCACGTAACTCCTGTGCCAGTCCAAAATGGCATCTGTCATGGGAGGTGAGCTAGGAAGGAGGGCACAGGTCAGTAATGCCAAGTTTATTCAGCAAGCAATTTTATGCCCTCCATTCCTGCTTTTGCAGTGAGAGGCCACAATCATCATCATCATCTAGTGAAATGCACCCACTGCTTCCCATTCCTTGGCTCTCCGAGATACAGGTCTGATGGCTCTCAGCCACTTGAGAAATGTGGTAAGCAATTCATTGGGAAAGTTTCATAATCTTTTTCAGTGTGCTCACCTGGTGCATATCTCTGTTGAGTCAAAATTCTTGGGAGTGACAGAAGGAATGTCATTTGATATCTGACAGTGGCCAGAAAATACACAGTTTCACATGTAAAATGAGCAAAGGGACTCATTTTGCGTAAAGCAAAACTATCCACTAATCATTTAGCACCAGTAAAGTACTTTTCTACTAAGCAAATTTTATCTTACCTTTGCTCAACCCACTCAAGTTAATACTCCAGCAATGTCTCACCTCTCTCCTTGAGTGTCCTTCAGAGGCAGCACTGGAGAACTACCGGGTTTTTTACTGAAGCATTTGTATAAGAGCTGAGAATCTACTGCTTATGCATCTTCAATAGCAGAAAATACATCGGATGCAGGTAAGCCTTGTGCTATGATTCCTATCCACAATTGGATTACAGGGCAGTTCTTAAATACCTGTTCCGAGAAGCAAACAAAAAACAGAAGACTCCTTGAAACTGAATCTTTGGGGAGTTTGGATCCTCCTGGCTCCAGGGGATAAGCAGACACTTTTTCAGTTTTATTGAGAATCTTTTGTCACTTCTGTGACTATTAGCCTCTGACCACAAAGAGTGATAAGTATCTTCAAAAGAAAATATTTCTGTAGACAAGAGCACTGTGGTCACTCCTACAGACACCATCAAAAATTTAACAGATAAAAAAATGCTAAACAACAATATGAAGAAAAAACAGCTCAACCAAATTCACCAAATGACATAGAAAAACAGGTAATTTACTGTAAATGGACAAAAATCTGTCAGTTATATTCATATTCAGCATGCCTTTAACAGCCCTCTTGCCCTAATGAGGCTTTGTTATCATTTTGAGGAGTACAAGCTGTGATCACATACATAAAGCCTGACCTCTGGGAACTCCTGAAAAGAGAACAGACAAGAAACCTGCAGTTTACTGAGAAAACATCTTGGAGAGTTGTGTCGTAAAGAGATTGAAAGAGGTTGAACCATCTGCTTTGGTGCTGGTGGTAATCAGGCCTAGTATGCTGCTAAGGAGAACAGTTGTCAGTGAAAGGCATGGCATAAGTGCCTACAGCCTACAGTTTGCTGAGTTTACATGATTATCTACAGAAAAAGTTAATATGGCTCAGTTTAAATAAGTACACCAGTACAAATATTTATGTACAATGTGCTTTCAATATCATCTCAGTTAAAATGCAAGTTATTATACTTCTGGCATGTTTATCTAGTCTCAGTGGAAGTGGTCTGACCTTTACGTCGCCTAAAGTGGATAATGCAAACTGCTGTTAATGACATTAAGTTAAATTCTGCTTACTTTGGAATGGAGCAAATCATATTGTGGAATTCACGTATCTTCTCAAACCAGTCAAACCCCAAACCCCGCTTTTTACTAGAAAACAGTGTACTATTTTATTAAGTATGTGCATCTCTACAGGCACATATGTATTTCTTATAAAACTATTTTCGATATATTAAACTATGCATGCACAGCTATATACTGTAAAGGTGTTTACAGTCTTGAGACAATGGTTACTTCCAGTTAAGCAAGTTTGATGATATTCCACAAGTTGTGGAGCCTGGGGTCTTCACTTCTTTTTTCAATATTTAAGAAAGCCAAAGGACTCATTACACAGGGAAAACCTCATTCTCTCGATTCCATAAAACTGGGTTGAAAGCCTCCCCATGCCATTTCTACTTGTGCTTTTCTCTTTTTCTTTGTTTGGTTTCTGAATTCCAGAAAGAATCACATCAGATGCAAAGAAAACCTGAAGGGAGCAGAGCAAAATTTGATTTTATCTTGGAAGGGCTGCCACCTTCAAACACCACAGAGAATATGGCAGTGCTATGAAGCTGATGTAGTCAAAGTCAGTGTCTTTTAGTGGTAAAAGCTGAACTACTTCAGAGAGCTCAAACCATCCATACAGCACCACCAGGGGACATAGTCAGAGGAACAGTTTTAAACTTGAACCATCCAATTAGTTTAAATACATTATTAACATCTGACCACAGCTAAATGCGTCAATAACCTAAACCTTACCTAGATATAAGTGGACAAATGCTGTCACCTTCATTTGCTGAGGGCTAGATGAGTTCAGTGGGAGATACAACTGCATCCTGAAAGTCTCAGTAAAGAACATCCACAAAATACCACTCATAAGCAGTTGGACAAACAACAGAGACTGTCCCATTTCATCACCGAATGAAAATACTAGAAAGTTTCAAGCCTAGCTGCAGCTAAATCTTTAGAATCTAAAATCTATAACTGACCTTTCCATATACATCTCTGTTCTTTACCTTGCCCCCATCCTGCTGTGAAATGTGCAATAATTGCACAGCAGATGACTTTTGTTTTCTAGAGAACATGACATGGTCATTATTAATGTGGCCTGGTATTAGTCTGTTTTCCTTTTCATCTTTATCAGACATCTATATCTCTCTGAGAGGTCTTGTTTACATAAAACAGTGCACTGGGATGCATGGTGCCTAATGAGTTTCTGTATAACCAGAACAGGGTGAGTAAAGTACACTACTCTTTCTAATTATGAGGCATTTGACTGTGTTAAGAGAAAGAGAACTTCAGCAAATGGTGCCAGAAAGCTTCTTTCCAGTTTTGTTTTTGTTTTGTTTTGTTTTTAATACTGTAAAGAACAGCCATAAATTATGAGATAGGACAATGTTGCTTTGGCTCCAAGCAGAAGCAGTAGGAAGAGAAAAACCCCTGGCTGTGCTCATATTTCATGCTCCCTAATCAATGAGTGGTTCCTTCTGACGTTTGCAAGGTATAATGAAGTCGGTCAAACACTGGTCCAGAGGGTCTGACTGTACTCTCAGGGGATCCTAAGAGCACTACTCAGCTCCAGATTCACATTTTCCCTTGGATGCTGATGAGCCTCAGGTGCACACTCATCCATCTGACACCTCTTGCTTTCTGTCACAAGAAAACCCAGGCGAGGGGCAGCAATGGAGCTGTGGTGGGCCAGTTATCTGCCCTTCAGCCCACCACAGAGCTTGCTGGCCTCACAGACACACAGGCAATCTGTGACATTTCAATGGCCCTTGGCAATTTACTGCACACTCCAAAAACTGAGGGCTTGACATGAGAGCAAGACACGCTCACTCTGTCATCCACACACCTACCAGCATAGGCAGAGACGCAGCAAAGCCAACTAGCTCTATGCCCTTAGCAAACAGCACAGTTTCCACAAAAACCTACATCAGAACACACAATTTTTAGTCGCTTTCTCCAAGTGTTGCCAATCTAATTATAAATGACCAAGTTCTTCCCATAAGTAAGGCAAACAATTGCAATGTTTGTTACTGCTGATTCCCTTGAGTAAGCACTGCATAGCACAACCACAGGCTGTCTTGTGCAAGCTTCTATGAAGCCCCAACACAAAAGCATACCAGAGGTTGGAGGGGCAGAAATGAGGTCCCATAGCACACAGCTCTTCAACACTACTCTAGGCCATCTCACTGGGACACAAAGCATCGTGTTTCCCAAGAGAGTGGCAGGAGCAGCAGGAAAACAGAGGGCATGAAGTTGCTTTGAGGCTGCCTTCATCTCTCCCTACCCTCCTTTTCCTTCCCCTACCCTGGGCTGCATCCCAGAGGAGAGCCAGCCTGCTTCTGTGGGATCCCTGATGGAGTCCAGCACTACTAGAATGGCCAGGGGCACACTTTTTTTGTGTATTTCGCAATACAGTAAAGTGAATGTGTCAGATTAGTCAAAATTGGCACCCTCAGCCCAGAAGCCCAAATTGGATTTAACAGTGAATAAGAATAGCGATATCATCCAGCAAATAATGGAAAACCAACTTGTCTGAACCAGAAAATTATTTCAGAGTATTATGCTGATACTTACTTTGGGGTAACAGAAAGCTGTCATTGCAAGTCAGCAATAAACTTTGCTTTTGTCATCAAAATAAAGTAGGAAGTTTCTCACCTTCTAAATTTTTACATGACTGTTAGGTAAGATATTCCTTCCTCCAGCAGAATTTCCTGTTAAAAATCAAAGCCTTGGCTAGATGTGAGAAGGAGCTAGATAAACTGTCCTGAATTCCCATTTAACTTGTGGATCATTATACTCTTGTTAGGAGGTTAGAATGTTTGGAATATCATAGGTCATGCTACATCTAAGCACTCTGGAGTAAGAGACATATTAAAAGATGTCAGAACAAATGAGGGTCAATAGCAGAGAAAGAGTTAACTCAGTCATCTGTGAGAGAATTAAAATGCTCAGTGCTTTAGGAAATATCTTTGGATCTGCTTGTAAGTGTAATTTGGCCAGGACATTGTCAATCCCAGGCTACAGCAGTTTTTTAATGCTAATTACTTTGGTTTATTTTTACATACATCATCTTCTTGAGATTAAAAAGGTAACTTTTAAAATTCAGCAATATCTAAGTTCTGAAGACTGATACTTTGCAAGCATGCAGGATTACAAGGCATGATAAATGCTTGATAAAATAAAAACATGTATGCTTTCTATGTATATGTTTCTATTTTATCAAGATATATATTTTATCAATTACAGATAGTCACAAAACAACATTAAAACTGACACTACATGTGCATTTAAAAGATTCATATTGCCTTGCAACAAAGAGTGTCAGTACAGAGCAGATAATTCTTGATATTCTGAGTGAGGAATATAAAACTGGAAGTTTCATAAAAAAAAAAAAAAAAAAAAAAAAAAAAAAAAAAAAAAAAAAAAAAAAAAAAAAAAAAAAAAAAAAAAAAAAAAAAAAAAAAAAAAAAAAAAAAAAAAAAAAAAAAAAAAAAAAAAAAAAAAAAAAAAAAACAACAACAAACATTCAGAGGGGTTGGAGCTCTTAAGAACATCAGTCCAAAAGAATGGGAAAACAAATGCCTAAAATTGCTACAGAAAGTCAGAGCTGATGTAGGGGAAAAATAAGTAAAGCAGTAAAGGGTTCAGGGTTAAAAAAAAAAGTCTTAAAAAAAATTTTTAGATTTTCAGAAACCTAAAGTAGTAAATGAAATCTAATAAATAGTAAAAAATAAAGAAGGAAATGGTCTTTCTAACCTCCAGAAACACTTATTTTGAGAATGAGCTGATACTTGTGGAGCAGGAGAAGGCAGTGTCTTTTTTTATTTAGCTTACAGTTGAATTCAAAAGCAACTAGAAGAGAAAATCCAAGTATGTTGGGTGCTTCGTGTGTTCATTTTAGATTCAAATGGTCCTGAGCAGGGCACTGCCTATTTCAGTACAGAAAAAAAAAAACCACCTTAGGTTTTCTAGTCAAATAGGATATTTATTTCTGCACCACACAGTCTGATTATTATGGATCTGCTCCCACAGGCTACACGCAACCCCTTCCTTAAGACTATTTCCTATAGCTCCATAATCCACAACGCTGTTCCACATATTAGCAGGCTAATCACTGCCCTACTTTTAAAAATGCAAAAAGTCTTTGACATGCTGCATAATAGTACTTCCCAAACAGTCCATAAACCTGTCCAGCAGATTCCTCCTCCATTTTCTCACTTGCTATTATCTTGGTAAGTATCTTGTATTACAGAGTTCAATTTAGGTAGCAATCTTTGGGGCAGAGGCCATGTAAATCACCTACGGCTCCACACAAATATTAAGTAACAGCAAAATCTGACTTTGGAGCCATAAAATGCTTTCCAGACTTTAAGTCTCAAACTTTTAGGCATTCCTAGATCGACATCTGAAAGACGGAAATCCACAGGTTATTCAATAAGTGAGAATAAAAGGTGAGGGAAGAGGTAAGTTTTTCAGAGCCCTTTCTACATTGCACAATTAAGTTTTCAAGCTATAAATTTAAGTTCCTGATCACATGGATATATATCAGTAACCCAGTTCCCAGCTTCTTTATGAAACTAAAACTTTAAGTTCTGGTTCTTCTGAAGTCAAAGATAGTTTTGTACTGTCAGACTGGGGACATTTTTTGTCTAAGTAACATAGCACTCCCACAAAGGATTGCCACCATGAACTTTAACAAACACTGAACTTGCCACCCTTTTTACAGTTACCTTTCTTTACGTAATTAGGCTCCATAGGACATTCACATTTTTCTAATAATGTTACATTACAAAAAGTGCTAGAAGTCCAAATTTTACCAGTGTCTTTGAAGAGCTGTGGCAAGGGAAAAGCAAACTGAAGCAAGGAATTTGTACACAATAGAAGTATTGAGAACTTAAGGAGGAGGAAGTTACTTACATTCCCATATCACCATGAGGTACCTCAGTGCCCAGTCACATGAAAAAAGCTTTAGGTGAACAGGAGGAGAAAAATTCCATCTAGAACAAAACACTGGACTGGGAAAAAGAGATATTTTTTGGGGTATCCAGACACCTGTTTTGTCCATAACACAAGAAAAATTTGCTCTAGAAATTTAAGAAGGCTTAAGAACAATAAAAGAAATCACAGAAGTTAGTTTTCAGACAGACTTGTGATCGTGTGCAATAAGTTTCCGCTTTATCCAAAATTTTTCCCTAGCATGAAACAAAGGGTGAGATTCAGACATGTGCCTTGCAGGTCCAGGGTGGTGTGCAATGGTGATCTGCAGTTGTGGCATGAACCAAAGCTCACTGATCCTTTTGTATCAGCTTAACTGAGCTTCTGAAAGGAATTTTGCTCTTTGCAAATGAAATGTAAGGATGAGGTTAGGAGTCCTGTCCCAGCTTTATTTTGCATTTCAGTCACAGTTAGAGAGTCATCCACCCACACCCTGAGTGTGAGTCACACTACATACCCAACCATTGTTTTAAGCTGTCCTAGGGTCCTAAATTGCAAAGTCCAGATTCGGCTTTGAATTTTTTTTTCCACAAAATTCAGAGCTGTTCAGATGTGGAGTTTAATTTTGTTTGAAGCCTATGTAAAAGAGGTCAGTCCTGGTACACCACAAAGGCTTGTGTCTCCCTGGGGAGAATCCCACCCTTCATACTGTAATACCCACAAAATCTGGGGCAGAGAACTGAGACAAGCGATGTCAAATTCCCCTGATTTTGCCTTGTGGAGCTGGACATGTGCAAACTGCTCAGTCCTTGCTGTATGCTGCACTGGGTCAGGATGAGCCCAGTTTCCCATGACTTTTTACTGGCATGCCAAAAACAAGCAGTGAAGGTTGACATAATGAAATAAGAGCATGGATTGGATAATTTACATCCTTCTGCTAGAGCACAAGCGACTTTATTAATAATATGTCTTCTAGACTCAGCCCTTTGTCTAGAGCAGTTCTGATTTACACACTCATCCCATTTCTTCATCAAAATGCAGGTTTATCAGCATGTGCTGTATTGCTACAAATCAAATAGTCTGTGTATAAGAGGGTGTCCAATTCCTGAATTCCTTGCTGTGAGACAGAAGTTATCTATTAGCCCCAAACACATTCAAATATTCCAATATAAAATGTTCCCTTATTTCTAATGAAATATGCAATAGTACACCTCAGTAACATGCTATATGTTTGAGGTCTCCAGTGAAATAAGTGACAAATACAAATGTACATGTTATTTTTCTTCTTAGCATTTTGAAATTGTCATGGATATTTGGTTCATATAATGACACCCCTTAAAGACAAGTAGTGGCCATAGAAGACATCTCGGATACCAGGCCCCTAGAAAGGGATGCGTGCATATGTGCTCAAAGAGATGAGTTCTGACATTCAGCTCCATAACTCCTGCAAGTAACTGCAATTTTTATTTGCTCTGAAGAGTCGATACAGAGCCTGGCTGTCTCTTTGTTGTAAGAGGCTGGGAATTTCCTGCAAAGCATGTAATATGCTTGAGGCATCAAGTTTTTTTACATTTATTTGCCAAAAAAAGGGTGTATTATTTGGCATTTTTCCATGGTGACTTAATTCAAGGGCTATGAACAAAATGGAAATGGAAATAGAAAACACCTTTCAGTTACAAAATGCCACTCACACACACTCTGAATCTTGATAGTGTAAGCCACAATAAGCACCATAAGAACCAAGATAAAACCCCAGAGAGATTCATAGCAGTTAACTGTAAGCATCACTGAGCTATGAACAGCAGGGCCTTTAGATCAGTGGCCAATAAAACGGGGCCAAACTGAGGAATAGTGGGGTTTGTCCCCATACTGTGATCCTGAGAGGAACGACGTGACTGTGTCTTGTCTCATCTTCTCTGTTGCTGGCAGATGAAACATACCTGCCTGATCTTGGACTACAGGGTAGAATATAATACACAGTACCACAAAGTTATTTTATCTCAAGTCCTGCATTTAAAGTTTCTTATTGCCTTTTCAGGAGTTACAGAATTCCGTGAAAGACTTCCCAAGAAAGGTTTCCTTCATTATAAAAGTATGATGCCATGAGCAGGAAGGCAGCAGAGGGGTGGCCACTTTATCTATGAACTAATCTGATTTAAGAGCTTGCCTTGCTTTTTACACAGAGGTTGCAGTACTACATACAGGAAAAGTAGTCTTGAGATCTCTAAATGAAACACTCTAGAACCAGGTCTTTCAGCTATTTTTTGGTATGCCTGTGATTCTTTTATGATAAACTTGAGATACACCTGAAAGTATTAAGAGGGGCAGCAACTGAGTGTTTAGCTTTTTTCCCCCCCCGCTTTCATCTTGCTCCTTTAAATGGATCCCATATATACAGGGCATTGTTATTACTAACAATTTCAAGAAAAGTCTTTGTTGCAACCTCAATACATGTTTTAGCAGGCCTAAACATTGCTAATCCAAATCTTATGCTACCAGGATAACCTCAAGAATGTCTCCAGTATGTTACAGAGTCACCTATCCTCAGTCAGGCCAAATACAAAAGGCTCTGTTCTTGGAGCCCTTCAAAGCCCCATTTCCTTTACCTTTTTAGTTTTATAAGCAGGGGAAGTTCATTTCTCTCCTTAGGAGGGCTGCTTTTCCTAGACCACCAGAACAAATTGCTTTTGATTTTTGTAGCATCCTTGAGGCTGACATTGGGATATTTCACAAACAGGTCCATGAAATATGAACAAGGGAAAGCTGAAATGATGGTGTCCATCTGCAGTGGTAAGATCGCATCACTATCAGTGAAAGAAACCCAAAAGGTTTGCCAAACATGATATATTTTCATGTTCCTGGGACCTGCCTGTTTGATCTCTAAACTTCAGCGTTGTTCCCCTGCTGATGATCACTTCATGGTCAGAACCACTTATTGGGATTACATAAAGTGACACTGATGTAACTAGCTGCTTCCATTCAGAAGAGGTTTGGGCTTTGTATTTTTTAAAAAACTTGTGCAGAATAAAGAGTAGGGTGGTCCCACAACACTCCTTCACCCTGAAGGATCTGAATCCTCTTGTCTCTTCCCATCTTGTTTCTCAAATTGGGATTTCCTGCAAGGCATGTGAAACCTGCTAGCTGCTCAAGTCAGTGACATGGTCTGGTGAAATTTTTGCAGTCAAGTTTTCATTTCTGAAACCTGAAAGCTAAGCTTTAAGTGTCCTGAGACAGATAGAATGCCAGTGGGGTAGTCAGAAGCAGATAGTAATCAATCTTTTGGAAAGCCACAATTTATCACATGGTTAGTGTCAGAATTTGTTTAAAAGTGATCCTTTAATGCAAATGTTGTCTGCAGATTTTCTTGAGGTAATGTATATGTAAGATTAAGTGATCACATGTGGCAATAGCTAGACTGATCATTAACAAATGAGGGAGGAGCATCCTCACCCTTTCTGCAAATTAGTGATCTTCAAGTTGTCATTTTTGCTATATTGTCTTCATACAGGACATGCTATAGTACCTCATCAGATACACAGCCGTTTCAAAACCCTGATCGCTATGCAGTTTTGTGGCAAAATGCTAAAGATTTTTAAATAAACTATCGAAGTGCTGTTGTCATTGCCTTGACTTTCATTGTCTTGTATTTCATACAGCCAGCTGATGTTCAGATTTGTTTTGTGATTTTAATCTTCTCCCTTAGGCTTACCCACAAAACTCTACCACATACTTATTCAGCAAATTAACTAAATTATTTCCTTCCCGAAGAAAACCTTAGATCTTCATGGGGAAGGCTTATGAGTTTTGGCAGAAAAGTCTGGAATTATGGAGTCACTGACTAACTGTAAATCAGCTACAACTATGGATCAAGGAACTGTGGATCCAAAGAAGGCCATAGTGAGACAAATTCAGAATTTGTTTATTATCTGTAACTTCACTGACATCAGCTGAACTACCACCAGGCTCCTCCAATGTCTCATGTCCACAGTACACTTAGTTATACACATGTAACACAGTGCTTATTTTCAACACAAGCAACCCGTTAGGCCAACTTCTTCCCTTTTCCATCTATTAAAGATTATTAAAGATTATAAGCAATATACATTTTAGAGAAAAATACATTCATTCTTAAAGGCTTCTGAAATATAAATTGAAGTTCATTGTGACAAAAACCAGAGCAAGGCAAATTCTCACTCGTCAGGTTTTGAGGTGCTGTATTTAAGCAGTAAGTAGCCTTTCCTACAGCCATGAGGTGCATCTGCCTGCCTTTCTTATAGGAATGCTTTCTGTCCCTCATTTCCTAGGTACAGCCTCACTGCCAGTCCCACTTACAAAACCTCAGCAAGAGAACCTATTTAGTCGCCTAGAAATAATATTGACCCATACTGCCCTGAGGCCAAAGGTGCAGAACCTCTCAAGCTAAGATGACCCTTCCCCATAACCCCCCTTTGCCTTTTCCTCAGGCTACCAACAGCTCCGGGTAGAGCCTGCGGGACTTGAAAGTGCCCAGCTGAGCAAGCAGGGATCACCCTTCTTTTAGCAGTGGCAGGAGAGCTACCTCACTGCAGTCCATCCATCACAGACAGGCAAGGGAAGCAGAGGAATGGGAGTGCTGAGGATCACAGAGCCCATGCGACCCCACACAGTGCTCATCTCAGTGCTCTTCCAGGGGCTCTTGGATGCAGGCTTGTGCTTTAACCCTAACTTTCAGTGCCTATCGCTCTCCAAACCTACAAAACTACTGGGTGGCCTTTAAGGCGGATGCTGGAGAACATCCCCCATCACATATCCCAGTGGAGAGATTGCCTTCCAGGGCAGGCTGTCTACACCGGTGATGGGGATGATGATGGAAAGGGTCTCTGTTTCCCTCATTTTTAATGTAGGGATTTGAGTGGGAGCTGAATCCTGTCAAGTGCTTCCTGTCCTGCACACACCCTTGTCAAAGAGCTCTTTGGAGAGTACAGAAAGAGGATTAATGCTAATAGCTATCTGCCTGTCACTTGAAAATCTCAAGCAGCACTTGCTGGATTTTCCTCATGAATCTCTAACACACAATACTGTAAGGACACCTGAAATGAGACTTTGCAGGGAGCACACATAGCAAGTGACAAGGTAGACGAGTGACCCTGCAGGGGCGGGGTGCAGATTGTAGCCTACAAACCAGGTGTGCTACAGCGTTTTGCAGTAGGAAGAAGGCACACATTTGAAGTCATTTTCCCATCAAAGTAGGTTTACCCAATTCATTCCTTTCAGTCATGTGCTATAATTCATTCCACTATGCATTTTAGAAACAGCCCCCTGGGACTGCATCCACTTAGCAGTGTTGGTAACACTGCTATCCAGACAGTCCTCCTGATCCAGCACCAGTGCTCAGACTTGCAACTGTGTACCAGACACTCAATTATATGGATCAGGCTAACAGCTTCATTGGTCACACCCTAACAAGGGGTCCAATCTTAATCCCATAGGAACCCCAAATAAGCATGATTTCTGTGTTTTGTTTAAATAAATAAAATGTCGCAGCCTTGGAGATGCTACATGTAATTCTTGGAACAAGGAAGCAAAAGAAAACATGCATAATGAATTGATAAGATGACCAAGAGCTCATCAGCCAATCATGCACATTAGCACATGCCCTGGTTCCAGCCCGGATCAGCAGGAGGGGGCACAGCCCAGACACTGTGTTATTCGATACCCTCTTAAATCATTGCCAGGAGCAAGAGGGGCAGAAGGAAGGGACTCATATTCTCTTGCTTCTGAGAAGACAGGCATCCCCTTCCAGTCAGGAAAAACGTAGTGGGGTGGTGCCCACTGTGGTCACTTCACATTGCTTCAGGTCCAGCTTGGTGAGCATTTTGCTATTAAATCACCCTTTGTTATTAATATCAAACCACTTGCTGTTACTGTTCATTTTCTTATCTCATTGCTGCTTCCAGTAAATTGCTCTTATCTCACCCCATGATCTTCACCTTTTATGCCTCCAATTCTCAGTTCCATTTCCCTCCAAGAGGGAGAGAAAGGGAGGAAGCAAGTGAGCAGCATCTGGTTTGGGAGAGTCTCAGCTGGGACACTGAATTCCTAAATGAGTACTATTCCTAAACCATGATAGCACATGGCTCTCAAAGAACAAGGCCACATCCAAGAGGCCTATGGATTACTGACACTACAGGAGGGAAGGGCACTCATTTGCAGTATCTTGCCTTTTTTTTTTTTTGCTTTACTTGGCCAGGACAGGACTGTAAGTACATTCACGCTAACAACTCTGAAAGACAATCCTTTGGCTCCAGAGACAATTCCTCTACAAACTGCACTCAGCGAGACTCTCTTATCTTTTTTTCCTTTTGCCATGCTTCTACCTAAGCTTCTGCACATTCTCCAGCTATCCCAAAGAAGTGGCCTTGCAAAAATGCGAAGTGAGATGTGAAATTTGACTTTACAGTCTCAGACCATTTGTCTTCTACTAACTACCCACATTAGTCAGGCTGCCAAGTAACCAAGATCTACTCCCTCTTTGACATCTTTCTGCCCTGTTGTGGGTTACCCCAACAGGCAGCTGAGCCTCACACAGCTACTTGCTCACCCCCATACTCCCCAAGTGGGATGAGGGGGAGAATCAGAAAGGCAAGCATGAAAACCATGGGTTGAGATAAATACAGTTTAATAGGTAAAGCAAAGGCTGCAAACACCAGCAAAGCAAAATAAGAAATTCACTCGCTACTTCCCATCAGCAGGTGGGTGTCCCCACTGTCTCCTTTCCCCAGTTTTTAATTGCTAACCATGATGATATATGGTATGGGAATATCCCCTGGATTAGTTGGGGTCAGCTGTACTGGCTGTGTCCTCTCCCAGCTGCTTATGCATCCCCAGCCTCCAGCTGGTGGCGTGGGGTGAAGAGCAGAAAAGGTTTTGACTCTGTATAAGCACTGCTCAGCAATAACAAAAATATCCCTGGATTATCAACACTGTTTTAGTCACAGATCTAAAACATAGCCCCATACGAGCTTCTACAAAGAAAGCTAACCTTAGATCAGCTAGACCAAATATACATCCTTTTCAACCACAAAAGTAGCATTTGTAAAAGGAAGGTTTGTATTTTACCAACATCAAACAGCATCCCTGCATTTAATTTGGGATTTGTTTAGGTTCTTGGGGGAGGTTTGGTTTTGGCAGGGGAGGAGGGGGAGTGGTATGTTGTTTGGGGAGGTTTGTTGTTAGTAGGGGAGTTTTTGAACCTGGAAAAATATGACTTTTTTTTCTTCTCCCTTTGGTCATACTATTTGAAAGCAACAAAAAGGCCTGAAAGATACATGCTGAAGAATGCTAAGCAGAGTGAGTTTTCCAATAGACAAGGCACCATCCACTGAGGTTCAGTGCTGTTTCTATGCAATTAAAAACTTCCATGACTTTTGCTTATTGTGCTTTATCCACTTGAATGAATTTTAACAAAGAGATGCAAAAATTTTCACAAAATTTGCATCTCTAAAAATCTCCATGCCAGTCAGACTAGGTGCCAGAAAAGAAGCATGTGGATATATGACCAAGACACTGCTGAAAGCAAACACTGCACAATGTAATCAATGGGGTATGAGGGGAAAAGAGCGTCCAAGTCTTAAGTATGAAAAAAACCAGAATATTCCAACTCTGTCTCTGTAAAAACAAATAAAATGGCAGAGAGCAGAGAAACTGGCTGGGCTTATAGCTGTGAAGGCCAACGTTCCCCGCCAGCCCCAGGCCAGCAGGCTTTACTCTTTAATGGCTTCATGCCCTCTAATTAAGGTCTCCAAGTACAATCCCTTTGAACAAATGTTTACATTTGTCTTGCTAATTTCCTTTACTTAATAATCAGAGGCCCCTGCAGTTACCTCAACATGGGGAAGATGAACCAAAGACATAATTGTATCAGGGGATTTGACATTTAAATATCTGATTTACACAAAAGTGAACACCTGCAGATGTAAGAAATGAGTGAGCAAAAGAGACAGTGCACTTTTAAACTCCAAGTAGAAGTCTGAAAACACAACTGGTGGAATTATAAACTCAGGTGTGACACAGTAGTCTCATAGAAGATTTAGTGCTTTTTAAAAACATCTTGCCCAATTTTTCTTCAAAAACAATGAGTTACCCAGAAAAGAAGCAAAGTTGCCCTTTTCTTATGACAGTCATTTTCTGTCTGTGCTGCTCTCCTTTGAGCAAGTTGTTAAATCTCATTTGAGCTATATTTAGTCAAATAAATGGGTGCAATAGCACTTCTCCGTGTCACTAGAGTGCTGTAAACAAGCATGCCTTCCAACAGATTTGAGCCACTCAAACCTGGGTTTAGATACTACAGAGGCACCTGGACAGCTAAGACAGATGCAGGAAAGTCAAGCAGATGCCAGCCAGGGAAAGACTTCTTGTTCTGAATTACTTTTTTCTCTTGATAGAGCACATAAAGCTGTGCCTCTAGGAGAGAGCATAGAACTACAGAGAAATATATAGGAATTGGTAACACTGGTTTGTTAAACTTTTTGTGGGTTCTTGTGATGCTGAGAAACATCATTAAAAAAAATAAATAATCTTGTTCTGAATGAAAAATGAAAAAAGAAAACCAAGCTCAAAATCAAAGATAAAAGCAGAGGGGAAAGACATAAGAAGCTAAAGGGGATGGAATATGTGCCATGAAATTTCATGTGAGAGTTGAGGGTATGGAAGTACAGGGGAGACATGAAATGTCTTGGTCAGAGAGCTGTACCACAGCAGGTGTGGTTAAGCACCAGTTCAGCTGAGGGCTAGCAGACCAAACTCTGCACAGTACTACAGCCAGCTACCATTCTGTCCAGGACAGCCAATGTGAACATCACACTACCCCACCACCTGGTCATCAGCAAGGTGAAAGACTCTCAACTTTCCTCTCAGTCAGGAGAACGAGGGTCCCATCCCAGCTCTCCTCCACAGCAGGCATACTTTTACTTCCAGTCTACTAGATAGGGCCAAACTACAATATTTTGTTCAAACTCATCATGCCCACTTATAACTTAACTTGTAATGGGCATTTACATTTTTCCTTCCTCCTATCTTATACATGACATACCTGCCTGGAGCAAGATTTTATGGACAAATGTAAAATTTAGGTAATGAAGGTTTATTGTAAAAATGCTGGCACACTGTTACAAACGTGGGACAAACTGGCGCCACTGTAATTGAGCAGACAATTAAATGGGCAATGGCTCGTTCAGTAGGATGGTCATTTGGGTATGCAGCATCTAAGCCATTTCTCTGCCCCTCATGCTATCACCTTGCCCAGCCAGCTTTCACAAGTAAGTGCCGTAACTGCTTTTTGCAATAGCAAAAAGGAAACACTGGAACTCGCACATTCTGCTCCACATGCTTCGTGCCAGGAGCCACATGCTCATCTTTACTAGAAACAGCCCAACAAAATGGTTGTCAGTCCTTAGCCCTTGAATCACAAAATTTAATGAGTGCTTCCTCTGATTGTAACCTGCGTTACAACTGTGGGAAGCTACACCTCCACCTCTTTTCTACTCCAAGGAACTTGCTTATATCTTCTCAGGGCAGTATTTCTCGATTCTGCTGCTTTCAGCAATGCCTACGCCGGCACAGCTGCACCTGCTTTGCCAGCTGTGACTACCAAACTACTCCAGATCCAAACACATGGATATCAAGGTGGGCTGTTACAGGCCTGCCAAGAAATCCAACTTTTATGTGCACAGCAGGGGCCACAGCTCCTGGGATATCAGGTATCCAAAGTGGCTTACAGTCCAGTGCTGCCAGCACAGGGAAGATGCTTTATTCTGAAGCACTTGCTGTTCTGGATGAAGTACTCAGTTAAAGCCTCTGCTGTCATTTACCAGGTCCACTTCCCAGCTCTTTGTCAGACAGTGACTGGTATGACAGTCTTCTTAAAATAAAATCTGGAGAGGTTTTTTGAGAAGGCAAGTTTTTAAAGCATTGGACCAACTATAAACAGCTGTATTAACTGATTTACTGATTGTTTGCTGGACGATCCCAGAGAGCTTGCTCTGCATAAATCCCCTTATTTTTATTACTGAAGTGAAAAGCAAAGGCAGGGGAAAATAAATTTACTGGCCTGAAACAACATCTTGCTTGACTCATATTTTCTTAAACCTTTTAATACAAAAATCTGAATGGCAATGTTTTAAAACTGTCTTAGAAGAAAACAAATTCTTTCACAAATATTTTTTTGAACAACCAGACAAGACAAAAATAAACTCCTCAAATACTAACTGGCATCACTGAATTCCTTTTTTAATGAACACTGCACAGTTCACCCAGCTCTGCAGGTGAGAGCTCATCTGTTCACTACATATCTACATGCTTGCTTCCTCCAGACACTAACACAGGCAAACTCAGTTTGCCCAGACACTGACATACAGTCTTTTTCCAGATAAGTGCTCTAGGGGTTCAAACAGCCTCAGTCTTAAGATGCTGGTTTGTTTTTGTTTGGGCTTTTTTTGTTGTTTTGCTGGTTGGATTTTTCAAAATGCCTCTTCTGCATTTGTTTGCTTGTTCTTGAGGAACTCTGCCTCCTTCTTTTGGCATTGCCCCTTATTGCATCTTTTTCTATCAGCCACTTTTCTCCATCCCCCTGCACTGAATTAAACAATAGCATTATGCAGTAAACAGCCCAATAACCCAAGTCAGCACATGCTATTCATAAGTTCTTACTGTGCAGCTCTAAATCTGTCACAGCCTTCACTGAAATGTCCTGAACTTTGTAAAGGTCTGAACCGTGTGATGATAAAGATAAGACTTCAACAGGAGCAGGAAAACCATCCCATTGGAGCTGAATAGTCAACTAACAGTCAGAGACAAACTGTGAAAGGCATGCAGGAAAAAGGACATCCAACTTTACTGGAAAGCACTGGGTCTATTTTATGCATGTAAATCAAGCCATAGTGTGCACATGCTGTAAGTTTGCTCACACTACATAGAAAACAGCCATAAAGCACAACCTGCTTGTGGCTAGGAAGTCCAAGCTCTTCAGTCTCCCTGGCCAGAACATCTGGGGACAGCTACTGTAGAGTACAAGACAAATAGGACAGCAACATAACAGAGCCTGCCCACTGGGAAATATAATCATGTGAGAAATCCTTCCTTTTCTCTCCTTTCCTCATCAGTAATGAAGTAGGATTACTAACAACCCCCACCATAAGAATAATGCAAACCATTTTGTTATTGATCATTAGATGAAAAAATCCTATCTTTAATGTGGCCAGCGAGTCTGACAGAATTTAGACAGAAAGTGGCAAAAAGAGCAAGCAAAAAAACCCAAGATGCAATCCACGCCTATGTTGTGCTTGGTGGTGCTACACAGGTTACACTGGGAGCCGTATTAGCATATGACCTACATTTTAAAATTAATTTTGTTCTCAAGTTAGGTGTTCAGGGTTTTTACTCCTGCAGGCAGTTGGTGTTATTGTATGTGTATTAATATATCAGCTCCACCATGTGTTTCCCCTCCCCTCCAGTGTTTGCCAGGGAGGTTTTAAGTAGCAGGGGGAGGGTCTTCTCATAATCAAGGTCCAAGCATTGCTGACTCTCCTGTTCTGCACACTGCAACAATCATGTCAGCAAAGCAGCAGTAACAACTGATGAGTGTTCACATGGGACCACTGAAAGCTCCAAGGACAAAGAATAATCTGTATTGGAAATAGAGGAGGAGGAAGAAACTAAATGAGAAGGCAGAGCCAGTTAAGGTTTGCAAGGGGAAAAAAAAAAAGCTATAAAAAATCAAAAGGAGAAAACAAAAAACAAGTTGACTAAAGTTGGAGGAGGGTTAGAAGAAAGGTTTCACCAAGTCTTTGAGAGAGGTAAAGCAAAAATTTTGAGAGAAAGTTGATATGAATAGCCGAAATTATTAACATACTAGATGCATTTTTGAAATTGTCTAACAAGAAACAAACTTTGCATAAGTGGGAAGTAGTATTTGATTTCTGTTTAGTTATTTTACAAGCAAGGTTACATAGGGAAATGCTACAGGCTGGGATAACATTTATTGACATAAATGGTTTGGGGGATTTTGACATTAAAACAACTAGACAACCTCTAGCAAACACTCTGAAAGAGCACTCAGGAGGCATGAAAATTTCAGGAGGAAAATACAGATACACTAATTGTGAAACAAAGAAAAGTGATTATAGCAACAGTCACCCATCAGAACACTTAAAAATGACTTCATGATTTCAGACACTGAGGAAAAAATTACAGGAATCAATACTGGTGACCAGTCCTCAGAGACATCATCATACTCACTAGTTCAGTACTTCATAGGACATTACAGCAGCTAATACAAACTGAAATAGAACACTTCCACAACAACTAAGTCTTTTCTGTGAAGAAGAAACCTCCCCCTTCCCTCTCTGGGAAACTATACTCCATCTACTACTTTTCATGGCACCTGGTAGTATTTGCATTACCTGTAAACAGCTTTAGAAAGCTCAGGTTGCTCAAATTACTATGTCAGGTATTAAATAGATATTGACATTTCAAAACTGTCCTACATGACATCCTTGTCACTAAAATGCAGAGACATGGATTTGACAGGTGGACCACCTAGTGGATAAGGAATTGGCTGTATGGCAGTTGGGATCAACAGCTCAATGTCCAAGTGAAGAGAAGTGACTACTAATGTTCCTCAAGGATCAGTATTGGCACTGTGTAACACCTTTGTCTGCAACACTGACAGTCAAATCTGAGTGCACCCTCAGACAATTTGCCAGTGACATCAAGCTGTGTGCTGGGGTCAAAACACTGAAGGGAAGGGATGCTGTCCAGAAGGACCTTGACAGGCTTGAGAGGCAGCTCTATGCAAAGTTCATGAAGTTCAACAAGGCCAAGCACGAGGTCCTGGATTGGGGCAATCCCAAGCACAAATAAAGGCTGGACAGAGAATGGGTTGAGAGCAGCCCCAGGGAGAAGGGCTTAGGGGTTTTGGTTGACAGGAAGCTCAACATGATTTTGTAATGCACAATTGCAGCTCAGAAAGCCAACCATGTCCTGGGCTGCATCAAAAGTAGTTTTACCAGCAGGCTGAGAGAGGTGATTCTGCCCCTCCACTCTCACGAGATCCCACACAGAATACACAGAGTCCTGCTCTGGGGCCCCAAACATAAGAAGGATGTGGACCTGTTAGAACAAGTCCAGAGGAAGCCATGAAGACAATCAGAGGGCTGAAGCTTCTCTGCTATGTGCACAGACAGAGTTGGGGTTTTTCAGCCTGCAGAAGAGAAGGTGCTGGGAAGATCTCATAGCAGTTCTCCAGTACCTGAACGCAAGCCGACAAGGCTGTTTCTTGCAAAGTTAAAGATTAGCTTGGATTTACAAATTTACGCTACAGTTTTTCTCTCTGTGGATGGAATAGCCACAAATGTTAATATTCCATTAACATGAATACTAAGTTTAGTGGCTGGACTACACTCAAGGTGGACAATTTGTTGATAGTCCCTCATATTTGTGATGCCTGCTGCAGGACACCTTCCTCATCATGTGGCCAGATGTGTACTACTCACAATTAGAGGTATTCTCTGGGTCCCACCTCAATCATTCCCTAGCCAGAGACAGTGAGGGCTGTCATGCAACTCAGATCAGGCAGCCTAATACAGAAGCACATGCTCCATTATATGGCACCACATGTGATCCTGATTTGTACAGTGCTGTCCTCTTGTTCAGAGAGCAGGAGCAGATCCCTTTGCTTGTGTGACAGGAGGGGATTTGCGCAGCACTAAAGTTAGGGCAACAAGGGAACAAATATGCATAGTCAGGACACTGCTCAACAGGAAGCTCTTGGCAAGTCATGCCCACCACCCCACAGGCAATGGGATTATTTCTTCAGTCTATACAATACTCTCTAAGTTGGGATGCCCTCTTGATCTAAATTGCAGAATTTTTCGTCATTCTTTTCTTGCCTTTTCTTTTTCCTAGAATAAAGCTTGAATAATCTCCATACCTCTGTGGGTATTCTTTAATTTTCTTTTCTCAGTTTGCGTAACTCCAAGATAAATTTAACAAGAAACTCCTTCTGTAATACCCTCAGGATAAAAACAAGAAAAGTAAGATTTAAAAGTAAATGAAAGATGACAGCTAAATTTTTAAAATCATAGAAACACTAATCTCTGTTAACTACAGCATCTCCAAATAACATAAATTCACTGATCAGACCATACTATTTGTCCTTCTAGGTAGAGAGATGTATTTTGAAAAACTCCAGTGTGAGCCAGCAGTACTGTACTTAGAGGAAATAATTAAAATAACTGTAATCACTACCAAGAAACACAATTTAATTAAAGGCAAGGATTCTTTGTCAGCATCTAACTACATCTCTCTGTGGATGTGATTTTTCAGAGGCACTGAAATTTCAGAGGGAATAAAGTAATTCTGGTCATCTTCTTTGCCAAGTTTCCAATTCATGAGAAAGGCTGACTACATATACAAGTATATCTAGTTCTCAGAGGGATTTTTATGTCATTAAATCCAGTCCCTTGTTCCAGTAGTCCAATGCACAGCGCAATCTTCTTTACAGGTATGTACTGAAACCCGTGGCATCCACGTGTCCTTCAGCAGTAACAGAGAAGACATCTGCTCCCAGGTGGTGATGCTGGGTCACAGTCAGCTCAGTAAGCACCTATTCCCACAGAAACAAGAAGGCGAAGCTCAACTCTGAAAATGCTCCTTGGAAGGTTTGAAACAAATGCCTTTTTCTGCTTTTAAATGTCATGCTCAGCAATGCAAACCAAAACAAGCAACTCTCCTACTCTCACCCATTATCACAGCTGTGCTTGTCAAAAGATGATCACTATCATTCGTATATGGGAAGCCAAAGGAGCATTAAACAAATTCAAGCTTAGGGCTCTCTTTTTTTGCAAGATAACATCAGATATTAGCCACCATTTCTTGCCTCATCACATGCTGATCTACTCAGTAATCAGGATTTTAATTACAGAAATCTGTCCCTGGGTATTTTCTTGCATAACCACTAAAAGGCATGAGCATACTGAACTCGGGTTAGAGTAGAGATGTGTGTTATAGACAAAATCCAAATCAGGATAAGGTTTTCAAACTCTCCAAAGTTCATGTGTGCTGAGATCCATGGGTTTATATCAGGGTGTTTAAAGATATGGTTCTGTAGCTTTCTTTTTACTCTGGCCTTGGAAGGAGTTTTGGTAATTGGAGACATGCATATATCTACATGGGCAGACATTTGCCAGCGTCATATGAAAGGAGATGTTTATGTTGGCAGTTTGCAAAGTGACAGCTCTCACCTTTGAAAGCTTGTTGCAGAGAAACCTGATGACGGATCTGACCTGTGACCTTCAATTCCTGACAGGTCAACTTCAAGCAGTTCAGAAGTCTGGTTACTTCTGATAAACACTCTCCAGTTTAATGGCTTAATAACCTCTGTCTGGTGAGTCTTCAGCCTGAACCAGGCAACCCCTTGGGTTCAGCCCCTCTCACAGGGTTCAGCGTTTTCCCATTCCTGGTTCCAGTCCCAAACAGAACTAAAAAGACCCTGACATTATAAAGATAAAAATTACAGATAAACTCAGCTCTGTTGCAGGGGGAGCATTGGCAGGGGTTTAATTCTTGTTAAAGCATAAGGATCTTGGAACAGTACCTATGTTCCTATCTCTTCAAGGTACTGGTTTTTACTTAGTTTTTAGCAGGGTATCCAAAAAGAATTTGACTATGGGTTTTGACAAGTGAAATTCTTTACCTGATACTTTGTCATACTACACGAGGATGGCAAAACACACCATCTGTTTCACATGCTGCCCATGTGAAACCACTACTGTTCCCAAGCTTCAGCACCAGTTGAAATGATGCTGCCAAAAAGAAGCACCTGCTTGCTTCTTTTATTTCTATGCCATAAGTGGATGCCATAGTGAGTCATTTCCTTTCACATTAAGTACCCTGTTAACTTACATTAATTTTTGCACACTTACCATGGAAAAAAATTAAATAATGTTTGCTAAGGCTGGAGTCAAAATTGTTACAGTCCTCAAGAGGCATGAGGTTCACTAGCATGCCATGTAAGCAGCTGATAGCACAGGAAAAGCTTGGAACAGAGCTAGACTATGACTGACCAATCCAAAAAAACATGTGTTGGGACACAGGCATCAAGCCCTTTCCACTGCAGAAAAATTAGTGTAGTTTAACTTCTTTATTAGCCAGCTTTTACTGTCAAATACAATATATAGACTAAATTAAGATCTTTAACAAGATAGTTAAACATTACCAAAACCCTGGAACTGAATTAAGATTAAAAGATAGATTTTAGGGTTGTGGAGAGGAAAAGGCAGACAGTGATGCTTAATAGACATAAATATCCATGGAGGCAACTGAGGAACAGAGCTGGCCAACTTCTGTCTCTGTCATATAACTTGGTGAGCTTGGAAGGCAGAATACTGTGGCACAGGGAAAACAGAAGTTCACAAGCTAACTTTTCTTTGTTATTTGCAATCTTTTATACCTTATTAGCTTCCATTATTTCTCTCCTCAGTGTTAGGTCCCATCTCCTCCAGTAGTTTCATAAATAGGAATTTTTCAGGTCTTAATACCTTTAGGAGGGATGTTCCAGATGCCGTAATTCCAAAACTCAAAAATTTGAAAGAGATAGGCTTCCAGTCTAGGTTCTCTGAATCTCTCCTCTGAGGAGTCTGCCCCTGCATTCACTATGAGGAGATTAAGCTCCTAATCAACACAATTCCAACGCCTGAAGCCAGATGATGCAAAGCCTCCCTGCTTTAGCACCGCTCCTGTTCCCTTTAGCGCATCCTGTGCACAACACTCTACATGCCAGCTTGGAAGGTCACAAGGAAGACTTCCAGTTCACATCCAAAGACATGATTTAGAGCAGTGCTGGGCACTTGCCAACTTAAATCTCCGAAGGCAGGGCAGAGGGACTGTTGGAGATAATTCAAAGACAAAATTCTAAGCAAAGTCTTTCACAGCAATACCGTGCTGATGCAACTGCATCTTTTGAAAGTGAATGATGTCTCCGCTTCCATACTGCTGGAGCCAAGCAGTAAGCAAGGCAGAAAACACAGCTCCCTTCAAAGCCAACTCCTCTGCAGTAAAGCAGAACTCATACAGAAAGTTGACAGCCTTGGGTTGCTTTTAATTTTTATAATATACAGCTTGCCCTAGTTTATACTTACTGCAGCATTAGACAATTAGACATGCTGAAGTATCATTATTCGCCTGACTTGCAGCTGAACATCCTCTGTCTCGGCTCCCCTTCTCTCCCCTGAGTGTGGACCATTATCTTCATTTTTGCAACTCTCACAGAATAGCTGCCCCACAATGATAATTAGTCCACTGTTTGCTTGTTTTAATAGCTGTATTTTATAAATCAAAAATGGAATTATTTCTCAACAATCTTATTTGCAAATTTTTGCCTAGGGTATTTCTTTCAATTGTTTTTCCTCTATTTTCACATCTTTGTGGGGAAAGGACTTAATTGAAGTTAAGATTGCCAAATTTAGGCTCACAAGCTAAATATATTATAGAATTATGATTTTTTTGAAATCACTAGCCTTTTGAAGAAAGTGTCAAAAAGCAGGGGAAAGAAAAGGGGGTTGGGGAAAAAAAGCAACAGCTGCAAATACTTTACAAAGCAACCCTACTATAAGGTTTACAGCTTTTTCCCAAGGCATAGAAACAATGCTTCCCCTGTGACCTTGAGTAAAATTAATATAACGGAAGGATTGCTAACCACCAGACACTTGTAAAATGTCTAAGTGTTGATAAACTTTGCCAGAGAGACAGCACACGTAAAGCTGCACAATATCTAGTAAAACACTGAAATGCAGTACATATCGAGCACTTGAGAGTGGACGTTGGAAAACATTTTCTTCAAGTTATTTTAAATTATATGCTACTTCTAGGCAAAGTTAGTATCCCATACTCATGCCAACAAATCAAGCCATGTGATCATGTATTCCTATTTATTTACAATATCAGATAATGTTGGAGAGACTTTTAAAATTGCTTGCTGGGATCACTTTTTGTCTAAACCTACGCTGCATTAGTTACCATTAATACTGCTCTGTAGCACCCAAATGGCAAGAAAAATAGCCACTTTTGAAAAATGCCTAAAAATGACACTACTTTAACATCCATCATCTTGCTCCTTGAAGCCCTAAGGAGTTCTTGTGTAGTCCTTGGGGAGGCTTAGAATAGCTATCACTAACAGTAGATATGCCCTATTTTTAGATCTACCTCCTTGTGACATATAGCTTCCTAAAATTAGTTTCAGTTTATCCATTTTTTTTTTTTTCATTGAACATCATGAATTTGTAGTAGAGAGGCAGGTAGGAGAAAGAAGAAAACACTCAGGCTACAACTTCTTAGCTACCTACTTAGGTTCTTTTATGAAGATTTTCAGGTAAGTTTCAGAAACTTTATTCATGTAATTGCAAAAGCAAATCAAGTTTAAAAAAACCAAACAACAACAAAAAAAAAAAAAAAAAAAAAAAAAAAAAAAAAAAAAAAAAAAAAAAAAAAAAAAAAAAAAAAAAAAAAAAAAAAAAAAACACACACAAAAAAACCCAAACCAACCAACCAAAAAACCCCTAAGTGTAATTTACCACATGAAGTTTACTGTGCCAGACACTGCAATCCATGGAGCATTTAAAATGAGAAATTACTTAGCCTACAAATTTAGTATTTTTTCCTATATATTAAATAGTATTAACTAGCAACTCCCTCATGCTAGGGTGAACATAATCATTGTACCTATTTTCTGACATGACCTGTGTATTAAGGTTCTATCACTTCTGAGGATCTGTATCCCTGAAACTGGACACACATTTCCAAATTGCCCTAAGTAGAAAGAGCAAAGAATAGTTCAGCATATCCAGCCCAGACAGCTTCAAGTTCTGCCCAGGGTCCTTGCAAATACTACAGAACTGGATTAAACTATGGATTTATTTGGAAAGTTCACAGCTTTCCTGTCTCAAGAAAGAATGAATAGCTCTTGCACACTGTATAGCTCAAGAAGTAGTATCTTCTCAGGCAAAAGTTGGTGAGTTTGCTCCAGCTGAACTTAATATTTCAGAGCCTCCTTATTTCTTTATTCTATCCATCCAGGCAAGACACAGTAGTACTAGGAGTTGAAACCTGCAGGGATTTCTTCTCCAAGCTGAACAATTGTGTTGCTTTCAAGATCTACTATATTTTTACTAGAAGAATCCCATTTGAGCAGAGATATGGTCACCAAGGGTATATTTTTCACCAAATAAAGCCATAAAAATTTCAAACCATGGGCTAATATGGCCAAACTCAGAAAACGGCAACATTTGGTTAAAAACCAAAACAATCAGGTGCATCAGCATTGCATCTACCCATGAAGCATCAGGAATTATGTGGCAGTCCCTTGTGTCATTCCCAGTTTCTGGAAGCTCAGCACAGTGCCGCACTCCCACTTTCTGATTCTCAGGAGTGGGGAGGCAGACAGTCATGGTGGGGAGCCCAGCAGGCTGCCCTTGCATCTGTGCTCTTACCTCTCCTGTGTGGACTTCCTGCAGCATAAGGGAACAGGATGTTCATCATTAGTCAGCCACCATCTGTAGCCAAAACATCAGATGGCGATGAGATAGAAGAGGGGAGTTACTATTTTCTTCCAATCCTTTTTTTTTTTTTTCAGCAAGAGGGAGGCAACATTCAAGATGTGAGAGGACAGAAAAGATGACCACAGCAGAGTGAAATTTCAGTCTGTAGATTCAGGTGGCCAAACATAGCTGAAGTTCACAGACAGACAGTCTCATGGATGCTGAAGACCCTATTCTTGAACACTCCTTGAGTGCCAAATATCAAAAAAGCTACCTTTGTCTGCAACAATGGTCACTGAGGTAAGATGAACTTTCATATTTAGTCACATCACATCATAAAAATAGGCAGGCAAGAAAGGAATATTATGCAGAAGAAAAAAAAACCTAATAGCCCATCAAACTGAAATACTGTTTCAAAGTCCCACATCACTGAGGATCATGATTAAAGAAAAAAAAAAAACTATTCTGACCCAACTAGTGCAGATTTTTTTCCTAAGGATCACTGTAGCCAGTTCAGGAAACTGTTTAGTTGCCACAGGGGGTTAGTAACAGAGTTTAACATACGGATTATTTCACAACAAAGCTTGGTTCAAAAGACTGAGACAGCAGAAAAAACTGATGATATGTTATTGCAACATGACTCAATGTCTCCTGTGAATATGCACCGGTATTAACAGAACTCTTCAGCCCCAAAATCAACCTGCAGGAAGATAGCAAAATATCCAGCAGCTTGATTCCTGTATTCTTCCAACACTACACAACTTCCTTGAGCACTTAACATGATCTGGATGGGTACCTTTCAAATCTCAATCTCTGCCTGTCAGATGAGAGGGCAGCCTTTCTTCTTCCAGGTTCACAGACCTCTGAATATTCACACACACTCACTCACAGCCAGGGAATCAAAGCATCCATGATGGCCTGTTTACCTGACACCATAGCCTAGTTCACAAAAATGGACTGGCCCTAATTAGTACAAAGATAATTAAAAAATACATTTCCAAGAATTGTGTCAACTCCAGGTTTGCACTGGACTGGGCAGCTGAGAGGAGTGCACTAACAGAGGCAAGAGAACTTTCTGAGTACCTGATTCATTCCTTTATACCTTTTCTGTCTTTAAGTATTATTCTTAGGTGAATTTTAAGCATCCCAGACTGTCTCCTGCACTTCTGGATTGTAATCCATCTTACTTAGAGCTATCTCTAGTAAGTCTGTTCCACACAGCAGCATAAACAAACCTGGGGACAATGGGGCTTTGCCATATTCTTGGGAAGGTAGAAGCAACTTCGTATGCTTTTAGGAATCATTTTAGGAAAACCATCCCATGAACACACAGTAAGAACAGGAAGTCCCTGTATTGCTCTCACTTGTGCCATTTGGCTCATGTTCAATATTTTTCTCATATTTCTCAATGGATCCTATATGTTTATCAAGCATAAAAGGAATAATTATTAGAATTCCTGTGTGTTAGAATTTTATGTATATGCAAAAGTACATATTAATAAAACAGAAAAATTAGCACTAAGCACAGACTATATATAGCATAAAAAATATTTCACTACTTAATTGCAATGGAGATTAATAAAGATAGAGCTTTAGAGAGTATTTAGCCACCAATAAATAACGCAACTTATCATGTACACATGAATTTGAAGAATAGAAAAATATTGTCCCTTCATATTCTGTAACACTGGTAGACTTAGGTTAAATATAGTTTCAAAGCCTTTTTTAGCCGAATCTAGTATCCCACTCTTTTGAGGAAAGTTGTTGGATCCCACTTAAAAGGCCAAGAATCCTGCAAAGAGGAAGACCACATTACCACAAACAACTAAGGAACGCTCCAACAATTATTAGACATTTACAACAGGCCTGCCATGCTCAAAATAAGTCACCATTATTTTATAGTAATTGCAGGATACATTGCTCTTTTAAATCACACACTAAGCATGAGAGAACAACTCCCACCAAGAAAAGTCTATGTGGTGAGGGTTTTGGAGCTTCTCTCAAGAACAACATTTCAGGATCTGTCCCTTACATGTTGACATTATCCCAGGATTTGGATTACAGGAATAACTGATTTTTTCGGGTTGGCAACAAAACAGGGAGGGCCGGGGAGGGTCTTAACTGCAACCCCCCTGAAACTTTCATTTCTTTTCTGACAACAGTGAAAGTAAGCCATTTCACTGGGCACAAAACATGTTTTCAGTATGAAACATATCATTTGCAGGCGCATGGAGGAGAACCAAGTGAAAAGGGCCAGATGCACAAAACTTCAGAAGTCCACTGCCTGTCTCACTTACAAGAGGAGAGAGCACTCACTCGGTCCTAAATTCTCTGCTCCGGAGGGCAGGAATACTCATCATATACATGGCAATATGATGGCTAGAGGCCCTTAATGGGGTGGGAGTACAGGAGGTAGGAACCTAGAAAGGCAGTGCTGGTGGTTACTCTACAGTCTGATATAAGCTGGGAACAAATTCACAGAGGCAAAAACCAGAATCTCCATTTTGTCACCCCCAGCAGTGGGGGTGGTTAGCTCTGATACACAGAGCTTGTAGCTTTCCCTAAATTACAAGTTTCATATATAAAATCCTTAGATACAAGTTGAGTAATCTGCAGAATCTGATATTTTTCCTCAGCTAGGGGTCAGGACAGTTCCCTCAGAAACAGAAGCTCTTGTTTGTAGACTTCGCTACGTCCTCTTAGCATCAAGAGGGAGGACTGAGGGGTGCCCCTGCTTATCTTCTTGCCTCCTCCTGCCTGCACCTAGCTCGGTGCTGGAAGGCAGCAGGTGTAGGTTCACATTTCTACAGCCTCATCTCCTACACCAAACAATATGACTAAGAGCAATGCTTTCCAAGAGTGGCCCATTGCTTTCTGAGAGCAGCCCTCCCCTTACGAGCCTACCACCACTTCCTTCTTCTGCACATCCTGTCTACCCAAAAAGTCCATTACAAGCTGAATAACAAACTTCATCTAAGATACCAGAAACTTCTAACTTGGGGGAAACATGGCCTTTCCTCTACATTTCCTCCAGTCTGCTTTTGTTGTTCCCTTCTTTGAAGGGGCAGCTAATTTGGAGGCAAACTCAGGCTAGGGAACCTGCAGGCCTGCCCTCAGAGAAGGTGATGCCTACACTCTAATAAGCAAACTGGCTGGAGACCTGCCTGCTTGTGCCATCATCCCAGCCTGCTGAGGTCTTCTGCTACTGTTCTCATGGGAAAAGAGGGATCAGACTCCCCTTCCTACACTTGGGAGATCAAGCCTTGAAGATAGACTGTTGTGTTATTGAAAATACCAGTTTTCCAACTGTACCACTCAGTATGCTAATGTGTTCCCGACTTGGCATTCCAGAACAGCTTCTGTGACCCTCCCTCGGCACGCTCTACACCCCAGTACTCTGCAACCACCAGATAGCATTGATGTCCCCTAATGAAAACAAGCCCTTCCTTTTCCTGGCTGAGAGGCAGGCACTGTGACTCAGCAGAAGCTACTGTGTGAATAAACACGGTGGGCCAGACCCACCTTGACACAAACAGCCCTTTGTCACCCTTCTGGTGATGCCACAGAGCCCCGATATGATTGCAAGTGTGCTTTAGGCCTAATTTAAGGTATTTTTGTGGTGTGCCAGGGACATGTAAAGTAGCCTCAGAATAAATGAAATCAGGCTCAGCAAGGACAGAAAGTCTACAATGGTATTTCTGTGGGAACTTTCCCAAAAGTCATCTCCCACTGAAACACTACTCTAGGCTGATGCTCATTCTGCTGGTCACATGTGGCTCCCAGATCTCTTCAGCTCATCAGCCTCTGAACATATGTGATGGCGTCTCTGTGTGGTAGGAGAAAAAAAAAAGGAAAAAAAAAAAGGAAAAAAGAAAAAAGGTGGCTCTGCTTCCAACTCCACAAAGGATATGAGCAAGCTGCGTATGCTTCTGCAGCCCATGTCAGTCAGTAAAATTAGATCCTTACAGCCTTCTCCCTTGAAGACAAGTAACTAGCTAAACATCAGGCTGTGCAGGGCTCTGTTAGAGGCAGAAGTGCAGCAGGAAAATGGCAAGAAGAATGCTGGCTTGGTTCTGCCATTGCCAGAGTTCTTCCAAAAGCTGGTCCTCTCAGAGAGCAGCAGTGTACAGGTTGCAAGGGCTATGTGGAGATAATGGGCACTTCTCAAACTATTACACTATAAATATATACAGTGCTTTTCTTTTTATTATGACCTTTTGATGAGCTTTTTTCAGTAAAACAAAGTAATCAAATATCTGCACAATTGTAATTATTTAAAATTATAGATTTATTTTTCTTGTTTCCTTTGTTTGAGTTTTAAGATGAAAGCAAACAGTCCAAGGTTATCCTGAAGAGAATCTAGGTATGTGAAGTTCTTGTTAATTCTGCCTATAGGGAAAAAATAGGCTTCTTCAAATCTTTAAAAGAATGTTTCATACCATAATAGATGCAATAGAATGAACTGACTGATTGTTCAAGAAGGGCAAGAGGGGATAATTTCACACAGGTATGGCCAGTATTGTCCCTGGTGTCTATGCTGAAGGTTATACTCACAAGCCTTTTACAGAACTACTGCCCTTCCATGCAAATTCCTTTGCAAACTGTATTAGAAACATTGACTGTGATCTTTTTAACCTCTATCTCTGTGTCCCCAGTAAGTAAGAAGTAGATTGAAAATGCAGAGACCAATCAGCACTTCCATGGAATTTAAACTGAGGACACTGTAAAGACATGTCAGTTTGGACATTTGCTGACCTTTTTTTTTTTTCCCTTTAAAGTAAGTCAAGAGCATTAAAGAAAAAATAGTAAAAAGCCTCCTGAAAGAGTTAATTTTTTCCCTTACAGCTTCTCTAAGCGGAACTTATATTCTTAGTCTGACTTAAGGATATGGAATAGAAAGGCTGCCAACATCTGTTGTGGTCAGAGACAGATAAAAGAGACTAATTCAGAGCTGGAAGAACCCATGTACAGCATTCTGTGCTGCATTACCCTTTTAATAAAACCACACAAAATAGTATACTATAGTATGGAAGATAGATGCCCACCTAAACTTCTTCAGGGTAGAGACCCAAGAGTTTCACATTTATATAAGCACCCTCATCATCACACAGAGATATGGAGAAAGCAGAGCATGAAACATTTAACTTCTAACTGGGGAATTCCAGGCTGAGAATATTTCAGAAATACTGAGCATTTAATCACAATGCTATATAATGGGAACGATTGAAAGAAAAAAGAGAGACAGGTGATTTATGAGCTTAAAGGTATTGGGAGCAATATTGATTTAGCCTGCCAACCATGGAAAAAGTTAGCACAGAACAGATTAATATGCTAATTAACTTTGGAAGTGGATTAACCCAAACTTTTTTAACGTACTGAGTAACCTCACACACGTGAAGAGAAGCTAATGCAATTTCATTCACATCCTAATTCAGTTATTAATACTTCATGCAGACAAGCCTTCAGCTTATTGCAATCAGCCTTTCAAAAGACAAGTGTAAACTTAAAGGCTAGTTTTGTTAGTTTATTTACCCCATTATCAAACTTTTTATTAAGTCTAATAATTTTGTACTCAATAACGCACTTATTTATCAAATATACAAAGAACTGTTAAATCATATTTTTTGAGGTTTTATCACTGTTGGAGACACATATTTTGCAACATTAAAAGCCTCAAAATGTGTTTTAAATTATAAATAAGTATTTGTTTTGTCATACTGGTTTGTTTTGGTGTTTTTTTGTTTTGAGTTTTTGGGGTTTTTTTGCAAATGTTTTGAATAACTGATCTTTACTTTAGATGCATGGAAATCAATTATTTAAAACATATTTTGAGGTTTAAACAAGTATACCATGTCTACCTCTTCCATAATCTCAGCCTGCATACATTAAAATCAGGATGCATGCTGCCACTTAACTTGCTACAGCGAAATGAAGTATCTGATACAGCTCCTAGATCCCACTGCATGTATCCCAGTTGTTACATAACACACCTAGGAGGCTAATAGCAGCCTTTGTGCAAAATGTGATCCAGCAGGATTTTGCCATCCAAAGCCTGCCAGCCTCTAGATCGGCATTTCTATGACAGCAGTGGCAGCTCCCCGCAAAAAGACAAGGTCTGAGCAAGAAACAGGAGGCCTTAGTACACCACACAAGTTCCTCATGTTCCACAGTCCAAAATAGACTTATCTGGAGCCAATTTACCGTGTGTAATTTATACCAGGCCCTTGCTGGAATGACTTGCACTCTTGCGGCTCTTCAGATGCACATCCAATAGGGAGCCGCCACTCTGTGTGTGAGTGTTAGTACAGAGGGCCAAGTACAAACTCCAGTACCCAGAGACACCATGTGGCTCTGTAGTTCTCCTTGAGAGAAGCTGAGCCAAGAGCTACATGCATCCATGGGTGTCCCAGGATGTCTCTCTCCTACTTCTGAAAGGTATAATACAGGTTATTTTCTACTTTCCAAGATTCAGTAAATAATGACATCAAATAGTTATAATGAGGTTTTTGGTCTAAGAAGTTCGGGGGTTTAATTTAACTATAATTTCAGAAGAACAGACCCAGTCCTTAGAGATGCTGAGCACTGGCCACACCTAATGGAAGAAATGCACAGGGAATATACAATTTTCTTATGAATCTGTAAGGCCCTGGTAGCCTTTCACAGCGTTTATGACCATGAAATTCAAAAGGCACTGTCTAATACTCTACACCCTACAATGCAGTGCGGATATCCAGCTTTCAGCAAACCAGCTCCCAGAGCAGAAGCGGGCCAGACTAGGCAGCACCAAGCTCAGCAGATGGCCTCTCTATAAACACTGAAGGACACCCGCAATAAGCAGAAGTCAGATAATTTTATTGCAGTTACAGAAGTCTTAAATTAAAACAAACAAACAAACAAAAAACATCTAAAGTAATATTTTTGTTACTTTTTCTTCAGAATGGTTGAAGCAGCTTCTGTTCAATCCACTGCCAAGCTTTCTAGGTGTTATTACACAGAAAGTAGATCATATTCCTCTGCAAGTATACCTTAGACCCGTAACACCCCTGTGCTATCAAAAGGTCTCACACCACCCTTGTATCCTCATTATTTTTCAACAGGGAGACATACTACAGGGAAGCAAAGCTTAACATCATGTAAGCAGTCGGTAAGGGAGAAGAGTGGTGAACAAAAAGTTGCCATGTCCTAGATCACCACCCTAATATATAATCTAGACCGTCCTTCTAGCTTGAAAAGGAGGAAGGAGTTCCCTGGTACTATGTGGCCAGCGGTTCCTGAACTGCAAAGCAAGATTGTGAGATGCCAGAAGCTTCACCAAAATTGAAATAAGTAGATTTCCATTAGCTGAATATGCAAATGGCTTATGCCAGAAACATGGCAGGTTCTTAGTTATTTGTTTTAATAGGCCCACTCCCCTCCGGGAAAGGACTAGAGATCTTTCCTGGATATTTTTTGCTAAAGTAGCAGAAATTGTTACAGCATCAGTATAACATCAGTATTTTATGTTCTCATATTGCAGACCCTCAGCCACACACAGCAGTCTCACCAGCTTTGATATTAATCACTGATAAGAAAGTTCTTTTAAATCCTCACAGCAGTCAAAACACCCTACCAGAGAAAGCCTGGAGGATACCAAGGAGAAAGGACAAGGCTGGATTCATTATTATTTTAACAGCAGCCCACTCTTTCAAATCAGTTGATACTTCTGAAGGCTGTTCGAGTGGTGGAACTGTTTCTAGGCTATTAACTTGGTGTAAGTATTTACTCTGAATAATATTTTGTGATTCAGCTGCCAGATCTCTTTTATCTGTAGCAATTTCCAGTTAGTAGGTGTCATTTGCACATTGCTTTACATATATTTAAGAATTTATGGATTAGCCGTGTGTTTCCCAGCTTTGTAACACATTTCCAAGCCGCTTGCAAGAGCTGATTCAGCAGTAGGACACCATAGGCTACAGTATCATCAAACACATCATGAGCAACAGATACATATTTTAACTTTATCCCTCACACTGTATCAGAGCTGTGTAAAGTAGTAGGAATACCAGCTTTAAGAAAATAGTAGATATTATTGCTCTCATAAGACCACACAATAAATATGAGTAAGTAATGGAAAACATGCCTCAAGCTTTCAGTGGACTGTCACCATTTTAAACACCATTTAAACACCATTTTCTATGGACTGTCACCATTTAAAGGAATGCCTTTTCATTCTTTAGTCCTTGCATCCATGGACTGTACACCACTTTTTACAGTCTGCCTCTAACACCACCTCTCCTTGGCACCAAGCAGTCATAATAGACAAGAATCCAGCCTCAGAAGGTTTACAGTTGAAAACAAAAGAAAAAAATTATCTCAGGAAAAAAAACTTTTAAGATCAATAAATATTATGCTCCCATTTCATAGATGGATAGAGAGATCTCTCTGTGCTATATTTAATAGACATCTACAAGACCTGCAAAATAACAAAGCACAGGTTCTAGCAAGGCTAGGATCAGCACAAGTTAGAAAACACTCAGAGCTTGACTCAGTTCTTCAACCAAACATTAGAAAAAAAAAAAAATCAAACTTCTAGTTATAACAAACTTATACCAGCTTAGATATCTCTTACCCCCTCCTCCTTTTTCAAAGCCTCAGCTTTCTCCACGGTGCATCAAGGAGGGCAGCAATCACCCACGGCAGTCCCTACCCACAGCACAGCAGGAAAGAAGGGAACCCACATCCTCAGACCCTCAGCCCTTTATAGTTTGTTTTGCCACCTGCTGTGAGACCCAGCTGGGATGAATCCTCCAGAATTGCTCCACCCAGAACACCAGGCTATGTAATTCATGCAGACTCAGGGCTGTCAGAGTAGAAAGGGAGCCAATCCATCTCCCAGTGTAGTAGCAATTCTGTCTGCTAACCAGGGCAGCAGCAAATTCTGCAGCAGGCCCAGAATAAAAGTGTTGTGAGCTCCTTGCAAAGTTCCTGCAGAAATCTTTCCAATCTTCTGCAATAAAAAGCTACTTTCTCTCCTCCACTAGAAACACCTTCTCAGTGATGTGATTCTTACAGTCAAAATGATATTGGTACTTTGCTGGCACAGACCTTTCATGAAGACCACAAAAATAGTTGAGAGTTGTCAAATGATAGAGAAGCACCAACATTTCCCAATGGCAAGAAAAAAGGCTATCAGCAGCAGCCTAAAAACAAAAGGGTTGATTTTTGTTTATGATATTTGACTGTGAGAGCAAACTGGGCCACCCATTTAGAGCTGGATCCTGCTCCCTGACTGCACAGCTATTTTTAACTTCTGTGTTTTTATAATAAGTCTGGCTATGAACTTTGTTACAGCTCCCCATACAAAGAGAATTCACGGACTTTCAGCAAGACTGCTATATTTTAGGTTAGATGGCAATTTTATCCGAAAAGTGACAAGAAAAAAAGTGGCTTCTCTTTCTTGGCAGATACGTTCCCTGTGTGTATTAGGTTATAATTTATTCATGCTGATGATGAAATACAGTCCCCTTGTTTTCAGTCTCTTAGCCTGCAGAGCTGGTGGAACTCAGAGAGAGATAGAGAGCATCTACATCTCATGGCCTTCCAGAGCACATCTGCGTAAAACTTGAAGGACTTGTTGTCTTCTTCGCTTTTGTTTTTTGCTTTTTGGTTCTTTTTAATGTGTATAAATTTCTGACTGTAACAAGCACAGATGGATCTGCCCTACAGGTGCCCAACCGAGCTACTGCTTGTCCAGATGCTTGTCCCATCCAGAACCCACAAGATCTATTTATCTACCAGTAGGCAAAACATCGTGAGATTCACCATGAAGCTAAATCTGTTACATCCTCACATAAATCCCTTGCCTCCAACAGCTTTGAATAAAATTTATGAGATTTATGATAAAAATCATCAGGCATACAAAAATGTCACTAAGGTTAAGCAAAAGCTTTATAAGAGGTGAGCCTGCAAAGCAAGTACTTTTATCTGTAGCTCCACCTCTGTCCTTTGGGCCTGTTGCCACAACAGCCAGCTTTGCCTCCTCCTGATGGTAAAGCCTGGTGTAAGCAAATGTGTCACAAAAGTCACTATATTGACTAGCTATCACATAAATAACACATAATGTGTTGCTTTTAAGAAAATCTGTGTGAGTTGGTAAGCCCAGTCCAACTTGGAGAAGGGTTCCTGCAAAAAAAGCACCTAGAGAGGACAGAGGAGGAGCAATCCTCCCCATCCAGGGATGTGTGGGACAGGCTGGTCTTGAAGACAAGCAACACTCCTACAGCCTTTGTCACATGCATTTGTTTGGTGGCATGTACAAACAGTATTCCTCAAAGCTGACCATCAGGTAAACAACACAGATGCAGCTGAAAACTCTATTCCTTCCTGGTGGCTCCCTCCAGAGTCTAGCTTTTAGCTTCCTGAACTTTAGGGGAAAGTTTTATTTGGGGGGCGGTGAAGGTGTTGATGGCTTAGGGTTTTTTTAGTTTCAACATAATTTCATTAGATTCTCTAAGATAGAAAACTTTAGAAATAAAGCAGCCAAATACATAAATAAAAGGAGAGAAAAAAAATGATGTCACCCTCAAGCAGTTCCATCAAGGGATGACATTTTAAATCACATCATGTCTCACACCCATTTCTTAGTGCAAAATAAATCACTTGAACAGAGTGCAAGCCAATTTTTACTTTAAAAAATGTTGTGTCCTAAGGCTCTCTTCTTGAACTTCAAAAGCATACTTCATAATTACTCTACCTATCAAAGGAAACTCAATATTTCACCTCCAACCTCCCTCTGCTTGTGTTATAATTTTTAATTGTTAATAAATTATATTAATTTTAAACTGGTTATTCTCTCTTGAAATTACATCTTTCAAATGAGTATGCAAACTTATTTTAAATTAATATATTTACCTTAAAATTATATATCAGTAATTTGTTTATGACTTTTTTTGCCTCTTAATTCTTGTATTAGGATTTCAACCTTGGGTTACCTCGTTTAATTTTATTTGAGTACTGTTGTCTTAACTTAAGAGTCAAAACCTATTTCATAGAGCTTGAGACTTCTGAAAGGCAAACACTTTTCTTTATTTGACATATTTATATATTTTTGTTTGGAGGCATCATAATGCACTGCATGGGCTTTTGTCATTGCAAGCTTAAGATAGGTGGAAAATTTGGAGGTCTTCTTTGCAATCTAAAATCTGCTCTCACAGGTTCATGCAGTCACTCTTAAAGAATACATAACATTGGAAATTTTAGAAGGGCTACATTGTTTTCTTTAGCTAGCAAGTATTTTTACTTAATGCTCAGTCCTTGCAAATATGTTCAAGAAGGTCAGGCATGGCAGGCTTCAAGTAGGGTATTTTCTGTAAAGGAGAGGGTGCTACTTGACAAGGAAGCAAGGTTCCTGTGCATATTCAGGTCTGATAACGAAGGCATCATTCTTCATAGATTCCAACAGTCAGTATTTAAGAGTTCTCACTGATTTCAAGGCTGGTCACATCTTAAATGGATGAATAACTATTGCAAAACGGTAGAAAAACATCAGTACACTGTTGCCAGAATGACATAAATCAGCGCTCTCAAAAACTCCAGCATGCAGAAAATACCTTCATGGCAGGACCAACCACAGTAGTTGCAAAACCTTGTGCCTGAGAGCAACCTGTGTTGGGAAGCAGGCAGAGAAGTTCACACCCAAGCAGCGTTTCGTTGGCTTCTGAGGCTCTCAGAGTTGATCAAGGCATACTGGAGCACACTGCAAAGGAAAAAACACATCCAGTTGGTGAACCCAACTATGTGACTGAACAATTTCCCCATTGAAAGAAAAATCTTCCCAGAGATGCCTCTGAGCAGCACAGAGGAAAGAAAAACAAAGCAGAGATTGTCCCTGGAGAATACATTGCACATGTTTCATTAAGACCAGTGTCTGCAGGACTCTATTCAGTGCCAGGTGGGTACTCTTTAGTCTGCAGGGTGCTTTTTTGATAAAAAAGAATAAGACCAGGACTGTTTCACCATCCCAGTAAATTACACATCCACATACACAATAATTTTTTTCTAAAGTATCAGCAGACAACTAAATGCCAGAGAAGAACTCTGGCTATCAATTGTATGAGACAAATAGCCTGTATCTCAGAGAATTCTGCTCCCCAAACCTGCCACATCTTGTCCCTATTATTCTTCATGCACAACAGTCTTCCTGTAGGAAAGAAATCTGGGTTTTGCTCTTCCTTCAGCCAAGCTCTCTGCTCACAGTCAAACCCACTGACTCAACTACTTTTTGTGAGTCCTAGTGACACCCATCACTGATAGATGAACTAAATCACAGGAAGATGGAGGAAGTACAAGCGCACCAAAGAAAAATAGTTTCAGACCAAATTCATGGTCCTGAATAAATCTGAAAGGCATGCTCCCAAGTCCCAGCTCATCGAGATGAAAATGTAGTTCCTAATTCTTCCCATATGTTTCAAACAAAATTTTATGAATGAAAGATGGATCCTCTTCCCACTTGTTCCCTCCTAGTGCAACCCACCCAATTCCAGATTAACCCACCTCCTCCTAGTTCCATCTCCTCTGTGTGAGAAGCAAAGCAGGGAGCTGAACCAACAGAGACACTGGACTCCTCCTTGCCAAAGGAGCAGGCGTGTGAAGTAGAAGGCAGCATGTGCTGGAAATTCAGATGTCAAAACACGTTTTTCTCCAGCAATATAAGAGAGGAAGAAATCATGTGGAATGAGGCAGCACAGTTCCTCTCTTTTATGTTGTGAGAGCTTCCAAAAAAGAAGAGTCTTTCAAACAAAAATGAGGCATGGGTAGTTTTCCAAATGTTCTCTTTTATTTATGATAGTTGTCTTCATTTAATGAGCAACGTGTTTTCTCTCAAGTCTGGCATAGCCACTGGCTGAAGCAACAGATGTACCGTATCGATGATCTTCAAGAAGGAAAACACATCTGTCTGCAGTAGTTTTTTGGACTCTGAGGAATAAGTGTGCAAGCCTGTGGGAACTTCACAGATACTTGAAGACCTAATTTATTCATTGTTGATTTATTTACATACCTTTATGCAAGAGCTTTAGTGCTACACAACAATGTATATAGAAGAGTTTTAGTAAATAAATTGCATTTGTTACCTATTTTAAGATATCAAGCAAAAAAAAAATAGGAGAGGATTTAGGCATCTGTGAAATGACATGTTGTTAGATCTTTGCATACTGAGATGGGCATTGGAGGTTTGGACGTTTTATAGTGTACACAATTGGCACACCTGGGAAAAAATGCATACACTGCCAGCTAAAATGCCTAATCTCTTCTTTAGCACATTTGTGGTTTAATTACAAAGCCTACTGAACAATTAAAATTCAGGTCAGCACACAGCAGCAGTACCAGGCTTTGATGTGGGGTCAGTATTGGTCACAGTCCTGTACTCATTACATAGGTTAATCAATTTAGTGGAGTAAATATGACAGGACTGACCAAAAATCTATGTAATTACCATTGCTCCAAGAGCACAGGCAAGCACGGCTGGTTTATGTGTTTGATACACAAGCATTCTTTTTTCCAAACAGAGACCTGGAGCTGTTAGTAAAAAGCTGATTTATTTCTTCCACAAGCAGTCCCTCCCATTGCTGCTGTCCGTCTGCTTGTGTGACATGCAGCAGGGTGAGCACCCCCACGTACATGCATGCCAGCACCCTCACACACACACACACACACACACACACACAATAGTCTCATCTTTAGATTAGTATAAGTGACTGTCTCTGCCCCTGCAGCATCCCACTGGCTGCAGCTGATGATGTTCTCTGCTGTGTGGCAAAGCCACTGTGCAGTGATTTCATATGAAGTAGTGCACACATTGGTGCTCCTCTCTGAGAGATAAAGGCATCTGTGTGACAGTGGCATTTCAGGGAATATATATTTGTGACTGCCCCAGCCATCTTCACCTCCAGCCCAGCTCATGAGATCTGCTGTTTTTGGACACCTTTCAAACAGTAACTGATTAAAAGAATTGGATCACTACAGCCAGACCAAGTACTGCTTTCTCTTGCCCAGACATAGATTCTTCTTGACCCCCAAATAACACAAACTCATGACAAGTTTCAGACAGGTCATTATTTGTCCAACTTGAGGTATGTAACCAAGGCGAAAAATGTCAAACTCCCCTGAACTGGAGAAGAGAGATTGCTGCTGGGTTTTGGGCAGGATGCACAGTGTTTGCTTCCTGCCCAGAAAGCCAGGAGTTATCAGGTTGCTCAGCCTGGGATTTTCGCAATAAGCACTGAATTTTCCCCTGGAAGGAGAGTGACAGCGAGGAGGTTTGAGCTGGGATTTTTGCAAGAGTCACCAAACTCCCAGGGAAATTCAGTGAGAGCTGAAGAGTTTTGATCCCTCACATGGAAGTTGATAGCAAATTAATATGCATTTCAGTAGGGGCAGGAATAGGTCTGGGTGCCACAATCCCATAAGCTCTTTTGAAAATCACATCCTTAAATGGTAATATTCTGATATTCCAAATATGTGGGGTTAGGTAATTTTTTCTAATTCTTAAAAAAATATTAGTCATAATTTTCTTCTGCCTTTCAGTTCCTATGAGATAAAAGGGGTCCAGCTTTACAAGCAGCAAGACTTACCAAAATAGCTCCAGAGAAGTTTTAAGCCATTTTCTACAGTATTTCCAGTATTTTCCCTAGTTCCCTTTCTGTAAAACGTGTGCCATACTGGGTGTAGGACCATGGGCACTACTATCCCATCTGAGTGTTTGTCTGGGCTGACACATGGGCATTTGTGACAGGTGTCACCTGGACCCGTTGTGTCACCTTTGTGGCATTCCTCCCTAGGAGCAGCCAGCCAGCCATAGGTGACAATTGACCAAGGGAGGAGGCTGCAGAAACACATCAGAGGGTACCCACAACCGGGTACAGCACGGCACTGGTAGTGGAGTGCTGGCGTTTCGTTAGGGTGTGTCAAAATATTAAAACAGGATCGTAAAGAAGGAAATGTTTTTGCAAAAAACCGTGGGCCGTCCCTTTGCAAAACAAACGTTTAATTGCTGCAGAGACAATGTCTGCGTCTCCTTGTGCTTGTTTTCTGGTGTCTAACGCAACAGCCTCTTTTACAGGCTATTGGAATAGCAACAACAGCAGCCTTTAAGTACTGCTACAGTGTTAATGCTTACTGCTAGTAATAGGCGTTGATGAACAGATCTTTACTGCTTGAGTCCTACTCTCTACAACACTCTGCTCTCTCATTCTCCCCACCCACCACATTTAAACGAACAAACCACGTTTTCTTTATGTCATCTCCATCCATCCCAGGAGCTTTGATCACCGAAGGAAACATGTCAGAGCTGCCAGTGCTCTCATTCTGGAGGAAATGCTGATATTTTGGACTTATTTTTCTTGTGCATCTGAATGACAGCAAGTATTTTCAATTGGTTTAGTTTTCTAAGGAAAAAAGCACTCTGGTCAAGATAGCTTATTTCACTTAGCTTTAACATATCATTTGTAGTCTGACTTTATTTATTTTTTAGAATTACTTTATAACTGCTTCCTAAAAAGAAAATATAAACCAAACCGTCAAGGAAGAAGTTGCTTGGAAACAAAACACTGAAGTTGTTTGTTGTGGCACTAATCAAAAAGGATGTATTAATATTGTGCTTTTATATTTTCAAATAAAATTCACTTAAATAGCCACAAAGAAACAACACATTCCTTTTTTTTTTTTTTTTTAAATGGCATTTTGGATGGAAAAACATTCACAGCTATTTTCTTGGACTAACTGAAGCTGCCAGGGACAAGAACGGTATCTTTTTGCTCTTTCTCACCTTCTTATTACCAAGTTTTACTGCCAGCTATTCTGTGGACTTCTGCTTTGTCACCAGAGAAATGTGGGAACAGAGGTTGTGTTATGACCCCTTGAACTGAGTTAGTGGAGTACCAACACTCCTTTAGGGACTATATAAATATGTGTCTGAAGCAGACTGAGTAGTGGTAGTCACTAGAGCCTTCCCTGTCACCATTCACAGCAGCAGGACTGGTTCCATGCTGTCTGCTTTCCTCTATCTCAAGAAACCTCACTTGGCTTCCTTTTTTCATTCCCAAGTCTGGAAAACACAAGCAGTCCAAGGGCAGCGCAGTACAGAGCCAGCAGGAGGTGCTCCTATAGCAAGGAAATCTGTCCAACAGAATAAATCCTAGGTCTTGTGGCACCAAATTTCCCTTCTGCTATAATATGAAAAATGTTTGGCATACTCAAAAAAGGGGTTTTGGCATAGCAGGGAAACAGTTTGGGCTCTCCTACTGCAGACACCTAGATAGAAGCAATATTTCTCATGTTTTTGAGTTACTGTAATCAAGCATATTGCAAAAGAGGAAAAAAATAAATGAAAATATGTTATTAGGTCCTAGTAGACTTGCAATTTCTGAATTTCTTTTACAAATGCCCATAGAGTATTCCATCTTTATCCTCCCAAGTCACTGAGAATAACACATCAAAGAGCATGTTTGCATTTCTATAATAGATAACAGCATTGACATAAGCTTCAGGGTTCATACAAACTATAAACTGAATTACCAATCTCCTATCTCACATATTTATAAACTGCAAGTCGAGCCTGGAGAAAAAATTCCAACTACAGGTGCAATAATTATTCCACAACTTTTAAAGAGTCACTTCTGTGCTGCAACCTGAATTCCAGTGGATGGGAATAATCAGTTTGGTTTGTATCAGCCTCTGCTTGCTTAGCAGGAGTCAAATGGTAACCTGGACTCTGCTGGTCACTGCCATGGCAAGGCTGACAGAGTCGTCTGAACGAGAGATCTTGTAAAAGCTGCAGGTTTCTGTCTCCCCTGGCTGAGGAAAGAAGTAATTTTCTGCTGCCATGCTTAGGCATTCCCTTCAAAAACCCACAGGAGCTGGCCCTCCGACAGTCCTCTGAGACACCAGAGTCAGAACAGAGCAAGCCCTGATGGCCCAGAGGTTCTACTTACAAACCTGAAAGCATTATAAACCATGACGTTTTTCCTCACAACCAAAGAAGAAAGAATAAAATTATGCTTATTTCTCTAAACCAGAAAGCTCAGACAGAAAGTGCTCATTTTTGGAGAAACTAGGTATCTTTCAACCTTCTTTGACACCAGAGCATCAATAAAGCCAGGGGACCCTGCCTAAGAGGCAAAGGTCAGCATAACAGCAGAGTGCTTCCATGAGACCGCAGGTAACTCAGCTGTAAGAACACCCTGACAAGGGCCAAATGGAGAAAAGTCAAGCTGCCTTTCTGCTATTGGCAGGTGCTGGGTTGTGCATGACTCTCCTAAGCCACAGGCCCAAGAATGTAGTTCCTGGGTCAGGATGCACGTCAGTAAAATACGACGTCTGGGGACAGAGTGAATCATTCATGCAGCAGCTCTCTACACATCCACATTGAGTTTTTTGGGCTATATTGTCAGAAAGGAAAACAAAGTGAAAAGGTAAACGTTGCTAAAAAGGGCTACCGTGCTGTGTCACGCAAATATATTGGAGTTCCCTTTTGGAACTCTAATACTGGTCTGAGCCATCAGCTTCTCGTCATAACTCTCCAAAGCACCTCTTCTCCTGCTGCTGCTTTCCAGCATGTCCAAAAACAGAAGAAACAATACGTGTCAGAGGAAATAATGGCATGGGATTTGAGAAGGGATGTTCTCTTCCTGGGTAATTTGACAAAGACCAGCTGGAGACTTAGATGGACATCCTTGTTTCTAGACCTCAATAGAAGCCGTATTTTATGTGACCTTGTCAGTAATATTTGGTTCTGGGATATACAACAGCATGTAGGCATTAAAGCCATGTAAAACTAGGAGACTTAAATTATGACAGTTCTGTTTTGAAAATTCAGACCTCTCATCTTCAGGTCTTAAGAAAGTATCTTATCAGAAATAACTCTAATTTTTCATCTTAAAGAATTCATATTGTGTGAGCCCTACAGTCCCTCTCTACAACACAGATAGGAACAATCCTTGTGGATTCCCTATTGTGTTATGCAAACAGTGGGAGTCCATTAAATCCAATATTATTATTGAACTTGCAACTGAAAGCATTACCTTTTTTTTTTTTTTTTTAGCTATATGACAAGAGATTTTCTTAAATGTGTTGAGTATTTACTAACTTAAAAAAACCTTTTCTGACAGACAGGAGTAATTCCAAACCAGACAAGATACAGGACACCCAAAATTTTGCCACGTGGTGACAAAACCAGCCTATGAAATTCCTTTTTGGAGATTCTCTTAGTCTCTTCAGCATGATCGATTCTTATTCACTTATTACTGCATCAGAGTTGGCATTAGCATTTGGGGTCGGATCAGTGAAAGGATTCTGGTGACAATAGCAGCATTCACAAGCTCTGTCAATGCAGCATGGTTTATTTAATTCAGCAAACACTTAGCTTTGGCGGCAGAGAAAGGCAAAGCAATGTAGACAGAAATACTAAGGTAGAAGTGCAGAGAAAAAAATTTCTCCTGGCTAGACCATGTCTAGATTCAAAGGAAAACTGAGGGGGGGGGGGAAGCAAGAGATCAGGATTTTTTTTTATTATTTTGTTCCTAGGTTGTTATTTTTCTGAAACAGAGTCCTGTTCTTATGCTGCAAGTGGCAGAAACATGAGGTGAGGATCATTCAGTGATGAAGGCTCTGCAGCTGACAGATTACAGGACAGATTCAGCTCAGTCTCTTTAACTGTGCTTCTCTGCAAACTGAAACGCTCTCCTTTTCCTCATTGGATACTTTATCTAAGAGGATCGATGCATGGGGGAGAGGAAAGCTCAGCTTTCTAAGAAGCACAGAGGCAGCACTGAAAAGACACTCCAAAAGGCCCTAAAAAGTACTTGACTCTTGAATAGGTTAGTATTTAAAACATTGGACTGTGTAAGTGAAAAATGAAAAACTGTTCCACTAGAATATACACCAACACTTTAAAATGGAAGTTTACAAACAAGAGACCCTTTGTTCAGTGGCGCCATTTCCTTTGGTGTTTGGAGGCTTTTTTGTTCCTTTCTGGCTCCAAATTGCCCTGAAAAATCTGAAAATAAATCTTGCTCCAAAATCTTGCTTAAAAAATACTCTTAGGTTAAAATACAGAAAAACCCACATGAACATGATGGGGTGGTTTGCTTGACCAACTCTCCTGTCAAACAATTTCAGAATTTGGTAGAAACAGAAAAGTAGGCCAGGTCCTCATGCACGTAAGGGAAATGGCCAACACAAACCCAAAACGTGGTTGTTAAATAACATGTAGGTGCAATTATTACTGTGTGCCCCTGATACCTCCACATGACATCATACTGTCAGGTGTCTTACTTTATTTTTCTCCAAATGACTTGCAGCTTTTCTGCATGGACTACTCCATAACCATCACAGCTGACAGAGGTGCTTGTGCCAGATGCTGTGAAATTTGAAGGAGGAAGGGCTCCAGGGTACAGTAGATGCTGTGAGGCTCCTTCAGCTTTATGGTGAGCTTTTCTTGCCTTTTCCAGGGCAGCATCAGCAAAAGTTCATCATGTGCTGCAAATAATATATATCTAGACTGCATTTAGCAGAGGTGGGTTTCTGGGGGAGGAGCTGGGCTCACAGAGTTAAGTGAGCAGTTTTGTGTTCTTCTGATAATTTCATTTGGCTTAAGCTTTTAAAGCCCTACAGACTCAGAGAGCTGCCCTTACAGGTTTTATGTAAATTAAATAAATCAGTATTCCTGCAAAATGCCTGCTGATAATGTCTTCCCGTTATACAGGTGTGTCTGAACGGCCAGACCTACTCATCACTGCTAAATAGATGGTGGACTGCTTACAAAACCCTCCTAGGTTAAGTACGTATGGTTAATGGTACAGCCCAGCACAACTTGAACAGAAGAAAGCCTTCATTGCTAAGGGAAAGTGCAGCCAACAAACTAGCCCAGCTAGGTGTGTGCATATTGTCCCACAGCTATGTGAACTACACTCCGTCAGGGCAAGCAGATAACAAAAAATAAAATGCCCTGGTTTGGCAGCCCTGGTTACCTTTCCAGGGAGAGAGGGATGAAATTTTCCACTTATGAAAATCCCTCACAGCTCTGCAGTTTGGCTGTCTACTTGAAATATAGACGTTTTCAACCCTCGAAACCAAAGTCGTGCTGCACGTAGTGTTGTGCTATAGGGCCACAGTGAGTGACGTGGCTCTGAGAGGCCTCCACAGGCTGCCACCACCCTCCCCATGAGCTAACTGAAGAACACAAAGCAGCACTTACGAACTGAAATAACACATGTATTTAATATTTGTGACTATTACGGGCCTGCAGCGTTGCGACTGCCAAGAAAGGCGTGCCAAGTACGCTTCACCTGAGAGAAGGAATGGGGAAAGGAATGCTTCTCCTGCAGCAAGAGAGGGAGTTGTGCCATCGGCCCAGCCAAAGGAGGGCTCCTTGGTCTGCTTGCCTTGGCCACTGTCTTGGCCACAGAGATGTTCACACCAAGCTGCTCAGCCTGGACGTGTATGCTGTATGGGTACACACATGTGTACACACATACAGGTATTCAATGAGGACTAGAGTTCTGCTGTGTTCCTCATGGCACAGATGCAGAGGATATCATGGATCTGCTTCAAGAGAGGAGCCTCTGGAGCCACAAGCTGGGATTAATTTTAAGCAACTGCTGCCAAGGCTGCTGAAAGCGTGGGCCTGGACACTCTTTCACTGTTGCTTGTGCTGGAGGCTGGGAGATTAGGAATGAGTAACTGGCCTCCTCCAAACAACTCTGTACAGGACCTGAAGCCCAGCAGTACTCTCACAATCGGCTCCTCCACAAAGAGTATATGTTTTCTCCTTTTTATCAAGGAACAATTGATATTAAATACTTCTACGTCTTAACCAATGCTGTTTCCTTTTTCTGTGTTAGCCTGATGTCTGACTCTTATAAAACTGAGACCACGAGAGAGTAAGTTAAAGTAAATTAAATTGCCATGGGGCAATATACATTTCTCTGTTGCACATAACTTCACAGGCAAAAGGGCCTGTGCTGCTGATACACGAAGGCTGGAGGGAAAGACTCCCCCAAGGGCAGTGGCAAAGGCTGTGTCACATTCTATGGTCATACTGAGGGCTGCTGTATGCCTCTAACAGCCTTTGATTTCAGAGCTGAACACGTAGCAAATGCTTTCCAGCCCTGAGATGGCTACGAAGCCATTTTCAAGGATTTCCCCCCATCTTTCATCCAATCTTCTCTGACACCACTTGGTTTAGCCATGAGTTGCACCTGAGCATTTCCCACCTTACCTCGCCCCTGCCCTACTGACAGGATGGGTGGCCCCACTGCCTGCCCACCATCCAGGCTGCTCTCTGGCACCTCTGCCAAACACACCACTGTGCTATGTTGTCTCTGTCCTCAGCCAGCCTGGCCCATCTTTCCTCAAAACCACTTCCAACAATCCTGTCGAGGCATGTGCACTTTCTTCCTTGGCCTGATGGTAGCCCATGTCTCTCTCCACGATCCTCCAGCTACACAGCAATCTTGAAGGGAAGCTCAGCCCTTGGGTCAGTCTCAAGCCATGCATCTGCCTCATCACCCAGGTGACGGCTGACATTTAGGCTCCTGGCAGAACAAAAGGGGCAGAAAAGCGAAATGTTAACTATTGCACACTTACTAAATTATGACATATTACATTAATGTCTATTATCGGGGTGATTAGATATTTGAAGGGGCTGCCCAGGGAGACAGTGGAGTCACTGTCCCTGTTTAAGGAAAGACTGGATGTGGCACTTAGTGCCATGGTCTAGTTGGCGTGGTGTTCAGTCAAAGGCTTTACTCCATGATCTCAGAGGTCTTTTCCAATATAATTGATTATGTGATTCTGCCATAGGGGTGGATTTCAGAATCAGTGTTAAAGCTGTTGCTGCTGCCATTTCCTCATCTACCACATAGTAAATGAGCATTTGTGCTTTTGATGGGAGTAAGGCTCAAAAGATCATCCCCTCCTTGCATGAGAGATGACAGGCACCGTAGGCCTGTCATCAGAGACCCTTAGCCTGAGGGTAGGACACCCAGTGAGAGCTCTTGCATTTATGCAGAGCCCCACTGAACTGACATGCAGACGCTGGCCCAAGCACAATGGTTACAGGCATTGCTCCACACTGAGTTATATTTAACACAGGGGCCTAAATTACACAGGAGATGAAGAGAAGTCCCTTCGAAAAGGCTTACAAGGTCCCACCTGTTTCCCAGGTCAGAGTCAGGACTTCTGAAAGCACATATGTTTGACAACATCCAGATCAACTGAACAAAGTAACATTAATAGGACCCCCTTCCCTACTTGGGCACCGGGCAAGAGACAGCTGCCCTGATGCCTGTCTGGAAAATTGGTAGCAGCCCCAGGGGATCTTGCAGGCTTCCCCAGCTGCAAGAAAAATCCATAGGGAGGATGTGCAGCAGTAGCAAGGGAGACAAAAGTGTGACCGAGGGGACAGGGAGCTTCTGAGAGATGAGAATGAGCTGAAGGATAATCCATTTCCCCAGATGAGGATAATTCAAATAAGTTCAAAGATAAGAACTTTCTCCAGAGCATAAGCTTCTCTGGGGCTCAGACCTGCTAATTTGGAGAGCATCCCATGTGTAACAGAGGCTGTGTGGGTAGCTCCATAAACCATGGTGGGGAGCAGGTGAGGAGACCTTCCTGCCTGAATCAGACATTCATTCAGACCCACAGCACCAAATTCACAGCACAGGTCAGGGTGAGGATGAAGTAAAACCAGCTTATTGCAACCCTGTGCAAAAGCTTGCATAAAGCACTAAACCGGAACATCCCCAAGAGCTGCTCTTGCACCCTTCCTCTGGATCCACCTGCAGAGTCTGACCCAGCTGTTTTTTTCAGAACACCCATGGTAGTTCCACCATTTTAATATCTACATACAAAACCTCCTGATACATTTTAGTGAACCACAAACTACCTTAAAAAATGCAATGCAAAATTAAAGAATTCACTGTTCATAGCTCCAAGTAGGGAACCAAGTAATTAATATACAGCTTAATCTACAGCTTCTGCTATCCTTATACAGCTCTCACGCTTTGGCCTGCAGCCCCTTTGCTTTAATTGCTCTCACTAAAGATAGCACTCTCCTAATGCAAAATAATCTGGTGAATCCTATGCCCATATCTGGGCTAAATGCAGGGTGCTTAAGAGGAAGAGATCTCAACATATCGAGGTGTTTGCTTGCATTCAAGGGAAAACAGAGAGGTTTACTGGAAGTCAAAATAATATATCACATATGAAATGAAATCCCACTAAAAGCTAATTTTTCAAATTATCTAATATTATTCTTGTTAGGGCTAATATTTCATGGATGATCCTTTGTTAACATATAATGGCAAGCCACAGCCTGTCTGCATGCCAAGGATACCCTCTTTAAAGAAATATAAATACCATGGAACGCTTCTGATCTTTCTCATATAAAGATTTTTTTTTTTTAATGAAACACTATTCAGATGCTTCATGGCCAGCAAATGTAAATAAATGCAATAAAAAGTAGTCTTGGCTGTGAGAGAGGTCTGGAAGACTGAATTTCTCAAGGGACAGACAAATAAATCAGGGAAAGTTTTATTTCATTATCAACATAGTAGCAGCATGTATACATCAGCTAGTATCAATCTTGCTTATAGCTCAGGGCCAATGACTGATGGCATGCTGCAAATTCAAATTCTGACTTTTCCATCACAGCACGCGTTTGGGTCATTTTCTGCAGTTTTCGGTTTTCCAATCTGCACTCCTCTGCTGCCCCACCTTCCCTGTATCCGACTGGTTGTTTCATAAACAAAATGAATTTGCCTAATCCTTTTCTGAATCCATTCATCCTGTCAGCGTCCATAACATCTTACAGCAAGAAATTTCACAATTTAATTATATATTGTGTAAAAAGGTACTGAAATTAGTAAAAGTTATTAAAATATTTTAGCCAAGAAGAGCATTATTATCTGAAGTCTCCTGTTTTGTTGAAAAGCCTTGTTACATAGGCAAGGATGCTCAGCTGTTGACTGGAGGGTCACTCAGACACTCAAATTTTGCAGCTGCTCCTTCCTTCTGACCAGCACAAAGCAGGAGAGGAGGTAAGGTAGAAACAGGAGAGAAAGCAAAGCTTTCCATGGCGATGTACAAGCCAGACTCCATCAGGATCAGCCTGATCAATCATGGTGTAATGGCCTGACCTGGCAGATGACCAACAACAGCCACAATCTGAGCCTTTGCTTCAACCCTCTGCAATAGCCCAGCCAGCCTCAAAAGGTCCCCCTCTCTCATTACTCTTCTTCAGCAGGGCAGAAACCATCCTCCTCCTTAGGCAGGGCTTATTTCTAGAGGTGCTGAGCATCCATGCTCTGGCTGAACTCAGCAGGAACCACAAGTGGTCTCAGAGACTTAGGGCAGCACTGCACAGGGAATTTTGTGATTGTAAGAGCAACTGTTCACTTACAGTTTTCTCCTCTACCCCATGCTGTCCTTAATGTCAATATGGTCTTTTTCAGCTCATGGTCTCACCTGTAGGTCCCTGCTCCAGCTCAGGTATGAGTCAAGATCTGCAGAATCTGACTGAAACCTCCTTGTGTGTGGTGTTCACTCTCCTTCCACAACTCAGCCACACCTGCAGGACTTTTGTTCACATCCCTTTACTTCCCTCAGCCTTAGACAGCCTTTCTGAAATTGCAAGCCAAAACTGTCCATTTTCTCTGGACATGGACACAAGTAGCCCATGAGATCCATGCAATGGAAAATGGAACTACAGGTGAAATGGCCAGCTGCAACTCAAACTGATCTTGCTCTTCATCAAAAGGCGAGCCCTGACTGCTGTCCCTGTATGTCATGCCTCTCTGCCTTTCAGTCCCTGTGAAGACATGTCTTTTTGGATCATTACCAGACCTGAAACCATGAAGTTGTGATGCTGAGATGACAAGGCTCTGAACAATAGCCCAGACTCCTGCAAACTACTAATTGTCTTCTTCTGGCACTTTCCTAGCAAATTCTGCTGGCTTTGACTGGCATTCAGCTGTTACTGTTTAATACCTCTGTTACTTCCCTGGGAAGTGAGAGATGGTAATTTAAAATAAGACCCACCTCCAAATAACTTTCTCAGCTAGAAAGAAAATTCACCACCTCCTTACTCGCTTTAAAGGCTTTTCCCGGGGGAGCACCACATGTTTCACCAAGCGCAGCAAGATCCCTGGTACAGCCCGGCTGCTGTTCCCCCTCCCTGTCCAGCTGCATATGGGTGACGGACTTGGTCAGACAGAGGTCAGAGAATTAAAAAAAAAAGTAAATAGGAGTCATGCACTGGGAGCACACATTCACTGCATTGCTGAACTGTCTTACTAACCCGGGAGTAGCCTCCCACACTCCCATGCCGTTAGTGCACAGCTGCTGCTGGAAAGTTGCCCACAGAGCCTCCCTCCCCTCCCACCTCTTTCAAAGGACCTTGTCTGGAGCTACCAGGCTTCTGCTGGCAATATTTGTCAGGGAACAGAGGACTACTGTCACTTAAAAACAAGCAAAGGATTACAAGATGCTTTGATTTCGTTGGGAGCACAGAAAGGGAATGGTTGCCGTTTCAAAAGCTAGAAGGAAACACTGGTGCACAGTCAGATTCGCATGTTCATTATATATTTGGCAGAATATATCAACTAGTTTATGCTGAATTCCAAAACGGCTCTAGCTATAGCCATGCCAAAGGCTTTTGCAGAAGGATGGCTGCTCCACGAAGCACCTTTTATACGCATGGGGCTACAGATACTAATTTGCACTGTACAAGCAAGTAGAAATAGAAATAAACATTTTCAGCATAAGGCTGCCAATGTGTGCGCAAAACCCCCAGCAAAAGGTCCTGAGTGGCTTTCCCTGGTGCATCCAAGAAGTCACAGTGTGAGACAAGCACCAGCATTTTTGAGTCCAAGCTAGAGGAGCAGAAGCAGGACTCAGTCAGAGGGGCTTTTGAAAATCTGCCCACAGACACTGCCCCTGGATCTCGGGGATGGAGAAAATCTCATCTGTTCTGGGACACGTATTACATTTATTTATTCAGGAGCAGAACTTCCCTCTCTAAGGAGGTAGGAAATGTTGACATAAATGGGCAAAACTGCTACACTGCAATTAAAACACACTTCTTCAGCCAGAATCTCACATAAATGTGGTGTCCAACAAAACTGCTAAAGTTTGGATTTTCAAAGGCCCCCTTGGGGATGTTGTACTCTACTCCCTTTGAACATCTCTTTGGTCCTTTCAAAAATGCCAACCTAAAAATCCCTGCTGGGGGGCAGCACATTGCTGTGCTTTTTTGAGGTCTTACCTTTAATACAACATTAACCTCACATTTTGCATTTTTCCATTCATAGCCTTCTGGGTTTAGTTCTGACTCTGAGTCCTGCTTCCCCTTTTATTCACATGGTGTGGATTATCTGATCTGATGAGTCATCAGAAATAATCCTGCAACGGCACTGCTCAATGTAAGGGTTAGTTTGCAAGCTACTTTGTGTCATCATTTATTTGAATAAACCATGCCACTTGCCCTGTATTTTATCTTGCACTTAAAAAAAAAAAGAAGAAAAAAGCAGCCACCAAACTGCTAACTATTTTAATCTCAAAATAAGACACCTTAACATATTAGTAAGATCTGAGCCACCAATGCCTTCCTCTAAACAAAAGCTCTCATAGTAAAAATGCGCTGGTAAGATTTGCTCATTCAAATCTCATAAAGCCCATGTTGTTGCAAGGGCTAAGAAAACCTAGCACTTTAAATAGAGTAATTCTGGGCTAAGAACATTAATGGCATCCCAGAACTGGAAAGCTGGATGTGTAAATTAAAAAGCAAAAAGCACATATACACTCTTAATATCCTAATACCTATTACATGTGATCTCTTTCAAAGTAGCTTTAAATGAGAAGTGCAGTTACTCTTTGATATAGCTGCTAGAAACATAGCCAGGATGCCCTTTGTTATAATTTTTAAAAAACAGTCCATATTTCAGAAAAGCTCATGATAAATGAGTCTTCAAAAACCAGCACACATTATTCTCTTTTTGTTGTGTTTTTTTTGTTTGTTTGGTTGGTTGGGGTTTTTTTTCCATTTAAAACATAAATCTGCAGCAAATACAAAGCAGTTCCCTTCACTCAGTAGAATCCTCTTGACTTGACTGTTGGAAAGAATCCCTTTTAGCCACCATGACAGAAACGATCATACGTGCAGTGAGAAATCCTCTCCAGGCCACACCTAAGTTCCCCGAAGGCTACCAGCAACTGGCATCACTGCTTCATCATCTGGGACCCAACAGCCTCAGCAGCGTCTGGAGACCGCAGCAGGTGACCCACATCGATGAGCAGCTGGACATAAGTCACGGGGCTGTGGGCCACAGTGTCTGCAACCCAAAACCTGACCCAACAGCAAAGCAGCTATCTGGACACTGTGTTTGTAAAAGCACTGGAAAGGGACTGCAGCGCCAAAAGGGCCGTCCGCCAGGTACAACACAAGGCTGAGGGAGGACACTTTGGGTTTCGCCCCCAGAAATCCTGATCTGTTATTTACAGCTTTTCCTACGGCGTTCATCAGAGGAGCAGTGAGCCTCTTTAAACACAACACTGCATTTGCTGTCATCATTCATCGGGTAAAAACAAGTCTTAGAAGTATTATCCTTGATTTAGAGGCATGGAACAGGTCTCTACTTCTAAACACATCCATACAACCTGAGGCAGCCGGGTCTGGCTCCCCGGTGATGCTGTGCAGCATCACATGCGGGAAACCACAGGGATAACACTGCGGAGACCAGGGCAGACCTTCCGCGTGTCCCTGCTCTGGGCCTGCTCACCCCATTTCCTGATGGAGGAGGATTTATTTGCTTCAGAAGGAATTTGGGAATTCAGCCTATATATTCAACTTGCACGTAAATCATGGACGTTATCTAAATGGGGTGGCGAACGCAGACCCAGGGAACACATATAATTCAGCCACATTGCCTTGAAAAGGCACCAAAAAAGCCTTATATGAGAAATTTCTAAATCTGACTTTCTTTTTTGTGCTTTGCAGTCCTGATGGAGCAGGGGGAGCCCCTGGGTGGGCAGGGTGTGCGAGGCGGCAATGGGGCTCCCTGGGGTTCCCTTCCCTCACCCCAACTCTGCCACCCATGCACTTCACAGCCCCTAAGGTAGTCTCGCAGCATCTCAGCATCGGGTGCGCGCCTGTCCCTCCGGGGAGCCGCAGGGCAGAGCGTGGGCTGCCGCAAAAGGCGCCTGGCCAACAGCGCACCCACCCCTCGGGGGGCCACCCTCGACATTTCATCCCAGGGGGAGAAAAATCCGCGGAGGGTTTGCCTAGAAAGACTCCCTCCGAACGGTCAGTGGCCTCTCGGGCGCAGGGAGAGGGACTTTTTGCCGCTGTTTGCTCGTGTGTCAGGCAATATAAAGGAGTTTTGCCCCGGGGCTGCGCAGCTCCGGCCCCGCCGGGCGTTGTGGACGCGCTGTCGGGCGGCACTTTCCGGCGGAGCCCGCTTGACTCCACAGCCGGGTGATTTTAAACAAAAGGGTTGTGTTTTTTTGGTTCGCTGGTTGATTTTATTTTTTTTTCCCCAGAAAATAACTGCAACCCACCTCTGCAAGAATATATTTTACTTTTTTTCCTCCCTCCCGCCGGTCCCCCCCCCTCATGTGCTCCCCCCGCCTCCCCCTCTGCCTCCGAGCTGGCATGCGTCCAGGCCGGAGGATATTTTTTTCCCTTTTCTTTTTTTTTTTTTTTTTAATTTTACTTTATTTCCTCTGCACATTTCTACTCCAGCTCCCCAAACTCTTTGATCTCCCCCGCTGTCTCCTTACCCGGAAGAAAACCCCGGCTCTCTCAGCTGGGAGCTCGGCGCACACGTGGGCGCCCTGGCGCGCCTCCATGCTCCTGCCAAATTTAGTCACACAAAGGGCCCGGGGGGGGGCCCGAAGGGGGATGAAAGGGGCCGCCGGCGGGACATCAAAGGCGCCGCCGCCCCGCCCCGCTCCCGCCCTCCCCTATATAGGGGGCGCCGGCGGCGAACGCCGCTTCGCACGCGAAGGTGTCGTGTGTCCCCCCCAGTCCCGCTGGCTGCAGCCGGCGGGGGGAATCGTCCTTGGGAGCCCCGTCCCCCCTCTCCCCGGTCAGCCCCTCTAAAGCTCTGTGGGATTCATCCCGCTGCCCCGATCTCTGGTGCTCGCCCGCCCCGGAGCTGACGGCGGGTTCGCCCTCCCGGTTCGCCTCCCCCCGAAGACAGGCAAGCCGGGATTGCCCGTCGGGGAGTGCTCAAAGTGCGGGTGCCTACAACGCTGAAATGCCAAAAAAACCCCAACTAACAAAAAGCCACAACCCCCTCTAAAGCGCCCAAACCCCCTCAACGACCAAAATAATTATAATTTTTTTTTAAAAAGGCAAAACAAGTCCAAAAATAATTTAAAAACAAAGCAAAACAAGCAAACAAAAAACCTCACCCTAAACCACGGGAAAAACACAAACCCACGCTAAAATGAAAATAAAATAAAATAAAATAAAATAAATAAATAAATAAACACCTAAAGCGCAAAAATAAACCCTGTTAAAGGACTAAACGGCGCGGTAGCCGCTGCGGAGCCCCGTGCCGGGCACGGCGGCGGGCGCGCTCCCGGCAGCGGGGTCCCGCCGGAGGCGAACGGGGCCGCCGTGGGGCACCCCCTCTACCTCGGGCCTTGCCCCCCTGGCCGCGCACCCCTTCCCAGCCCCAGGAACCGCGAGTAAAGCGGCAGCTCGGAATTGTCTCCACTCAAATCTGACGTTGGAGTTGAGGTTTCCTGAGTTTATCTTCTTATCATAAATCATTACGGTTTCCATAGGCACACATCCCCCCCGCCCCAGTCCCGCCGCCCCCACCCCGGCCCTTTTTTGCCCTCAAAATCCTTCCACCAAAAAAACGATCCGGGAAAAACTCCAGCCCACGTGAAGGAACGGCAGAGGGAGTGGGGGCGGGGGGGGGCTGCTCTTCCAGAGGGACCCGGTAATGAAACAGATGAGTGGCCGCCCTGCCAGCTCCTCTGTGGGGGACCCATGCCTGCTCCCGGGCCACGCCGACCCGTCGGGGGAGCGGGTTGCAAAGCTCAGTCTCTCGACGGAGGTTTTTTTTGTGGGGGGGTTTTTTTTGTGTGTGTGTTTTGTGTGTGTGTGTGTGTGTGTTTTTTTTCCAGAAAGGGACCGTCCCGGAGCAGCTTCGCTCGGCCTGAGTGTCCGGTGTCCGCCGAGCACCAGGAAAGGGAAGAGGGGCGGGAGGGATGCGGAGATGTGCATCTCCGCTCACGAACCATCCCCGAGTTGTCTCTCGTTTTCCAAACAACCGCTTCCTCATCGCCTCTCCAGCCGCCTCCGGGAGAGAGGGGGTTTCCCTGCATCCGGGGAGCATTGCACAATTAAGTCCCTTCCCAGGGGTTACGTTTCTAATTTCTTTCTTTCTCGATTATTTATCTGACGCACTTGTTCAACTCGGCAAGTCCATCCCCGTTTCCCACTACCTTGCTCCCTTTCTCGGGGTTTGGAGGGTCTCATTTCTCAGCTGGATATTAATTACTCGTTCGTGGGCGATGATGCAGAGCCGCGGGCGGCGGCGTGGGCAACCGCGCTCGGCCCGCCCCGTGTCCCGGCCGGCAGTGCCGCCGCGCCGAACCTAGCATCTGCTGAAAACGGATTGAGCATCCACAAGTTCCCATTCCTCCGGCTCCCGATTCTTGAAGGTTTAGCAACCTGACGGGGCATGTGCAAAGCACCAAGCGCACCTTTGCGACGCCTAAATCATGGGAAGTTGTTTCCTGCACAATGTACGCCCATCGTGTTCGCAAAATAAAAGTTGAGGATCCTGACGTTTCCAATAATCAGCGTCTGCTTTTGTTTGGATGATTATTTTTTTTTTTTTAAATTGTACTCGTGCCCTGCACCAGGGCGATGGCGGGTCAGTCGGGAGCTAACGGGGCAGCGCGATGCTGCTGGAGGAACGGGATGGGGTGGAGGGATGAATCTCCGCTATGCTCTGGCTCCACTTACCCGTCCGAAACCGGGACAAGCTCATCCCCCCGGTCTCTCAGGGGCTACTACTTTTCTGCCGGGCACTTGCTGGATTCAGTGGAGATGTCTTAATTGTGCCCTTCGTCCGAAGCGGGCGCGGGCAGAGCCTGGGCAATCCCTCGCACACTTTCCACACCGGAGCAGCGCCATGTGGCGATTTGGGAAGGCTCAACAAAGCAGCCCTAAAAAAAGCAGGTCTATTTGCCCCTCCCGGGGATGCGGCTAGTGCCTGTGCCCTCCTCGGCGGGCTCCTGGCTGGGGAGGGAGAGGAGCGGCAGCGTCCCGGCGCAGATCCCGCGGCGCGGACACGCACACACACGCACACGTGTGCATTCAGACACACACAAGGACACACAGACACACGGACACACAGACAGGCTACTCAGGGCAGCCAGAGCAAAGTTTGCCCGGGGGCAGTCCCGCACCCGCTCCCCCCTCCTGCCTCCCCACTGGCCCCGGCCCCCTCCTCTCCCCCTCCCCGCCCCCGCCGCCCGGCCCTCCCTGCCCGGGCGCGGTGTCAGTCACGGCGGCGGCTCCTTTCATCTCCGCCGCCCCCGCCCCGCCCCGACGGCGGAGGGCGGGCGGGCGGGAGCGATGCTGAAGTTGCGCCGCCGCCGCCCCGCGCCCCACCGCCGCCCCCCGAGGGGCGCCGCGCCCGCCGGCTGCGGCAGGAGGCCCCGCGCCGGGCGCTGAGCGCGGAGGCGGCCGGGGGCGCCGCGCCGGCAACTTTTTCCCCTGCCCGCGGGCGCCAAGGGAAGGGGGGGGGGGTTGGGGGCACTTCCCCGCCCGTTCCATCCCTCCCTCCTGCCCTCCCTCCCTCCCTCCTGGGGCTGTTTCTTCCTCGGCCCCCCGCCCCTCGCGGTGCCGCCGAGCCGAGCCCAGCCGTGCCCGGAGCCGCGGACGAAGCGGTGGACAAAGGCCCGGTGGGTGCGCGCCGCGGGTAGCGCCGTCCCCTTCCCCCGGGACGCCCCCTCCCCCTGCCCGCTTCCCCCCAGCCGTTTTAACTCGGTCCCGCCGGGGTGGTGGCAACTTCAATCGGAGGCGAGACTCGGGCAGGCTCCGCACCCCTCCGCGTCCCCTCACCCCCAGGGTGAGCCCGAGTCCCGGGGGTTTGAAGAGGGGGTCGGGTCTCCTGAGGGGCGGTCCCCGGCGCGGTCGGGACACAAGCGGCTGTATTTCGACCTATTCCGGCCGTGCGGCGCGTCGGGGCGAGGGTCGCCGCGGGGTCTGTGCCGTGCGGGAGCCGGGGTACCTCGGCCCCGAAGGGGCGGGCGGACAGGCGGGGGTCTCCAGCTGCCGAGAGAGCAACCCCGAGGAGTTCACGGGATTTTTTCCTTCTTCTCTCCTCCTTCTTCTCCTCTCTCCTCCTCCTCCGCCCTCCTCCTCCTCCTCCCCCCGCTGCTCCTCCCGCTCCCCTTCCCGCGGCGGGCCGGCGGCCGCAGCAGACGCCGCGCTGCCGTGAGGATGCCGCAGCTGCCGGGGGCCGGGGGCGGTGGGGGGGACCCGGAGCTCTGCGCCACCGACGAGATGATCCCCTTCAAGGACGAGGGGGACCCTCAGAAGGAGAAGATCTTCGCCGAGATCAGCCACCCCGAGGAGGAGGGCGACCTGGCCGACATCAAGTCCTCCCTCGTCAACGAGTCCGAGATCGCCCCCGGCGCCAACGGGCACGAGGTGCGCGGCCGCGGGGGCTCCGCGGAGCAGCGCGGAGCGGAGGGGCGCGGGATGCCGGCGGGATCCGACCCCCGCTGCGAGGGAGGGAGGGAGGGAGCTTCGGCGGGGCGCTGAGAAAAATCCTGTTTGCCAAATATTTCCCCTAAAAAAAAAAAAAAAAAAAAATCCCATCCCAACTCCCGTCTCCGTAGGTGCGGCGAGCAGAGCCGGTCGCGCTCCGCGCCCCGGCTTGGGCTGGAAGGGGGTGGCCCCTTCCCCGCTTCGGCCCGGGACGAGAAAGTTGCCGCGAGTCCCCCGACGGTGCGGTGGTATTAAACCTCAAGCAGCCATGAAATTTCTTCAGTAAAGTCAGCGGGGTCGGAGCATTAGCCGTAAACTCTTTAAGGGATTTGCATAAAACTGTTTGGGAAGAAATTCCCGACGCTAAAATAACTTAAGGGCGAGCGGGGAACCTGCCTTTTAAAAAAATTTGTTTAATTTTTTTTAAATTTTTTTTTCTTATTATTTTTGTCTTATTTTTTTCTTCTTCCTAAAGATACGGTAAGGAGGGCAACCTGATTTTCTTCGTTATTATTATTTTTGGTATCTTTTTACCAAGACCGCCGAAGCTCCAAATATTTTCCACAAATTAGCCCCTTTCATTAAATGCAGGGTGCTTCTGATAGAAAGGCTTTGCAAACCCCCGTAGTTATTCACGTTGTCATAAAACGACCGTTTACACAAGCGTTTCTGGTACAGTTGCCTTCCACGGGACTTAAGATGAAAAAGATGTTTATCTCATGCTCTAACTTTTTTCTTGCTTCAAGAAGCTGTAGTGCTGTGATCGATAAATGAGCATCCATACAATGACTTTTCTTCTTTTTCTTCATTTCTGACGGTGGATTCCTTGCGGTCAGGTTTCCAGACAGACTCAAGCACAGGATTCCTACCATGATAAAGGCAGAGAGCACCCCGAGGAAGGTGAGAAGCGCGCAGTTCCGACAAGCAGTATTAGTCTTATTAGTCCCTCTGTGAGCATCCACACAGTCCTTACACCGGAACTTGGTTTACTACCTTTTGGAGAAGAGGGATGCCAGAGTGCTTTCAAAGTGCATTTAAAAATGAGATGAACATGCAGCACGTTTATCTTGAGTGACCAAATGGTATTTCAGTTGTTTAGAAACTGATAAGTAGGCCAAATGGATCTTCACTGAAGAAAGAACTATTTTTAGGATATCAACTTAAACGCATCTATCTCTTCACTCATACAGTGCAGAGTTGTGTTCCGAAAGTCTGCCTTTTTCCCCACAGCCAAAGCCCGCCGCTTAAATCTCCTCTTCCATATCTAAGCATGGGCAGACCTCTTGCTTTTTTTAATGTATCAGCTGGTTAATTTTAATTGAGGAGGACAGAGGAAATAGCAGAGTTCGTTGAATATCACTTACAAAGCTGGACACACGTACAAAGAATGTATGCTGTGAAGGATGGGAGATTATGTTTAAAATTAAATACTTATTATCACAAGCTAAACCTGATCATAAATTCCATATGAAGAGAGATACAGTTCAGTCCTGGTGCTTTCCAGGGCTCTGTGGCGATCTTCCTCCAAATTTGTTATTAAACGGCCTAAAAGCAATGATGTCCGTGCTCACAGCATTTTGGCAGTGAGAGAGAGGTGCTCAGCTCTGGATAGTTTTCTTTTCAGCCCTGCATCTCCTTAAAACCTCACTTTTAAATAGTGTCATTGTGAACGGTCATATAGATGGGAGACCTATTCACCCCCATTCTCAGGACCTGGACCCAAATACTTCATTTTCCTACCACATAGTCTCCCTCTCTTGGCTTCCCTCTTGGCTGTAGTGCCATGTGCATTCAACAGCCCCCCTCCTAAATTGTTTGTATCTCCTTCCAAGCCAGCCCCTGCCCTTTATTTGTTCCCAATGAGCGTAGCCAGAATGAATTGTTTGCTGCAGAGTGGCTCACTAAGAGAAGAAAACCTAGTTATCACTGCCCTATCCTCCATTTCCTAACAATAATGTTGGAAACCCATACTGGCAATATTTCTAAATCCACAAATCCTAGAGGCATGTGTAAAATCGGGGGAAACTGCTTTTTGAGAAATGTGATGTCATTGCTGATGTTTCTGCCTTGATTTGAATGGGGGCTAGCAAAATAATTTGGTTCCTCTGAGGCTGTTCTGTATTATTAATATAAACTCCTCACTGAGAGTACTTGCTCCTTTAAGAATTAACTCTTCCTAAAAAAAATGTTATTACAAATTGCTTCGGACTGCTTTCTGTCAGTGATAATTTCCATGAGTAAGGAAACATTTGCATGCAGAACATTTTTATATATACATAATACCTGTTTAAGTGCTCTAACTCACACGAAATGCCTATGTGGGGAATAATGTAATCATTGTTTCGTCTTCCGTAGGAAAGCATCCAGACAGTGGCTTATACAGCAAGGGACCATCATACTCTGGTTATTCTGGGTATATCATGATGCCAAATATGAATAACGACCCATACATGCCTAATGGATCTCTGTCGCCACCCATCCCCAGAACAGTGAGTTATCTCTTCCAAAGACTGGTTTTGGCAAGCTGGGTTTCCTCCTGTTTGGTCTACAGAGTCTGTTCATGTTGGGGCTTTTTGGGTAGCTTCAGCTGTGGTGGAGGTTGAGTTTCTGTTCAGAACCCCTGTCCAGTGGAGTTTAAGAGCTCTTAGAGGTGTTGGTCGTGATCACGATGGAAAAGCTGAGATTAATGTCTGTGAACAGGACTGGGGGCTTTCTTGGGGGGGAGACCTGGTTTACGACTGTAGGATAACGTGTGGCGGAATGATGTAAATGCTGTCTTTGTAGTGACTGGGACAGATATGAATTTTCTGGCTTTAACTTTTCATTTGTTGAGGAAAATTAAGGAAGCGGAACTGCTAAAGTTGCATGTCAGAAAGATGAGAAGATTGGATTTTTTTTTTTTTTTGCCTTCAGATGTGGCATTGCTCTCTGCTGATTGATATTTGTTTCTGCCATCAGTTGGTCTGCGTGAAGGCTTTATCTGTCTGGCAGCATTGCTTTGAAACATACTCTATATCTTCAGCCACAAATTGTGAAATGGTCGTTTAGGAATTAATATCAACCATGATGCAGTAGTTACAGCTTTCCTTTACGTTGTGGCGGGCACTGATTCTTCCAGGTTGGTCCCTCTGTTTCCATTGGTGTAGATGCATGTTTATGGATTTTAATGTACTTTTAATTTTGGACAGTCAATTCCCATTTCTTTTTGTAAACCTCTCGGTATACACATAAAACAGTGGAGCGGCAATGTTAAAATGAGCTGTGGAAATTATATTAGCACAGTCCGAGTGGAGTGGGAAAAAAATTGCTTGTAGGCATCCTGCTGAAAAAATGCCACTGCTGTTGTGTGTGCTGTAATATGAGAACTTGGATGCTGTTATTTCCCTCTGATAAAGCAGTTTTCCCTCTTACTGACTCTTAGATTTTTACGTGGAGGTGTCTGTCGAATAACTGGCATTGTTTTGATCTCCAGTGTTCTTGATTTTTATTCAGGGCTGCGGCATCTAACTTCAAAACAAAAAAGAAGGGGTCCTGATCTGTATTGGTAATTTGACAGTAGCAAAACACGTTAAATTAGTATATGTTTGGAGTCGGAATGACAAGATATTTTGGCACTGGGAAAAACACGGATCTGCCCTTTTTGTATGTCACTGCATTTGAACGATTCAAAAACTCATGCAATATGTTGCTTTCTATAGCTTTGGGTTCTTTTGTGTATAAATTCCAGTTCAGAGGCCTACAGCCATTTAGGGTGAAGGAGGATGACCATGATCTGTTGATATTTGTTGTCGTAAACACTGTTGGACAAACAACTTCTGTTTGGTTGTATTGTGGGGAAAAGGATGCAGCTTTTCAAGAGGGCACTGAGACCCAAACCCGCCCTTTTGAGGACCTGGAAACTTCAGACTTTTTTTTTCCCCCCTCTTTCCTGTGTTACCTTCCTAAGGAACTCCCAAGTGCTGGTGTATGGCTTTGAACAACAAAATCCAATTTAATTATTCACTGAGGATTTTCTCCACATGTATGTGCTGTGGGGCTGCCGTTCTTTACTGATCTGGCATCAGTGCTCTCAGAATATCATCTTGCAGAGGCTCTTGTCTCAGGTACTTGAGGAACTGTCCTTTGTGGGTACATTGGAGGGAAGAAAGGGGGGGGAAATGTTTCTAATTGTAAAGCAGCCTGCTGAACATCTGAGGGGCTAATTTAGTTCAGTGCTGCTCTTGCATATTAGAGCAGCACTACTGTTTCAGTAAAATAGTTCTGTTGCAGGGCTGCAATGTTGACATAAACCTGGAGTTCTTTCAGTTTAACCACAAGGCTACACGCTTCAGTTATTAAATAATTTTTTTGTTTAATTGAACTGTAATCTTTGTTAGTCTCCTAGCTGACAGTTGAGTTTTAATGCGTGTGAGATCAAAACACCGCATCCAGGAGATGACATGCACCGCGTGCTGCTGCTCACCTTTGTGGGGTCCCCAACCACCGCCCTGAAGGTTTGCTCTGGCTCCCCTTCTCAGGGCAACCTGCTAGGGCTGGGGGGTGGGCAAAGAGCAGCTGAGATCATCAAGCACTGGAAGTGGAGGTCTCCCCTGGGGTGTCGGTCCCCAGCCATTTGTGCATGGTGTGTACCTGCGCCCTGCTATTTGCATGACAAAGACGCTTCTTGTTGATGCATCTGTTGCCTGGAGGTGTTAGCCGGGATTAAAAAGCTGCCCCGGGGCGCTGAATCTTTTTTTCCACCTTGGAAGGACCTGCTGCCTTCAAACCACCCCAGGGGATGCATCCCTGGGGAATGTCATCCAGACACAGGACAAGGACCATCTATGAGGAGGGAGAGCAAAGCTTTCTTGGAAAAGGAAAAAAGTTACTTTCATCAGCATGTGTAGGGGAAAAAAAAAAAGCCCTTTTTTTAAAAAAAGGCAAATGCTTTACAAGCCTGTTTTTTAAAATTAAAAGTAAGAATCTGTAGTCAGACACAACTTGTCAAATAAACCACAGAAGAAGGAAACTGAAGTGTAATTTCAGTGTGGCTTTTGGAAGGAAGAGAGTGTATGACAAGGGTTTAGAATCTTCCCAAGTCTGCTAGAGTGGTCTTATCCTCCCCATTCTCCCTCCCCCCTCTCCTTTTTTTTTAAATTTCTTATTTTTCTGGCAACTGATTTACTTCTTGCAAGTTGTATTTGTAGGAGCAGGAGAGCATTAATTACAAGTTCAGGTACAAACCTCATGCTGCAGTGTGTATTCTTATCAGATAGCTGGGTAAGTGGAAAAGCAAAGCAGTTGGTTTGGGTGGCTGCAGGAGAAGTGGCATGTGATGGTACTAAAACCGCAGTAACACCTGGTGAATGTGCATCCTGTGTGCTCGAGATATCTCCTGGAGGTTTCTCAGCATTGCGGGGGTACTGAAGGTGGGAGGTGGAGACAGCTGTTTGTTTTCTAACGTGTGGGTTTTTTCTTACTCTTTGGTTAATAAGACTAGTTTTGGGGTGGCAAACCTTTCTCGTCTGTTTGATGGGAACGTGGGAACAAAGGAGGTGACCGAAGAAGAATCATTTCTCTTTGTTGTAAATTCATCCAGAAAATAATTTTGTGTTTGTTTCTCCCTCATTCCCCGTGAATTAAACTTCCTATGGAAAGATAGAGGATTTCTGTACCCTCTCTTTTGCCCGTTCTTATATGTTCTTGGGGTCTGGCTCAACTATCTCTATGTAGCTGCTGGATTTGTTAAATAGGTCGGAGGATAATATAAACATCTTATGGCAACTTGCAAAACACAGCATATCTGTTTGAAAATGATAAAGAATTCTGCTGAGAGAGTTTGAATACTAGGAACAGCGCAGGACCTCCCTAGCCCAAATTTTGGATATTCCATGTGTGCTTCTGCATGGCAGGGGGTACAGAGTTAGTTCCCATCTTGAAGAACAAACATCCCAGGAGAAATCGTAAGAATAATGTGGTCAGAGGGAAGAATGAGGGTAGAAATAGCAAAAATGAGTGGCTATAGAGCCTCAGTAAGAGGGTTTTGTTTCCCTAGCTACACCTTGCTGACCCTCTGAAAGCTGGCTGATTCACTCACTTGTGGGGAATTTTTGGGATCCCAAGGGGAATATATGGGAGCTGCAGAAGGATGCAAACCTGTTTTTTCATTATATTGCCTTTTCATGGGAGTTTGCTTCTGCTGACAATGCAATTATAGGGAATTGCTGGGAGCTGTGGTCAGCTGAAACCTCTGTGCCCAACATAAAATAGGGTTTCACAGCACAGACGCTGGGGCTCAGCTCCTGCTCAGGTGTCAGCCATCAGAAAGCTTTGCACTAATTCCCAAGTTGGCATCAGAGCAGGATGCCCTGGGGTCCTTAGGCAGCTGTGGTCCTGTCACAGATCTCTTTCTCCCCGCCACAACCCCGGACCTGTGCCTAAGGAAGTGGATTGCGTGGGCAGCTGAGGGGCTTGACAAGCCAGAGCTCACCCAGGACTGGAGCTGTGCAGCTTCACCCTGCACGGTGCATGTCTTTTCTCAATGAAGTTGAATGTTGCCAGTTGAATGATGTCGAATTAGCTTCTTAAATAGCTTTGAAATCAGGCGCAGAGGAGCACAAAGCTTCCTGACTCTGTGGAAGCAGAACTTGATGGGGTTTATTACAGTTTGCCCAGAGAGGAATTTTAGCACTGTTTTCTGAGGATCTCAGCAAGTTGCAACAAATGCTAGTACCGGGGAAGAATAGGAATCTGCTCAGTGCTAATAGAGGGATCTCTCTGCTGCAAACAGGTCTCTCAGCTGCTCTGACTCAAGCATCACAGCTGATCAGTCTAAGGTAGCAATCTGTGAAACACGAACCCAAGCTGTGAATGGTCGTGGGCTGAGTTTTGGTGCTGCTTTTTTTCTCCCGCTTAATGAAATTAATCCTCCTCCTTTTGGAAAATGGGGCAGAAGTTACCACAGTGCCTCTAGGTTGTCCTTGTCTGAAGCTTGATCTGGTTGCTCATGATAAGATGGCATTATCCAAGTGGAGTCTTAGGTATGTAATTCATCATTACTGTGATCTTTGGCACATACCAGTGAAGAAAACACCCTTTCTGCTTTTGCTGCCTTCTCCTTGTAAGGTTGATGCAATTAGCAAATCTATCTGGCTGTGAATGGGCAAGGGGAAAAGAAAATGTTCTCCTGATGTCTTAGTGCAGGGGCAAGAATTGCATGTGTGTGGCTTCAGCAGGAGGCTTTATCAAAAACTCCACCCATAACAAATCATCAAAGCTGGAGCTTTTGTATAGCAGTATGTGTGTATGTTTATGTCCTAAATATCCTTTTTTCCAAATATCTAGGAGTTAATTCAATGTAAACTTTAAATGGTAGAGCTTCTACTTAGTTTTTAAAGTGGTTTAAAAGCAAAATGTCATTCCTGTCTCTTCTCCAACTTAATCCCAGCCCAGAAAAAATGTTAATAAGAATAGCTTGTTATGGGCTGCAAGTGCCAAGGAGGATATGGCTCAAGAAGAAAGCCTGAAGCTCCACAGGTTCAGGCATCAAAAGAGGAAAAGACTTTTTCCAGATAGTTGCTGTGCTGCATGGCTGCAGGCATTGAAAAGCCTGGGTACCGCAGGCCTGGCTTCTCTTGAGTACTTAACTTCTGTTTATAGTTAGGGAAAACGCCTCCTGATATGGGAAGGAAATAACCCACACAAAAGCAATTTAATGCTGCAGTGATGTTTCTGAAGTCTTATTAGAGGCATGTGCTTTTTTTTCTCAGTAGCAAAACACCGTGCCTCTCAAGAAGACAAACATACACGAGAGTCCGTTTTGATTCAGACACTGAACATTTTGCAGCCTGAGGTCTATGTGTTGAGTGTCCTGCTGTGATCTCCTGTGCTGCTCTCATGTGGATGGACAGTGACCCAGCATGTGGCTGGTTTAAGGGAAACACTGCTGTGAGCTGGGCAGTCTGTATGTCCTCGACCTGGTGGAATCAGGCTGTCCTCAGTGCCTGTCCTCCCCTCTGCTGCAGGGAAGCCACGTGCTGTGATGCTCCAGCTGTGCGTAAATGGCTCCCAGACACCCCAAACTGCTCCTGTCCTGGCTAGCAGGCATTTATCTCTACGCTGGTTTTGGCCATAAGGCACGTTTGGCATCACAGCTGCTCTCATCTGGCCGTTGGGTTTGGTCCCTTTCTGCAGGACACTGGTGGCAGGCGGCACAGCTGCTTGGCGTGCTGCTCCTGCTCGGGCAGTTCGGGATTAGTGTCTCTGTTGCTCCGGCCCTTCATAAGCACTAGATTCACTTAAGAAAATTACATTCAGAATAACTTAATCTAGCAGCCCAGTGGCTTCTATTTGAGACTTGGGTCTTGTGGATATGTTTATTTAGTTTGGGTTTCCCACTTCAAAGGAGTCTGTCCTCTCAGCAAGAAAGTGATTGAGCACTTAAATAAAAATGTATTCATTGAATCTTTGGGATTGAGCTAAAAGTGCAGTAGGGAGTTTACACATGCACCAACTGTGCTAATCAGTCAGGGATTGCCTGTTCTCCTAAAGGGGAAGAAAAGTGGTCTGAACTGCCTGAGGAAAAGTGGCTGGCCTTCCCGTGGCTTGCTGGTGCTTCAGGTTGAGAAGAAGGACCTAGAATATTTTTGTCTGTTATCATCAAAGTTACCAAATCCCTTGTAGAAGTGCATTTTCATGGAGCTGAAAGGTTGACTCAACGATTGTTTATTTTCTTGGAATGGCTGTGGATATAGGTAAGGTTGATGCATGAAATCAATAATATGAGCTTAGTCAGCAAAAATTATGAGTGTAAAGTTACAGGGTTTTGACTGAAGGTTTATAAAATGAGGAGTTTAACTTAAAAAGTAAGTGTACTGCTGTTACTAGCTGTAACACGTAAACCAGAGAATTGCTTTGGCTAGGAGTTACTAGGCAAACCAGAAAGCAGCTAGTGTCTGTCTATCCAAGCATTTATAGTATTCTAGCCCTGTACTTCAAACAGTGCTGCACAAGTCAGCGGGCAGCTCTGCTCCACCCAGGCCAGGGCAGGGGGATAAAGTCTCTTGGGAGCATGTGATAACATGCACGTGTTTGCCATGAGGTAGCTTCTGACAATACTGATGCTTCAAATGAACAGGGCTGCACATCTGCGTGCGCTCCTGGTACAAGGCAGCCCTAGTAACTCTGCGTCGGCAAAGAACAGGAGAAAGATGTTTGTGTGACCTTTTTTTCCCCTTCCTTTTCCTTTCTTTCTGATTAGGGAAGCTTTAAAGTAGTTTGAAACAGGCTGCGCTGCGCATCCAGCGCAATGCCAGGCGCTGCGCATACTTGACAGCCCTGCTCTGAGAAACCTGGACATTGTGGGAGCTGCAACAAACCCCACAGTGACAGCATAAGGAGTGAGATTTCAGAGAATTGAAAAGCATGATGCTAAAATCCTGTAGATTCTGATGGCAGCTCAGCTTCCCTCTTAGATGACTTGGACGGAGGTCTGGATGGGGCTGCAGTCGTTATCAAAGAAAACCAGTCAGGAAATTGTTTGATTCAGCATGTATGTTCAAAAACAGGGAAAGGGAACATGAGACTTTTGTTGGGCAGCTTTGTTGCCTCAGAGGTAGACAGTGATGAGCTCTAAAATGCTGTTCCTGTAGGCTCTGTATTTCTGTGTTGGTGTCCTAGTAACTCTGGCTCCTCAGAGCCAACGTGCTGTAACTAGTCACTTAGCTGTGCTATATGGCTCTATTTCTTCAATTTTCTGCCTTTTTCTATATTCTGAACTGCCTCAGAGACTTATCTTTGTGACCGTCTGTAGTCTCTCCACGATTTTGGCATATCTTCCTGCCTTGATCTTTCTTCATCCCTATCAAATCTTGCATTGGCAAGCTTTGTCTAGCATAAAAAAAGTACAATATGGAGGTGAGGATTAAAGGTGTCAGCACTTGTCAAGCGCAGACTGCGCTCTGGGAGAAGGCCTTTTGCCTGCCGATGTGCTAAAATGCAGATAAACTATGTCCAGCGATGCAGACGTGTTTACTTAGCTAAAATGCCACAATCCAGTGATTTGTTGAGGGTCTGTAGTTTCTGAAGTTTTGAGTGGTGCTATATCAGGTTTAGGAAGCCTCAGCTACAAAGTGGTTGTTATGTTCTTGCTTGCATTTTATTACCCCCCCCC